>NW_020455976.1:6284263-6443492 GCF_003342845.1 Nothoprocta perdicaria
AAGCTTCTCAGCTCATGGGAAAAGTGGAAAAAAAAAAAAAAAAAAAAAAAAAAAAAAAAAAAAAATAAAAAAAAAAAAAAAAAAAAAAAAAAAAAAAAAAAAAAAAAAAGAAGAAAAGCGTGATTTAAGTCTGATTGTCCACTGTGCAATTGTATCTCAATGAAGAGCCTGGGACAGACAGACTCATCCATTTTTGGCAGATCTACAGGCCACTCAGGGACCTGGTGGCAGCACAGAGCTACTCCCACCAGCAAAGGGGTGACGTGGCTACAAACCACAGGTAAGTCCAAAACCATGGCAAGCAATTCCCTAGGGACAGCAGCTCTGTTTGCACAAGGTCTTTACGTGGATTGCCATATGGACAGGCACAGTGACCTGTGAGTAATCTGTATCATGAATGTCCGCTGGTAGGTGGAACTTAGCTGCTCTTAGTCCCCATCACTTCACTCATGAACTAAGGAATGCAATGATAAAGGAAAAGCTGGAGTATTTTCAGTGCTGGATTGTTTCCATGAATATAGTTCTCATTATATAACACTTTGAGCCCTGTGCAAATTCTGCTAACGTACTTTTAGGAAGACAGAACATCTGTACAGATCCATTGTAGAGCAGACTGGACTTTGATCAGGTACTTTCTAATTGTACCGGATGTCTTTGGGCTTTTGCATGTCATAGATTTCTTTGCCTTTATATTCTGAGGCACCTCATAAATTAGATGGTTGATGTTGTCAAATGCATGCCATTAACACTTTGAACAGATAGTCCATTCAGTGGCCTCTGCAGACTCTATCATACTGCCTGTCTCCAGATAAAACCTTTGGAAGAGGAACAATGGAGCTCCAAATTCCTTGTGACCTCGGCTCTTCAGTTCCGTGCTTCAGAAGAGAAAAATTATCATTATCTGCATGGTTCAAGCTCTGTTTGAAATGCAGTTATTTTTTACTCATACATTTAGAGTATTTTTTATATGATGTAAGTTGAAAACTTGAAGCTCCCTTTGAGGAGAAAAAGATTTCCTGCAGCCCTACTATTAAAGAAAATGGATAGATCAAGTGGTAAAGTTCAATGACTTACTTGGTGTTAAATAAGAAAGAGAATAATGTATTGAATTTTGTGTGCCTGTTTTTCCTCTGCAGGGAACAGCCAGACTAGTGGATTTGCATTGCCTTCTGCTTCTACTCACCAAAGTTTAGGTGAGTTCAAAACACTCTTTTGCTTTATTTTTTTTCTTTCCTCACTCATTACAGCTTTTAATCTTTGGAGCCTAGCAAGCAAATCAGCGTGTGTGCCACCAGCACCATCCTGGCTGGCTGAGGAAATGATGCAAGGTTAAGTGCTTACGTCCAACGATAATTTGTGGCCTGGTGTGCAGACATCTGCATTTTATGCTAGGTAGCAGCAAGTAGGCAACTCCTTGCTTAGGGTGGACACTAGTTTCCTACTATTATGCGCTCTATCCTTAACGTCCTTCAAGAGAAACATTATTTTCCTATTGGGTTCACCAAAACCGGCTGGGTCTCCAAACTCCTCCTTTGTTTACGGGCCTTGTCAAGAGCTCACTGTAGAGCTTTTTATTGGGGAAGGAAGGGAGGTGGTGTATGAGGAAACTATTACAAAGCTATATAACATAAACAACTTTCCAACGTAAACCCAAAGACCACTTGGCAAGGAAGAGGTTAATGCTGGGGGGAGGATGGGGGAACTCATTAGGGCCACGTTATTAATAGAGGCCCGGGAAGGCTGGGGAGGGATCCGGAGGGAAGGGGAAATAATTGCGAGCGTTGAAGCTAGCCAGGCTGGACCCCTTGGTTGGCAAGGGGCTGATGGCCCCTGGCTGGAGCACAATGCGCAGTGCCCGTGCGCACAAGCCGTGCCCAGGAAGGGCTGCAGGTGTCCAGGACTGGTGCTCGGCCACCTTCTCACACCTGCAGGGCCATGCAGGCACCGTGCAAAACGGACCGAGCTCCAGCAGTGCGGGAGGATGAGGGAAGGCCACCCGCTTCCAGAGGTGAACCTGAGAGGAGGACACCCCACCTGGGAGCTCTCTGCACAGCCAGAAACCTCTGCTGCTCCCCTCTGCCCCGAACCTTCTTTGGGTCCATCAGTGCCTGCTAAGAGCTGGGGAGCTGCTGCCTGCCTGCTCAGATGGTCAGAGCAGGATTTCCGTTTTCCTACCAGCCTTGGTGCCTTAGGCTCTCTGTTTTGTTTTTTTCTCTGAATGGGAAATGCATAATGAGAAAGTGTTTAAACAACATACGGGACAAGGAAACTTGCTGGAGTAAAGTACGACATTTTAATTTCTTTCCAAGGAAATGATGCACTCTCCAAAAAAATACCTCTCAACCACTGGAGTTTAAAGTTGCAGGATAGTCACCAGTCCCCTTCGGTGCAGCCTTGCAGGCCAAGAGCTCTCTCATAGGTCTGCACGTGGAGCACAAGGAGGGCAGGAGCCTGTGCTGGGATTGTCCTTGCCCCCAGCCCATAGTGTCCCAAGCAATTGATGTAGACCTGCAGTTGATTAAAAGCTCATTAGTAGGCTTTGCAGACTTTTGGATGCGATGACGTGTTTACTGTGGATACAATTCTGCTGGTAAGAAAAGCACTAGGCAATTGTCAGCATTGCCTTCTCACAATATACCCGTTATATGAACTCTGTGCCAATGGGTATGGTTAGAGATATACATGTGGGTTGGCACCCCAGGACAAGAGGGACATGGAGCTTCTAGAGAGAGTCCAGCGCAGAGCGACAAAGATGATTAAGCGACTGCAGCATCTATCATATGAGGAAAGACTAAGTAAGCTGGGCCTGTTCAATATGGAGAAGAGAAGATTAAGAGAGGATCTTATCAATATGTACCAATACCTGAAGGGGAGAATGTAGGGAGAAGGGGGCCAAACTCTTCTTGGTGGTGGCCAGTGACAGGACAAGGGGTAATGGGTGTAAATTAAGACACAGGAAGTTCCATCTCCATATGATGAAGAAATTCTCCACTGTGGTGGTGACAAAGTCCTGGAACAGGCTGCCCTAGGGAGGTTGTGGAGGCTCCTTCTTTGGAGATCTTCCAAACCCCTCTGGATGCTACCCTGTGCCCTGTGCTCTGGGTGTCCCTGCTGGAGCAGGGATATTGGACTAGGTGATCTCTAGAGGCCCTTCCAACCTCAACCATTCTGTGCTTCTCTGACCATAGCACTATTTTGAGCCATAACCAAGCCAGCACAACAGCTGTGAGCAGGAGGACGAACAGCAGAGCGTGACCAAGCACACCTCATCCAAAATGAAAGTCGCACACCTCATCCAAAATGAAGGTCTCACATCTCATCCTAAACACACCTAAAATGAAGGCCCTCAGCCCCAAACTCCCCATCGGGGTTGGTGCCCAGCCGCAGCCGTCAGCTGGAGGTTCAGGCGGGGGCTCCCTGTTAAAGCTGGCCTATCTTTTTGCTTGGGTGGGTGAGTCTAGACTTACTGGTGCTGCTGAGGAAAAGCCCAGGAACCGCCGCAGCCAGAGGAATTCTCTCGTGCTATTTCCAGCCCTGCTTTTTAGATACAAAGGGCTTCAGATCAGATGCATTTCTGCAGCTTATCTGAGCGAACATTTGGCTGCTCGGCCAAACAGAACAAAACCCTTCAAACCTTTCGAGGTCCATCCATCAAGAGCCTTATCTCCCGCGTGTCACCACGCGGCTCCCGGCCACCGGGGCCTCCCGCGGAGCTCGGCGCTCCCAGCAGGGCTCCCTCTGGGCCTGCCGGAGCCGCAGGCGCCCGCCGGGCTCTCTGCCGCGTCGCCTGTGGCTTCAGGAGCACACGGGAGCAGCCAGCCTGGCCTGCGGCGTGATTTACTGCCGCCCGGCACCCGACGGTGATGCCATGTCGCCCACCGCCCGCCTCCCTCGCCCTGCAGCCACGGCCCTCAGGGCTGCCGCCATAGGCGCGGCCGGAGCGCTCTAGCCCCGCTTGGCTCCAAGAAAGGATAACATTTATCTTTTTTTATGGGATATTAGTGAGGCTCGGGTAAAGGAGTCCAGTCTGCTCTAGCCGAGGTTCAAAGACTGAAATATCCAGGGGGAAACTTTCTGGTCTCCTCTGTGGTTAAGAGGAGGGTTTGTGAGGCAGCCCCCGCTAAGCCACGGTGTTTGGTCAGAGTGTGTGTTAGGGGCCTGCAGGGCTCTTCTTCATCCCCACCGTGGCCAAGGGCATCATGCTCAGCCTTCAGTGCCCGAATCTGTCCCCTCTTGTAAGAGCCAATGCTCTAAACAGGGCTGTATAAAATATCTAAAAACACACTTAAAATATGAGGCTGGCTCTCGTGCTTCGTAGCTCGACGTGATGCACGAGCGAACGGGACGCACATAGAGCGTGGCGAGTGTGGTTCTCGGCCATGTAAAACAATTGTGCAATTACCCCTGAGCCCAATTTATACAATACGTTATTCAGCCCTGTCAGAAGAGCCTCTGCTGAGCTCTGCACTTGGTATTGGGGTCACAGAAAATTTCCTACTTTGAAGCTGAGCTGGCACAAGGAATCGTCTGCAGTCCTGCAATACTGTCAAAGTCACTGCCAAAAACAACAGGGTGAAGACTTCAGAACGAGCCACCCATTCACAGCGTAACCGAGTTAAAACGGGGGCCTGGCTGGCCCAGGGCTTGAGAACAGCTTCTAAATAGCTTGTAGGCTCAAATCCTGTGCAGACTGGCAGGGATCAAAAGCTTCTGTTGCTTGGTGCTATTTGGGCTTGGCCCAGTTCTACATGAGCTTCAGCACTGAGGTGGCCTTTTCCAGTGAGCGCCATTTCCTTAAGCTCCTTTTCACAGCAGAATCTGAGCCATACGTTGTTGGCTTTCACTCCCAGTGGTTTTATATTTTCTTCTAGGTTGGCATTAGGAAAGGTAGTGTATGTTCCCATAAAACAAAGAATATGACTCAATAGCACCAGGATAAATGTATTTTTCATACTGTCGTATATAATAAGCTATTTATAAGTATCATCTCACTTCTGGGTCATCCTCAGGGTTCCAAATAAAATCTTAATTTAAACAGTTTTTCAAAGTTGACAGATAGGATAAATACATTTTTGTTCAGATGAAACCGAATTTTGACAATGTTTTGCAAAATTCACTACAAGCTAAGGATTGTTTCCCCTAATTGTTGCTTTGTTTGTCTCCAAGTTCCGGTGTTTAGTTTAATGTTACATTCCGTTATAGAAAAAAACCTCAGTGGCTACAGTTAACCAAAGCCTCTAGCTCAGAGACACGAGGATGCTCTTGCAGACGAAGGATGGAGGAAGGAGTGAGCGTTTGCTGAGGAGATGTTAGGGGTAGTCACTGCCCTCCTTTAAATGTTGTAAGGCAGGTACTTCATTTGTACAGCAGAAACTAGACAGAACTATGAGCACTAAAGCAATTTATTTTGAAGTGCTTTAAAGTTACTGTCTTATGAGCCCTTCCAACCCATACTTCCCCTGCTGCCCCCGTTAGGCAGCTAAGGGAGATGATGCTGTTTGAAGAGCAGCGTGGTAGCAACTGTGTGTGTTGGAGACCTGAAAGCACTGGCACTCGCAACCATGTGGACTGACCTCCATCTGCTAGGAGCTTCCAGCTGCTGCACTGAAAACACCTGGAAAGGGAGTCTGCAGAAGTGGAGGGAGGACTTCTAACAGGTTACCATGGACCGTGCTCAGCCTGCTGAGTCCTCAGGGACATCTCTCTGTACAACCAGCTCGCAATAACCCTTTCAGTGGGATCAGGTGCTGTGGGATAATCCTGCTCTTTTTCTTGTTTAGGGCTAACTTCAGTGATTAAGTCTGAGCAAAGAGAATTATTATAACCACAGCTCATGAGGCGAAGCCGCAGTGCAGTGTGTCCGTGGCTCTGTGGATGGTTGTTTCCAACGCAGACACCCACTTTGCTAAGCAATCTACCTGCGTGATGGCAGGGGATGAGCTGTCTGCACCGAGGAGCTTCCCTGGCTGCCTCCTTTCCTGTCGGGATCGCTCGGCTCCCTTAGGGAACAGGGCTGTGTGCGGGACGCAGAGTCCATGGCCTGCACAGCGTTCACAGGACAGGACTGAACACGGCTGCTCAGTGCCTCCTGCCCATCACCTGCGATATTATCCATGGGGTGAAAGCTGCCGAGGGCCAGGGAGGGAAATGGTTAACGACACCATCACCAAAGGCTGCGGCTGGGTCAGCCTTGCAGCTGAGCTGAGGGAGGGCTCTTCAAAGGGACTGTGCTATGGTGATGCTCCTTGCCATTCAACATAAATGCTCCTCTGTTCCTATTTTATCTTTCTGCTTCTACTGATAACCCTTGAACCACTCCAACAATTCCTTTCTCCATCAGCAGAAGAGGAAACGTAAGTTTCTTGGCATCTGTCTTTAGGCAGTCTCTCTCTGTAGAAGTATGTTTTCCTTTACTGGTTTGCTTCAGGACTTAGCTGACACCTAATTATAATAATATCCAAACAATTGATTTTGGCTTCAGTGTCTTGTGGCAATCGTGGTCTGAAGTTGCTGTAAATAACATTGCGAAAATAAGCCTGTGTGTCCAGAGACTGATACCAAACTCTAGGAATAGACACTCGAGAAACACGGCTAAGTAAGGGTTGTTGAAGCTTCCAGTTTGCAGCGATGCTGATAAGGCAGTTTCCAAGAAGCTGCCCAGCCCTTAAATTCTAGAAACTCTCTCTTCCCAGGTCAATAACCATTTATAGACTGGATCTTCGTATCATCTTACAAATAAACAAAGTCAAAGCAGGATCTAGTGCAAATCATACAACGGAAGGAAATCCCAGGTCTATCAGAATGAATCTTGAGTTTCTCTGACAGAGCAAACCAAAACACACCATGTAGAAATATTTGGTAATTCTGATAGTTTGAGAAATCACAAGAAAATGCTCTGGACAGCTTCACTGTTCTTTAGACACCTCTCCTTGGTGTTCTGGAAAGGAGACCTGGGCAGCTTTAGAGGAGCCGCTGCCCGTTTGCCCGATGCTGCTGGTTCCTGTGCAGCCTGAGGTCCCTTCTGGAGAGAGGCGCAGGCTGCCGGGGGCGGCGGGCACCCGTCTGGGCTGCAGCCGCCCGCAGCTCGCGGGCTCCATGGGAAGCGTCTCGCCAACCTGCTCCTCAGGACAAGAACACCAAGACTTTGCAGTTTCCTCCGCCTCCTACCCCTCTGCACCCGGGCTGCCTCCTCATGTCAGCTCCCCTGCAGTTTCACTCACTGCTTTTCATCAGCTTTAGCTTCAGACGGGAGCAGAGACTCTTTGGAGTGAACATTTTCCATAGCATCCTGCAGCTCAGCCAGCAAAAAACGTTCAACGTGGCTCTAGCTGGAGCACTAAGACAGGCTTAGACCCCCTCAGGTGCTTAGCTCCCTTATTTCATGGGGCCAGATCATTTCTAAATATCTCCTGCAGGTGTGGCAGTTGACACAACAAAGCGGGCAATGTTTTCAAGTCCATCCAGCTTATGCATAAACACTGCGAGTCCTTTCATAAAACTCTCGTGAGTTGTTTCACAAACACAAAGCACCCAAAGCGGGTGCCACCAAGGCCGCAGCCCCCGTGGCCGAGGGCTGCTCAGGTGGGTGGCAGCCCTCAATGCTGTGGCCTCCAGAACAGTCCCCTGCGCTCTTCTGGAGCTGCCCTGCAAGTGGAGAAGCGGTCGCTGGTGCCACCAGACCTGGGCATAGGCTACCACCTGCTGGAGTTTTCTCATTGACTTCCTGCTCTATAGATTGCCACAGTCCTATTTGTGCTCTGTGCTGTAACACTTCTCTGTGAAGCTGTGGAACTGTCACACGCTCAGCATTGTGCCACAAACACCTATCATTAGCTCTTTATATATAAAGGGCAGCTCTTTATTTATAAATAAAGAGCTATTTAGCTAGTGAGATGTGAGCAACTCATGTAAACTATGAGGATGCCCAATGTACAGCTCTCTGGCCTTGACTGTTGCATGTTTAGGGTCTGATGTGTTTTACTGAATCTAGGTCTTCTCTTTCCCTCACTGACCCTACAGAATAGGAGAACTTTTCTGTGCTGAGATAAATCGCTGCAGTTTTGAAGTGGAGAACTTCAAATTTCCCTGCAGAAAATGCTTTTACCAGAAAAGAAATTATTTTTCACACAGTCCTTAAGAAGGATTCCTCCTTAAGAAGGAGGAATAAATTCATATACACTGGATGGACACAAGCCAGAATTGAAGTGGGATCCCATCTTTGCATCCTCCAAGTGTTCAGATGTCCTCGCTGAAGTGAGTGCTACAGTTCTGCCCGTGCTCGTGCTCCCGCGAGAGGCCAAGGCAGCTTCTTGGGGCCTCATCGCATGTGAGTGTGAGGACTTGGCCAGTGCAATTCAGGTTTGTTCCACTTAGACAGCTCAATCAGATCAAGGAGCCCCTAAATCCTGTAGCCTTCCAAGTAGGAGACTTGGCATCTGCTTCAGAGGGGACAACTTCAGGGATGTGTCAGAGCTGACACCTACTGCTGCTGACTTGTCCAGGGTCTTGTGATGTTGCTGCATGTGCCTTTTAGTGCAGAAACTTTGTTTTTCAACAGCTCACACCGAATGCTGTGGGTGTAATTTCCTAATCCAGGCTTTTTGGATCGAACTACTCTCTTGGGTTGCGCTAGGGCTCAGCAGGTCACCCTGACCAGCCACCTACAGTGCGTCAGACCAAATAGCCAGCCCCGAGGAAGGTCACTGAGAGGGCTCGGGCGGCCTCAAATAGGAGCTGACTCATGTCCCACGAAATCCAAACAAAACGTCTACGCATATTAAAAGATATTATGGAAACGGTCTCATTCATGCACAAAAGCTACACTTCAGACTTTATCATTATATTGTAAATGGAGAGAAAAATTGCACAAGCCTGGTGCACATTTAAATTGTTGGCCTGTAAAGAAGTCCCTTCCCATAAACACATCCATTTCTCGGGGGCTGGCACACGAGAAGGCATCTGAAGCTGCAGGCTCGGTCCTTGCTGTGCTCCTTCAAGGCATTAATTTATCTGCAGCAGTGATTCATTTCTAGGCTCATTCGTGTGGTCAAGAGCAAACTACTCCAGAGCAAACACTTAGGGTGCAGATACAAATATCAGGAGATGGGGCTTCATAAGAGGAAAGATTCAGGCCCTCCTAAATAGAGCAGCAAAGCTAGTGAGTGCTGCCTGCTGGCACGGATGGGTACCCAGAGCATCGTATGTGCCTGCTGCAGCACTGGGATCGCTTAGGCCTCCATGGGGGGATGACTCTGCAGTAAAATCCTGCCCCACTGATGTTGTCCAGGACCTGAGCATGGGGCTGGGCAATGCAGAGCCCCTGTGGCTCCCACAGCTGCCAGCTGCAACCTCTGAATTCCAGCAAGGGTGAATGGTCCTGGCCCGGGGAACCGGCTTTCCCATAGACCTTGCATGGCATATGCACTTTTTCAGGAAAACATGAATTAATGCAGGTATTAACCAGCAATTTGTCATGCAGCTTCTGCAGTCAGCTTCCGAGGCTGTGAAGCATGCAGTGAAAGATGGATGTTTTTTCCCTCCCGTTGTGGCACCTTTGAAGTTCTTCAGTGCTGGAAGCGACTGAGCACCCCGAGTCTGCGGCTGTTTTCTGCCCAGCGAAGGGGAGAACCAGCAACAAGCTCATGTGCTGCTCACTGCAAGGGGCTCTTTCTTCTGGTCGGAGCCACGGGCAGAGCAGCTCAGCCTCTCCACCTGCACATCCCCAGCTACCTCACAAGAGAGGTGTGTGAGGAGCTGCCTGTGGCACTGCAGAAGCACTGCCCGCCTGCACCTGCAGGCAACTGCACCCACGCATCAGCGTACAGCACCAGCAGGAATGACCTCCCTGCTCCCTACCCCCTTCTCCCCCTAGAACACATTGTGTTTACTGACCTAAATGAAAATAAAGCCAATGCAGCCCCACGTCCTGCAGGCCCATCCCCGGAGCGTGGGGAGGTTGTCGTGTCTGACGAAGGCCGAAGGCTCCTGCACTGTCTTGCCCCAATGTCATGGGCTGACGGTAGAGTGTGGTCCAGCCAACTGGTTTATCCTGGTTGCCTCTTGGAGAACGATCTCCTGACACCATGAGACACCCAACTGCTATGGCTAAGCTCTCGCTGTACTTCAGAAACCACTGAATAAATACTTCTTGAAAGTAAACTAGCGTTTTGTTTGGGGAAACAGAAGGACCCAGCAGCTTGGCTGCTTTCGTGGATAAGACAGTGCTTCTCAGGAACCTGCTGGGCTCTGAGCAACAACAAGAATATCTTGTTTGCTGCTTTCTGAGCTGGCCTCCCCTCCTTCGATAGGCTTGGAACGAGCTCTGGAGGTCTGACTGTGGAGAGTAATGATGTGTGAAAGCTCCCTTTCATTTTTCACTCCGATTTTTTGGAAGGTGGAACATTTTGCCGTTGACGGTACCATGCTGAAGCCATATGAGGCAAGCAGCTATTTTTAACCCAGTGGAGATTATTTGAGAGTATATTGCTGAATCATTTTAAACAACGAAGGAATCATGACATTCAGAAGTGTTTCTGCATGATGCTGGTGGAGGGGAGGAAGGTTTTTATCACCCATTTGTTCCAGTAACTTTTCAGCTACTCCCAAGAATATGATTAGGACTATCTCAAAGACGCACTGCCTGTGAGCTCCGTGGAGCAGCAGTGCATTTTGTAAAATGCTTTGGAGGCAGACAGATGATCAAGCTAAGGCAGCTTGAGAGGCTCCCTGTGTTTGCTAGTCCGGACGCGGTGCTCCCAACCACACCGAGCGGGAGAAACCGCTCAAACTTCAGCATTTCATCACTGCAGTCCTGCATCCCCATCACCCCGTCGTGCCTAAGAGCCGTTAGCCGGGAACAGAACGTGCTTGTGGGATCACAGGTCGGAGGAGAGGAGGAAAGGGAACTCACGGACCTGCCTTGCATGTCTTTTCTGTGCGTCTTTGTACACACAAGAGAAATGCTCCGTTTCACCCCCCATTGCCCATACGATTGCAGAAGTGGCCTCTCTAAATAACTCAAGCTGCAGCTTCATGGAGTTGGCCTTACGGTTAAACTAAGGAATTTTCTTTTTTTTCTCTGGCACATCTCTAAGCCCCAGCAACACCTCTGCTGGCAGGGGAGCTGGAAGTGACTCACTGGTGCATCTCCTTGCACAGGAAAAGCAACGCGGTGCAGCTCACTGTAACTCCAAGACAGGCTGCAACTCAAGTTTGTTCTAAGCCAAACTTGTACAGTAATCTCTAGTTCTTACATAAAGATGACTGATAACCAGTTTTTGACTACTAGTAACCTATAAAGCCTATAATTTCTTCCCAGAAAGTGCACTGAGATTCTCAAGACTATTGCTGCCTGTGCTGCTTGGACATCCCCAGAGAGCAGCATAATTTTTTCCCTGCTGAATGCAGTGATAAAATGCTCTTTTCATCTTGGGAGTTAGTGCGAAGCCCATCCTAAGCTCTGCAGTGTTGGCTACATGGGTGGAACTCCCTGAAATGTGCAGAGCTAGTCCAGGTACAGGTTTCTCCTGCCTCTCCTGAATACAAACTACTTGTATTTTGCCTCCAAACACAAGATCACTGCAGGAGCAGGAAAAAATTTTTCTTCTGTGCATCAGAGAGCTCCAACATGTTCAGCAGAGAAAGTAGGTCATTGCTGGAGGCAGGACAGGGAGCTAGATGAGTCTGTTAAGGCAAATCCCGTGTTTCCTGTGTCCCTTAAGGGTCTCTAATCAGCCAGGCACAAAATACTGTTCCTCACTTCTTTATAAATCTCTTGGCTGCTGTTTTTGGTCTTGTGAAGTCAAGCTATGCCAAGAATGAGTAGAATCAATGCTTAGCATGTCCATGTGAATTTATGCACAACGTATTTATATTCTCTCAGGGCACAGGAATGATAAAGAAATGCTTTGGTATCAGCTACGTTCTGAAGTTCATGGCTCCTTTGCATGTGTAGCACTTGGCCTCAGCTCTGAGCTTGAGCCCATCCTGGTGACCAAGCCAAGGGTGGCGAGCGACGCTTCTGCGGATGGACCCCATTGTGGCCTGCAGGACACGACTTGCAATGGGAAAAATGACCTTCCTCGAGCAGGTCCTCAGCAGCCCTGAAACCATGGTGGGACATCAGCCCTTCAGCCCAGGCTCTGAAGGCCCAAACAACCTGCTGTCCCTAGAGTGCTCTGTGCTGAGCCTAATTGTGACTAACCCAACCCATTTCCCTCTGCTGGTGGCAGAATTGCTCAACCAGCTCCAGTTGTGCTAATTCCTCTTTGCAGCCCCTGCAGCTTTCCCATCCTTTAGTTACATCACCTGCAAAACAGGAACTGTAGGACAGCAGCTGCTTTCTCTGCAGCCACCACAGTAAACATGACAGCGACTGGAACGCAAGGTATGACGACAGTGTTGTAAAACACTCCTGAGCCCTTCAAAACACCAGTCTTTTCCCCTTTTCCTGGAATATTTCCTACATTCCCTGATCTCTGATCTGGAGACTTCACTCCAGAAAGAAGTGCACTCTTTTTGCTCTGATTGAAACAGATCCCACCCAAAGACAAGGGCAATATTATCAGTCCTATGATTTCTTGGCTTTCCCAGAGAACATTCCTGTTACTCATCCTATTCCTTGAAGGACAGAAGGCAGAAAAGCTGCTACGGGCTGTGAGGAAATGTGCAGTTCAGAAGGCTGCTAAATGGCATCCGGCAAGCTCATACTTGTACTCCGCACGTGGCTTATTTTATCCCCAGATCTGTAATCCTGAAAAATGGGGCCTGACACGTGTGTTTTTCCATAACACAATCTCTTCAGGTCAAATTAATTCTATGATTTCCATCTGTTTCCTCCTCTACATAAATGATGAAGACTTCCTGAAGCTAACAGCCAAACTTGCTCAAAACTGGGCACTGAAATTAATCTTTTGTTCTTAAGTACTTTCTGTAGACTGATTTGCTCTAGGTTTTAGAATAAATCCTCTTTTTACTCACAGCTCTGTAGGACTCAAAGCAGCAGACATAGAAAGTATTTTATTAGAGGGGAGAGAGGGCAGTGAGAAGACCAGGAGAGGGCTGGGAGTGACTTGTCATTGAGATTGAGCCTGTCTAGATGCTCAGGTTGTCACAAAAATATCTAGAAGTCTTTGCTTTTCGTTGCGTTGTTGCTGGTGCCTGTGCCTGCATGTGGCCCAAGGGTGCTCTGTGACTGCAGATCAGGTCCCTTGAGGTTCACCACACGCTTCCTTCCCAACCCTGAATGAGCTCGTGTCTGCACCCTGCTTCCCTCTTCAATGGGTGAGCTCAGTGATCTCTACGCATTTCTGAGATTATCACCAAAGCCTGTGTCTAAAAATATCAAGTCTTACCAATTTCACAGAGTGCTCGAAAACCCAGCAGTTTTATATTTGAGCCCAAGTAACACTGTGCCCTGTAGGTCCTCTCTGCATTAAGAGGAACCGAGATTTGGATGGGAACATCTTGTATTGGGTATGCATTTCCCTCTCCTGCCTCTCAGGTCTTGCATCACGTTGCTGAAGTCTAAAATACAGACGAAGCTGTGAGAGACAAATAATCAGATGTACTTTTGGGATATCTAATGATTAAGAATGGGTGTTGGGTGAATAAACTGCATTTTACTCTGTCATCAAGGAATGTTTGTGCACTTTTCTTCAGATAAATACAGGGGTGGGCCTAACTAATCTAGCCAAAAATTCACAAACCCGGGCAGGTGTTCTTGCTTCAATACCACTTCTCAGTGTAACTTTAGGTGGTGCTTTCTGTACCACGGTTGAGGTCTTGCTGTCTTTCAGATGGTGGGTGGCCAAGCAGCAAGGAGGGAGGACAGCCGTAAGCAACATCTGCGCCATCAGGCCCCTTTATCGTGTTGTTGCTTTAAGCTAAGTCATTTGTTTTATTCGTGCTGTTCTTGGGTCTACGGGCTCAAAGAATCACCTCTTTTTACCTGCGAGGCGTGGGATCTGTGGCTGCGCCACACAAATGAATATTGTAGGGGTTTTTCTTCTTGATTGTCCTGCAAGTAATTTATACTCTGCTGGCAGCGGGTGAATTAGGTCACTGCTTCACCTTAACTGTTTTTCTTGGCTGCAGTTTTGATTTCCTTGGCATTGCAGTGAGAGCATCTCTGCAGACCTGCACACCTGCTAGCTGCACACTTGGTTTCCCCTATTGTGCACCTTGCACTTGCCTCTGGAAGCCCAAATTTTACAGCTTATTTTGAAATCCTTTCCTTACTAGTCCGCAAAGGCCGAGGTAATCTTCTCTTCCCCTAAATTACGGTATTGGTACCTTTAAGCTTTTCTTTTTGATAAAAGTGCTTAGAAGGTTGAGGCAGGAAGCAGGAATGATTCATGGTCGGTTCTGCATAGGCAAACTCAACACTCACTGTCCCCAAGTGCCTCTGAGGTCATCTTTGTGTAAGACAAGAGATGGATATGGACAGAAGCACAGACGCATCAGGAAATGTTGATGCAGCAGCACCAGCAGGGCAGACCCACGTGCCTGACATCCCAACCGCTCTCAGGCCTTGCAAGCCGCAGGGCACAGGGTTTCAGAAGAGCTGGGAATGACAAACCCTTACTCTTGAGGTTGCTTCTTCCAGGGTTTTTTCTTCTTCTTCCTGCCCCCACAGCTCTGCTGTAACCTCTCCAGGTCCCACCTTGAGGTGTGCCTTTCCAAAGAGCAAACTTGGCCCTGTATTTTTCCCCTCAGTTATTTTTCAATTCTGGCTCTTCTGCTCGGAAGGTGTCCCCAGCTTCCCACAGCGTTAGTGCAGGCCTCTCCGTGCACTCGCATTCAAACCCTTGCACTTTGCATCCTCCCCTCTGCCATAAGACCGTCTCGCCACCCTCATGAGAGCTCACAGGCAAACCAGACCTGCACAGGTTGCCAGCACAGAGTTGGTGGTGGTTTCATATTCCCTTCCACAGGCCATGCCAGGTGCATATCATGTTTCTTTTTTTCTTTTTTTTTTTTTTTAAGCATGCTTTTTCCTCTTTTTTTTTTTTTTTCCCCAGCTAGTCACTTCCTAACTTTTTTCTTGCCCTTGCATTTTAATTTTAAACCTTTTCTACTTGACCAGGACCGTTTCCTCCCACCCAGGGCTGTGCAGAAGAGCAGCCTGTGACAGCAGTGTTGCCTCGAGCACCGTAATTACAAAGCGAGTGTGGGGTTTTCTCACACAACTTTGGTTTTTGTCTCTATCACGTGTTTAAGCAGCTTGCTTTTCTGAAACTATAAGTAACAGGGACTAACCCAAACTTGTGGCCAACAGAGCAAGGTCAAAATACAGCTCTGAACTCTCACTGTCACAAGCAGCATTTGAAGTGCCATGGGGAGGCACCTGGGCTGATCCCCCCAGCTTTAATACCAGTTGATATTTAATACCAGTTGATATCAGCTTTACCTGCTCACAGGTGAAAAACCTTTTCCACTTGCAGCTCCAGAAGGGTGAGGTCTTTAAACATTCCCTAGAGTCTATCTAGTCACTACTTCTGTAATCAGCTTACTGAAGTGAAGCAAGACCAGCGAGAGAGAGCTCTAATGCTCTTCTTGCTAGGCCGTACTCACCCACCCGGTCAAAACACAAGCCTTTAGGTCCCAATTTAGAGACTTCTCGGTGCTTTCATGTGTTAAATGGCTTTATTGCATTTTCATGGGATTGCTTCCTTAATAGAAGCTTCCTAGGCAGCACCTAGGCATGCAGAGCAGAATGGATCTCAAAGGTCTTCTCCACCCATCCTGATTCTATGAACTCAGCCCTTTCACCAGCCTGAAAAGTGGGTGCTTCACCTGTGGCCCTGCCCAGATCAGCTTGCAACCAACTACCCGTGGTGAAAAGCTCTGCAAAACGAAAGCCAGGCGCTTTTCCAACCATAGTGGCACCCACTCGGACAGAACTGCTATGAACATGGCTCTTCTACAAGCTTTAGATGAGAACAACTCGTCTCATGCTCATTTTTCTACTGCAGTTACATTTATGCATACAAAAATCTTGCAGTCTGTAACCGTGGTTAGTGCAAAATAACCTAAAACAGTAATAACAACCCCCAATCCTCTAACCCTCTCTCTAAAAAATAAATGCATAAATAAAATAAAATCTTAAAATAGAGCAGTGAAGGAAGGGGCAGTGATTCTCTCTTTTGCAGTCAGCTAGACAAGTTGCTAGCATCAAGTTCTATATTTATTACCCAATAGCTCCAGTATCAGATTGGCTTGGTTCATGGCTGAGCACTTAACACTGTTGTGCTGGGAAAACCCTTCCTCTGCAAACACAGTGGGCTGTTCCAGGCTGAAGAGCAGACCTACCTGTAAGAGGGGACGAGGAGTCCTCATTTGCCAAACAGCTGCTTACAAATAACAATTCCAAGAGGTGGATTTGAGGAAACTCTGCTTTAGGCTGCTGTCTCCAAACAGTAAAGTACTGGAAGCGCAAACAAATCTTGATTTTTGGCCTCATCTGTCAGGAAGAGCTGCAGCTGCACCCAATGGAAAAGGTTAAAAGAAAAGCAGAGAGCTGCAAAACAGCTCCAGCATATGGACATAGTAAGTAGTAGGAATGTAAAAAAAAGACAAAAATTGATTACCATCAAATTTCTACAAACTGAGGATTCCTTCTTTCACTTAACTCACCCTATGAAATAATAAAATACAGTCCACAAGTGACCCTTTTTCAGTCTTCTTTCTTCCTCTTCAATTTTTACGTGGGCAAGGTACTGATTCCCGGGCTTTCAACGCAGGCATAATAAACAGGAGGCAATGACAGCATCATTTTTCTACAGTGATATCACAGTTAAAACCGAAGAAACTAGATTAGATCTCTCCAAGTGAATAGCAATAGCTATTCAGTAGCTATTCAGACAGTAGCAAGTTATGATGTGCCCAATGTGGAGCTGCGACCAAGAGAGCTGACCCTTCCTAACAGCACTTTAAGACTCAATTACTTTTTCCAGCATTAAGGCCACCTCCTGGAATTGACAGTAAGTCACAGCAATACTCAGTTGTACAACACCCCTCACCAGCCCCAAAAGGGGACAGTCTCACCCCATTTCTGGCGTGGAAGGTTTGCAGGTTCCAGCCGTGCAGCTGGGCAGGCCGGAGGTATCCGAGTGAGGCTGCAGGAAATGGGCACTGGGGAAACCACAGACTCCGGAGGCAGTCACATATTTGTCTGTTTATTATTTCAAAGTACAATATATACATAATGTATAGTGATGTCTTCCAAAACTTTATACAGAAACAAGTATCTACAAAATTAAATCAATAGACATTTGTGTATACTCAGACAACATACATACACGTATTGGAAGATTCGACATAGTTTCACCGCCAGAACACAAAAACAGGAAGCAAAGGAAACCCCAATCACCTTGGGAAAGCTCTGACGACCACCCTCCTTCCTCTAACTCAGCAGTTTGTCTTCCAAAAGCTTTCGGGTTGGTTTTGGGGCAGGATAAGCTGATTTCGAGTGCCACCTACTGCTACCATCCCTCACCGCAGCTGCTCCAGAGCCAGGGGAGGGAGCCCCATCCCGAGGCTGCATCAGGCTCAGCGCTCGGCTTCGAGTCTCTGGGAGCCACAGACCCCATTTGTCTGGTTACAAACCACATCTTTTAACAAAGACTTTTGCAAGGACTAAGCTGTGTTTTAACAGAGATTCTGCGGCTGCTGGCACTAACAGGGAAGGTGAGAACATTCCCGAGAAGCAGAGGCTGATCCCCACTGCCTTCTGGGGCCAGAACATTGCACAGGTTTGTGTGGCACAAAAGCAGCGGTTTTTATAGCATGAAGTGGCACCCGTCACTGAGGAAGGTCCTGCCTAAGACACCTTCAGCGCTGGATTTTACAGAGGGTGGAAAAGCACAGGCAGCTTTTCTGTAGGGCCTCGAAGAACACCAGGATGGGGGATGGTTGGGTTAAAAAGAGCACCCTGAGTATTCAGAATCAGATGTCGGATCTGTGCCTGTAGGATACCACCAGCTACAAGCCGGGCATTTCCAAAAAAGCCTGTGGCAACGAGGTACGAAATGGACGCTGAGTTCAACGGCACAAACGCAGCTAACTGCTCCAGGCGGTCCTCAAAATGCCACTTCGTCTGAGGACAGCTTTTAGTCTAATATTCATACCAATGATAAGAAGTTTCCAAAATAAACAGAATGTGATTGCTGCACACGCCCTGCGCGCTCTCTAGAGCTCAGTGCCCAGCAGCCCTCTCTCCATTATCCAGCTGTGCAGAGTATCCTTGCGATTTGCACCAGCAATACTGGAAAAGACCATGGAAAAAGGCAGGGGGCTTCACACCAGCATCTGTGGGGATAATGCAGCATTTCCCCTGGAACGAGCAGCAGCCCTGAGCTAAGCTGCTAACTCACCCTGTCGTGCACTCAAACCTCCTTGCTTTCGTACTCAAAGTTTCCATCTTTAAGAGCTACACTTGAAATAAAGCATCTAGAAAGCAACCTTGGTCCACTGAGTATCATATGCAATAAACAAAGTGGTTTTGGGGGATGTTTTGTGCATCTCCATAACCAAGAAAAAGAACACTGAGAATTTACCCAGTGTAACAGAGGAAGCAGCATTTTCAGCAGGGCAGGAGGACAACTAACCAAGTTTCTCAAATAACTTAAAAGGAGAAACAACATGCCAAAAAGAAGTAAAAGTTTCCACAATATCATTGCACTTATTCCATCTGCACCACATCGCTCCTTCATTCACATTGTACACCTGAAGAACATACATGGATACAATATTAACATGGCATCTAAAATACAGGAGACATTCAGCTGAATGCCCGGGAATATTCAGAGAGCTGGGACATGAAAGCATGAACACACCAAGGTGCAGGAGCTAGGCCCCGTTTTGACAGGCAAGTTGCTCTTCCTAGAGTTCCCTCTGTCCACAGCAGGTCTAGACCAGCTAGGAAGGACCGCCTGTTTGCTCAGGGGAGCCCCCAGCTTGCTGGAAGCACCTGCCCCTCCTCTCCACATCACTCAGCAGCAACGCAGGAGACCCAGGGCGGGATGTGTAACGTTTGCATAACCATTGCTCTCAGGAGTTTTAAAAAATATATGTATATATATAAAAAACAACCCAAGTTAAAGGGTCATCATTCCTACAGGGTTCATCTAGTTAAATCACTTGTTCTTATCCCCTCTTTTTAAACAAAGACTTAATCCTCTTAGTATACAGACTGGCTATTGAAGACTCCAGAAGCTCTCTGGACAACCTTAAAAGCACATTTGGAGATGTCTATCTCCAAAGCAAAGGGGAAGGTCTCTGTCTTGCACCAAACTACTCCTAAGAGCCAAATCAGGCCCTTGTGCTCAATTTCAATCCCCCAAATCCCTTGTGTGACTCGGTGGCACTGGAAAATGGAGCCCACTGAAGTCATCTAGGTGCTCTGTTAAGTTTTTCTCCCTTGCATTCAAGCTACAGGATTCAGGCCTCTTGTTTCATAAATGATGCAAATGGTAACTGGGATAAGAGAAAAGATTTTTTTTCCCAAGTGTCCTTTCTAATTAGAATAGTTGAAGCATTACTCTTAAGTGCACATTAATTCTTTTCATAAGTGCAAATATTTAAGAAAAAGACGAAAGTATCTATTTACACCATGACTTGGTCGGGCTCTGTTCATTAAATTTTGGTCAAAAGGCAACAAATACATCAATCTACGCATTTATTGCTGGAATAAAGACACTGCAGTTCCTGTAAGTTATCCTGAAATTAATGTATGAAAGTGATATTGTGACCAACAAGAATCTTGTCATCTTGACACCTGCCCTCCACCACACCGCTCAGTTACTGAAGGATTAAGTATCAGGTCTGAGTTTGTGACATTGTGACAGTCTCCTCCACAACAGAACAATTAAAGAGTCTCAGATTTCTGTGCCACTTTTATAGATGAACCAGTAGATTGCAAATCCACTTACATACACTTCCCATTTCCTACTGCTGCTGTCACTGGCCTGCTTATCCGAAGTTTATGAGTAAACTCAGACTTCTATTTTGAAAACAAGGTTGAATCAGGAGGAAATAGTGATCAATTTAAGCTCCCACTTTTTAATATTATTAGTTATGCAGAAAGTCAGAGAACTTCAGTAACTAACTACTTGAGATCCGAATTCTTTAGATTCGAACACGTAAAGATCAGGGGATTATAGGATTTGTTGAGCTGACACTTGTTTCAATCAAATATACTCAGCAACTGAACCAGCAAGTTTCTTAATCCCTTAATTTTAATGCTGTTTCAGTCTTATTTAAAAGAAACACCAAGTTGAATGCTAACCTAAAGTAGAAAGTATGCAATGCCATGGCCATCACGTCAATTGTGACAGAGTATTTTCCCATGTGCACGTCAAAAGTGTTTAATCAACGTAAATATCAGAAAAATATGCAAGGGAGGAAGTAATGTCTGAAAGCCCTTAAAGCTCAGTAACACTGGATATGTTCAACAGCAACTAAAAAATAATCAGCTTTATTTTTCTAAGCTCCATCATTAGAAGTAATTAATTATACAGTGCAGAAATTAAAACCTCATGGCAACTCATTCAAAACACAGTAAGCACTGCAAATTGTCTGTAATGTTTCAAACAGAATGTTTCATCTCCGTGTAGTGTGCAGTAAAATCCAGCAACATCTCAGGCTGATATTGAGCAGAGAGAACCAGGCTGATGCCAAACCCTGTGGACCTTCTCTCATACAAAGACAGACAGCCTGTATAGCTAAAGGTTGTATATGTAAAGTACTGGATGCTTGTGCTAGCAGGTAACCATATTTCAGGAAAACTGTAAAAAAGCAATGGTCTGTAGCACCTGCCTTTCCTGCATCTTCATATTGGTTATTCCATAGGAGTTTGGTTATGTTGGCTTTATTCTCCTTTCCAGTTCATGCTGGTGTTTAGTGAGCCGTTCGATTTCTGTTCCTAGTGTCTGAAGGTTCTCCTTTGGGAAGGAAAGGGAGAAAGATAAATACAAGAAACACGAGACAATCAGCACAAAAGGCACTAATAAGTTAAAATTACCATCTAGGTCAGCAGCTGAAATTGCAAGTATCCAGAACAAATTACAAATTAACTGGGGGTGAGGAAAACCAAACCTGCTTCAGCCAAGTAGGCGAAGCTCTGCACGAGCCTTACAGGTAGTCAGAAAGACTCTAAGGACTGCCTGAGCACTTCAAGGGGAGCAACTATCACAGGAAAGAGATTTCCAGCTCCTGCCATTTGCAGTCCAGCTGGCAGCCTGCAGAACACTTCCAGCCTGCCACGTTTTCATCACAGCAGACGTGCTGCCCCAATGGCACTGACTGGCACATGGCACGAGCCGCTGAGGGTGGCGGGAGGGCACAGGGGGGCCTTTTTCCTGATTGTGCAGGCAGCCCAAAATCCAACGCTGGGAGCCAACCTAGTGTGCATTTTATGATGGGACCCCAAAGGAGCTCAAGGCATCTACTTCAAGTGCTCTTTGCTCAGTGTTAAACATCTCCAGCTTGCAATGAGCTGAAAGAAAACCAGCTACTCACTTTCAGTGTGATATTCTTCAGGAGAGTGTCTTCCAGCACAGCCTGCAGCTTCCTGTTGATCTCCAAGGAGAGCTCCAACGTGAGGCCGCTGTCTGCAGGATGGGACGTGTACAGCGATGCCATAATCCCACCTCGCCTACTCAAGTGGACTTTGTTGAAGTCAGAGGCCTCCGAGGAAAGTGTTCCAGCTTCTTCCCGCAAAATGTAGCTCTGAATAATTCTGGGGGAGGAAAGGGACAGAAAAAAGAAGATATCATAGCATTACAAGGCAGTGAAAAGGAAGACAAAGTACCTTTAAAATCCTGACATTATGTGTGTGTGTGTGTGTGTGTGTGTTAAATAAATAGTTCTCTCCTCATTAAATCAACAGTGCTTGAAAATACCAGAAAGGCAATAAATTCAAATCCTGCCAACTACATGGAAGCTGCAATTTCCAGGATAGAGGAAAACCTAAGTAACACAGATACTGCAAAAGACTGTGGCAGCACAGCACCTACAACGGCACACAAGGATTACATATTCAGAGCAACTTAAAGAAGTACTAGTGCTGCTGAAGCAAAAAGGTTGCTTAAAAGATACTTCTCCATGTACTTCATTCCTAAAAGATCTAACAATCCCAGTTAAATGGGATTTAAAGTTACCTCAAAATTTGAAACGCTCTGCCTGAGCTATATGCAATTTAAATTACTGCTTCTTTCTTATTATAGTATTTAGAGACTCCAGTCATGGAATCAAGACCTTAAAGTCTCTGAGGATGAAATAGTAAATAAATACAGAGGCTCTGCTTAGGAGCCTCCACAAGCTGTAATCTAGTCCCTTGAAATATTGCCACATGAGTAGAAGAGCACAGGCACATTAAGAAAGAGCTGTAATCAACAGGCTACAATACTTTTCAGAAGATACACGCCACAATTTCCTGGTCGCCTGTATACAGCACTGACACATGAGGCTTCCATGCAAGTGGAATCACATGCTAAATACAGAGCAGCTTTTGTGCAGGTTTGGTATGAATGGCAGACTAACGTGGAATTACGTAGCCTCTCAGTCTAAAACAAACACTTACAATCAGCACCCTTTCAAGCACACAGAGGCTGAACTCTCCTGTTGGCCAGTGGCAATGACCCACCTCACATCAGTAACCAGGTGACCATTTTGCTACCAAAAACCTTGCACCATTCCATTCCTCCCAATAAATTTTAATACTACTGGCTGCAAGACATATATAGGGAGGGAACAACTCGGACAGCAATTATGTACAATTGGGAGGAGAATGGTGAAATCTAAGATTAACTAGACCTTTGAAATCTACTGTCACTGAAATAATGTCTTAACTATTTTCATTCAGACAATTATTGGTCTTAAATAGAATGCAGAACATTTCTGTCCAGTGCAGCAGCTGAAAATTGAGAAACCAGATGAACCGCACTCAGAACATACTTTGTTTTTTTCCTAATTTCCTCCACTAGTTGTTTGATGTGATCCTCCATGAACTCCATCTTCTCATTTTTTCGAGCATGAGCCTTCTGCAGTCTCACTATCCTTTCAATCAAGACGGACTTGTCCACTTCTGGGAAGTTATCCACAACGACTGAAGCCCCAGTGTTCTCCGGAGACCGATCCTCAGTGCTGCTGCGGGCGTTAAGGGAACCTGCCAACACCAGAGCATTTGTCAAGCTCTGCTCTTATACAGGGTAGAACATCTCCCACCAGTACATTATAAGCTCAGCAACTTGGGACAGATAAAATACTCAATCTCATTTGGATGCTACTGGGTTTTATATAAGCAACATATATAACATCTTAATTATAGCTACTGAAACAGGAGTATAGCCCTCCGGAATGGACAGACTTCCACTAATATAACTGTGCTTGCACTAGGAATGCTTCCTCCTACCTAAGTACCTTCATGTTGATATTACTTTACACAAGACTGAGCTGACTTTAAACAGTTTAGTTTTAGAGTCCATTACAATTACAGACATATGAAAACTGTATATAGACTAGTCAAAGCTCTGTGCATAAATACATTGCAGCACTCGCCACTTAGACAGCAAAGCAACTATTTCAAGCTCAATCTCTTTTATATAGTAAAAGATACTTCTGTCCAAGTATCCAAAAGATACTTGGACAGAAACAATTTAAACTTGTTTAAAACAAACATTAAGAAAACAGATGACATTTGCAATGCTAAAGACCTCTCCTAATTAGATAAAAAGTAATAAATTTCACACAAATATATGAGTGTTTCTAAACATGCTAATTGATTTAACATTTACACAGTGGCAACTGTCAACAGTGCAATTAAACGGTGTCAGAAGCAGCTGTTAGGTTTTGTTTTGCCTCTGGCTGCATTCAAGAGGGTCTCCTACTCATCGAATTCTCTGAGCTTCCTCCAAGCATAAAAGCAGTGAAAAGGTCATCGTTAAAAAAGAAAATAAAAAAGGAAATAAAATACAACCGTTAATTTTGTAATAAGAATAATGGCCTACTACTGCATTCGGAGCCTGCTGCGTTTTAGTGCTTAAAGGCTATTTTGCCAGCTTTAATGGGAGACTGCCTACACACCACATGTGTGGGAGCCAGGCTCACAGCAGCCCTCCATGGCAACCTTACTGAGAGCCAAGGACACTTCTGCCAGCCCTGCTATTTGCTGGGTTACCTGATGAACTGGAACGACTCCCCATGCTGCTGCCTTCTTTGTCATAATTGCCATTTTCCATCTGATCCAATTTCCTCCGTGCTAAAAGCAAATAAAACGATGGTTAGCAACAGAAGCCTAAAAAAAAATTGTACCGTGACACAGCATACCCAAGCCCTGATGATCTGCAATAATTTAACAGTTTGACAGCTGAAAGGTCGTGTCAGCAACCAAAATCTCGAGAGAAAGGAAATAAAAACAGTCCCCCTTCCCTTCCCCATTCCCATCCATGTACTACCTGGCAGCAATGCCTACCCTATGCCCTGCAGCAGCTCCCAATCAAACAGGTAATACTCTTCCCAGGGCTGACTGGGAACAGCAAGATGTAAATCTGATTTTACTGTTGATTAGGACCACTATGTCAGTAACTAATGAATGACAGGACAGCATCTCTGTTGTGGTGGCTCCTGACTACAATCACTACTCAGTGCAGAGCATATTACTGGTGCATAGAAGCACTGCTCATTTAATAGGGGTAAGAAAACGTTCAGCTGTTCATAGGTATGTACAAAAGGGAGAAACAAACTGGGCTGGCTTATTAGATGTGAAGATAATGTCAACCTAGCTGCAGCTGTTTGGTGAGATCTTTGAGGTTGGCCGCATGCTTGCGCTTCTGGGTGGCCAGCTCATCCTTCAGTTCATCCACGTGGGTCTTCCTCGCCGCGAGTTCCTTCTGCTCTGAAGCCAGCTGAGCCTGGAGTGTCTCAACCTCCACCTTGCGCAGGTCCTCCTCCTTCTGCAACCTGGAGGCCTAAAAGTGGATTTTTTCTTTTTTGAATAATGTACAAAGTTCTAAACAATACACAAAAAAAATCCAGACCATCCATATGCTCATAGCAGCTCTAAACCTGCATTTCACTTTTTACACAAGCTTCTTACATTTTATTTAATTAGGCTGATGATTACCATTGTGAAAGAGTTTGCAGCACAATGCAACAGTGCAGTAAGAGATTCCTGAACTGCCTCCAAAACATCTATGACAGAATAGGGATATGCAGAGCTCTGCTGTAAAGTCCCATTAACTCCTGTGACACATCAAGCTTATTAAACATGACATTTATCTACCTCATGATCACAGCACAAGCATGACTTAAGCAACAGCTTGCAGTGACAAATTTCACAAGTAAATTAAAACCTTTATATTGTTTCAATGGCAACATGGAGCACAGCTCTGTCCTCCCAGCATGGCAATAGTAACATCCACCATTCCAGTGCAGGGGGCCCTGTTTTTTTTTTTAATCCCCATAAAACACCAGCTGGTCAAATCCCACTGCTATTACTCTGAGTGGCCACAGGCAAGCCCCTGCTGCAAGCACACACAGTAGCTGCAGGCTGCCCCAGGCTCAGGCTTGCTCTGCTGCAAGCAGCAAACCAATATGCAGTGTGGGCATTTGAAAAGCTGAAAAAGAAACAGACAGCATAGAGATGGATACTTGAAAGCTTAAGAAACTTGTCCTCACCACTAAACTTGAATTTGTCAATGCTAAAGTCCCAAGCTGGGTTCCTATTCGCAGGTTTTCTGAAGAGCGATAGTTTGACTTGTCCCCGGCTAACCGCTCCGATTAAATGGTCGGGGTAAAAGCCAGGCACTCAACAGAAGTTTTATTAAAAGCCTCCAGGAAAGGCTTTAAATAAGATTTTGCCTTCCCTTGGAGGGGTGGCTCTGGTGCCTGAACACAGACCCCGAGTGCCCTTCAACAAGGCCTGCAGCAGCCTGCCTGGCTGGTTCCCGGGCAGGGCCTGTGCCACAGCAGCCTGATCCACACACACCCCCAAAATCCATGGGCGCCCCAAGCATCACTGCAGCCCTCTACGTAGATAAGGTGGGACCAGGTGAGAATCATTCCCCATATCTAACCAGAGCAAGAAGCTGCCTGTGCTGCACTCACCAGATCGTCCTTAGTCTGCCGAACACGGTCCAGCTGGCTCTGCAGCTCTCTCTCGCTGTAAGAGAGCTTATCCAACTGGCTCTGCAAGGAATTGTTTTCAGACTGAAGCTGTGCATTCTTACTGGTTAACTTTTCAGTGAATATCAATAGCTCAGACTCTCTTTTCCGACTACCTTCAATGTCCTTTTGGAGATCAGCAATCAGAGAATTGAGACCATCTACTTCTTCCTTCAAAGCACTTATTTCTTGTTCATCTCTGTCAAAGCAATTGCACCTCATTAGTGTAACTTGAGTTTAAAAATATCACATGCACAAACACAAAACATATATGCAAGCACTCGGGTCCAGACAAGGTAAGAAAAAACAAATGGACTGTTTATGACCCTAGGGAAGCAGCCAGCTACTGCATGCTGTTGAAGGCCAAAATGTTTTATGGATTCCTTTTCATGACACGTTGTCACACTGAAGGGACAAGGAGGTCCTGCAGCTCTCAGGAGGGCACGCAGCCCTCGGCTTCCTCAAGGAAAGTTTCTTCTTGTACTCAGCTTCATAAGCTTCACTACAAGGTCTGAACAATAAACCAGACTTTCAGAAAGGGGCACTGCAAGCGGGAGGGAGGCTTGCAAATATGAGAGTCATTTGGAGGAGACTTCTTGTCTTTAGACACAAGGAAATGCTCCAGTTCTAAGTAGGGCAGAACAGCAGCATGGCAACTTCTCAAATATCCTATTCAAACTGTGCAGTTCTGACTCAAAGCAACTGTCTTTCCCCATCATCTATAAGCCCGTTCTTGCTTCTGCATGAAGCATTCCCAATAGGAGACTTCAAATGTCGCTTCCAATCCATTAAAAAAAGAAACTTTGGCATTCTAGCTCAGATCAGTATTTTGGAGAAACTGATAAAAAAAGGAAATTAATTCTGCAATTAGATAGCTGCTAAGTTTTATAAAAAGACTAAAATGACCCTGCTCATTTACTCTTGCCATTCTTTCATTAGTTCTTCAACGACAGGGCTTTCTACACCTTTAAAAAAAAATTACATTCTAACTTCAGGGGAAAAAATATTCTCCCTTCAGACAGGCAAATTCGAAAAGAAAAGATATACAAGCCAAGCACACACATCTCAATTGCACTGTCTTCCTAGGAAGAGGTTCTATTCACTTTAAACAACCAACCCCATATCACCACATACAGATGAAATCAGACAATCCAAATATTAGCATGAAATATCACTTCCAAATTTTATGGAAATGGAAGAGACAAGGGCATTTTAGCACATTTCTCTACTACTGTGGAGATGAAAAGACAAATGGAAAACACATTTGAAGTTTTATTTCATTTAGTAGGCTCCTAAGGGGGAAAAAAAAAGAAAAAAAAAAAGGAAAATATTCCCAAACACTACTGATCTGTATTTAAATGTTGGGAAGTCACCTTGGGAACTGACTGCAGCTTCCCTAGCACAGTGCCCATACAGCTGAGCAGGACACAGTAAAGGGAAGATGCTCCCCTCTGGCTCCTGATGAAGGCACAAACTTGCTGAAATATTTTTTCAGTACCAATTAACTATTTAAAAGCACAGGAGACACGTGGGTGGTTCTCTTAGAACCTGGCACCACTCTTTGAATCGGCAAAGAGGACAGCATTTGTTTGTACTCCAGTTCATGGGTACCATATGGAAACAAAATTATCTACAGACATTTCAAAGTGTCTGTGAACAAAATTCTCCAAGAAAATTCTATTTCCTATTTATTTACTTAGTCTATTTCTCTCACGTTTTCAAATGAGGAAATTCTGATGCAGCAAAACTAATGCTGGTCCATTAGAAATACAAGTGCTTCTAACATTAACTGGCTGAATACAATAATAGCCAAAGACATTAAGCTGTTTCTGTTAAATACTTAAATGAATCCATCATAATTAAAGAGATCTGCTTTTCTAGGTCATTTGTTTTCCTCAGTCATTCAAAAACGAGCACTGGGCAGAAGTCTAGAAGATGCAACTTCCCACACAACATGCTGGAAAGTAATCACTTCTTATTCTGATAATGGCAGATATAAAATTAGAATTTACTGGTTTCACCGCTGACAGGTCTTACCACTTGACTTATCTGTAAAAAGCAAAAGTTATGTATATATTGACAATACGGGAGATAATTAATTAGAAGAGATAATTATAACACAGATTCTTCCATCTAAAATGCATTTTAAAGCATCATTAATTTTAGTAAAGAAAATCACTAACAACACACAAATCTCAGATCAGTATGCAGTTTTACCTCTGATGCTGATCCTGTAGATGATCTACAACTTTTACTCTGTCCAGCAAATTCTGAATTTCCGTTTTCTGCCTGTTTATGATTTCTTTATATTTGGATAATTCATCTTCAGTTCTCAAACGTTCATCCTCTAGGCATTTTACCTATGTAAAATATGACAAACTACTTACTCTTCTGAACTGAATTATTTCAATCAAATATCTAGAACATTGCACAAAGCTTGTGTGTGTGTGTGTGTGTGTGTGTGTGTGTGTGTGTGTGTGTGTGTGTGTGTGTGTGTGTGTGTCTGGGGAGGGACTCAATGATAAAATCCAAAATCAATCACACACATCAAACAAAGTTGGAGAGACAAGAAATAAGTTGTGGTTAGAACCAGTTACCTTGGTTCTTAGTGTCCGAAGCTCATCCATTCCCTCTTTAAATGTTCTCTTCAGGTCTTCCAGTTCTTTTATTTTTGCTTGATGCACCTTTTTAAAGGGTGAGAAGCTGCTTGAGAAATTTAAACAGACACTGGTATCCCCGGGATGTCAAAAGAACTTAAGCCTATATAGGTCAGTGTGACAGCTGAGAGGGCTCAAGGCAAGACACGAGACATGTACCCTAAAGGTTTGTTTTTAATAAGTAAAACAAAACAAACCGTAAGAGCTTTTTATTCTCATAAGAACAGAAAGCAAAAGCAACATTATGCACTCTGGTTTTAACTGTACAAATCTACATCACAACAGCCTCAGGGAGAAGTGCTAGGCAAACTGACACTCGGTTAACGCTGAAGAAGATTTATACGCAAGAGCTGTGAGCAGATCCAGCACACAAGGCCAGGACTGAATCACTACAAAACCCCAACTTTGGGCTAGCAGAGCTAGCAAAGCTCTGCAGCAAATGAGACAACAGAGGCTTTTCCCTGCCTCCCTCTTACCATATAGCTTGCTAAAATACCAGACAGCAAAAGGCAACCCTGCCAACCACCTGAATTCGTGTTCTAAGCCACATCAACATTAATATTTATAAAGTGTCCTTGTAACATCCTCCTTTTCCTCCCTCCACGAGTTCTCACATGAAAAGTAATAGCTAAAATGCAATAGCTAAAAATATGTTCCAAAAATCATGGCTGGAAGCAGACATCTGCAATTGGAATTAAGCCAAAATTATCTAAAGATATCATGATGTGTTTACCTCCAGGTGGTCAGACTTCTCTTGCATCTGCTTCTCTAGTTCTCCTTTTGTTACTCGCAGCTTTGCATCCAATTCATTTGATTTGATTTCTTCTGATTCCTAACAGAGAAGGAGATACGCAAGTGCTGTTTTAGAGCTCTATTGTTCCTCTTTCAGAAACATGCACACACTACACTGCACATCACTGAACTCTTTCCAGTGGGTATGTAGCTAACAACATGTCAGGACCCACTACATCCCTATAAAGATAAACATCATCTCTCCTATTTAAAAACTCTCCAAGTAAGGAAATCTGTGACTGGTCATATCAGCTTTGCACCTTGCACTGGGTAATTCTCCCCTGCTAGAGCTTAAAATACAGCAGAGAGGAGCAGAGACGGAGTGCTAAGTATTGATTTTGTTTCCTGAAAAAAATGTGCTTACTTGATAGGTTTTTATCATTTCTTGACAGTTCTTCCGTATCTGGTCTGCTTCTTCTTTTGCTTGAGTTAATTTTGTTGTTGCATCTTTAAGGCGATCTTTGGTCTCCTATAAAAACAAGGAAACAACCAACTAAGCACCACCAACCAACTTGCAATGAATAACCAGTTACATCTACACACTTACACAGCCTAACCCAGGTAAAAGCACTTCTCTAAAAACATTTTCCTATTTCAATCTGAAATGAATCAACAGCAAAAGAATATATCTAGTGCTTTGCCCTCATCTTGCTTCCATTCAACAGCTCATGCAATTTTGTTTACCACTGAAAGCAGAGAAGTCATGTGCTGTTATGTGCACATTTTCAGATGACACATTGACTTAAATCTATCACACAAATACCAAGTTATCAGCAGGTTAAAACAAAATCCTTTCCCTCCCATCAAACCCTTTCACTTCAGCATCAGTATCTTTAGATGCACTACAGTATTTTGCAGCAGGTGCTCAAATGGAAGAAAAACTTTTAAAAGGAGATTTTAGTTACATTAAAAAAGGAACTAACAGAGCATCTACATTTCACTGACTGAAGTGTCACAGTAACACTTCACTAACCTTGTGTGAATCCATTTCTGTTTTCAATTTGTTCTGAGCCCATTTCACTTTGATAACATGGGAATTGATTTCTTCTTTCAGTTTTTCTATTTCTCTGTTCAGGCGAGTGGCTTCACCATCCTGAGAAAATATCATGGATTTAAATCATCCAAGGCAAGAACAAGACTTGTAGGTGAATGCCAAGTGTAGGATTAAGATCCTGATTTTGCAAAAACATGCACACAATTAACAGCAATCCATAATTAAGTCTTTAACCCAGTAAAAGAATATCAGCATTCAGACTTGCATACAAGATAAAGCTGCATTGAGATGCAGCTTTTATAGGCATTAACATTATATATGTGTTTCAAGGTAACATAAAAAAGGATTTCAAAATGATAACTGTAAGAGTTCAGTTATTTCTTCCCCTTCCCCAAAAGAAAATAATTCCTTCATGGCTACACAGCAAAACCAAATGAAAAGAGCCTCTTTCACCAAGTATAACAGCAAATTATCTAGTTTGTTGCTGTGGTTGTTCTGAGAGTGCTTTTGATTATTTACTTAAACCATATAGTAATGTTTAGAGCACCTTGGTTTCATAGAGCTGGTGCAATCTTCCTTTTTCTTGAGAAAGCTGTTTGATTTTATTAGTGTGTTTTTCAATTTCTTTGTTTGCATCTCTCATCCTTCTCTCAAGGATCTCCTTTTCCTTCCGGAGGTCCAGGGATTCCTTCTCCCCCCGGACGTATTTCATCACCATTGTTTCTTTTTCATGGCGTGCTTCTTCGCATTTCTTGTTTGCCTACAAAACATTAAAATAGAATGAATTAACCTTGCACTAATATTCAGGTTTTATAAACCTATCCTGGATATGCTCAACACTGCAGTGTATTAGCATAACAAAGTGGGACTCCAAAGCTTCCTTTTCAATGAGCAGCATTAGGCCCTTACATAACTATCATTAGTCCAATTGATGCAACTGGAACTATTCATATTTTTAAGAGTAAATATCTCTCTGAGCAGCTGCAGCTCCAAAGCTAACCATCTTGAGTTATCAGGACGTTAGTCATTTTGAGTACAATCTGTTGTTTCAGACGAAAAGCGTATTTGAGTAATTTTAGCAACACAGTATTTCTGCAAATACTCGATATCTGTCCTTTCCCCTCCCATGTCCACATGTGAACCGCACAATCACCATCCATTATTTAACCAGATGGGGCTCCCTCCCACGCTGGAATGCCAAGTTCCACTTTATATAAGCAAAAGAAGCAGAAAACAAGTTGCAGAATCAGTAACAACAATCAGTAACTTCCTATCTCAGTAACAACACACAAGACAAAAATAAGAACTTTGTGTTCATTTTCAGAAGTGTATTAGTTTAATTGACAAGTAATAGCGACTGTCGGCTTTTATCCTCTTTTAAACTCGGATCAATTTGCAGGAAGGGAAAATTGAGGACTGAATTGTATGTTATAAACATATATGACAAAAAAGCTGGACATCAGTCACTAGAATATTAACAGCTACTTGGAAATTAATTTCAGTTATCAAATGCATATATAACTAAATTGTAATAATTTCAATTTTGGAAAATTTTGACTCATCTTGTGATTTAACATCTTAGGCTGCATGTTTCCTGAATAAAGTAAGTTTGAGAGATGCTCAGCAATTATAAGTTTTCTACATTACCTGTTCCATTCGAAATGCCATCTCTTTATGCAACTGTTGAATAGCATTTTTGGCTGCTGCATCTTGGGTTAAAAGTTTGTCTTTACTAGTTTTCACTTCCTTATTAAGCTCTTCTATTCTTGCTTCTAGCTATAAAGAAGACAGGATATAATTAGAGGAAAAAAAAAGAGACTTTGATCAGGCTTTGTGCAGATAGGCACATTTCACACCAAAGAGATGCTACATCTGATCTTTTACACGTGTTTTACACTTTTTCAAGCTGCAACAGCCAATATCATCATCTAGCTTTGTAGTCAAGAAGGCTCATGAAAGAAGCCAATTCTCACCTGCAGTGAGACAACTGCATGAAGTCAGCTAAGATAGGATGCATAAGAACAACTATGCAAAGGAAGCAAAGGAGGAGGAAAAAAAATAAAGACAAATAGATGGCATCTCTTTGACAGAGCCACCAAAGCCAGGCTGGCTGCTGTCTCAAGCTGTTTCATCCTTTTCTCACTATCCTCACACCACCTCCTCCACTGTGCCAGCAAAGTATTCGTGCATCCAAACTGGGCTGGGAGTTAATTAATTGAAAAATAGCTCAGCAAATAAAGAGGCACGAGGTCACTGTGCTGGCATGTGTCTCTTTAGGCACGTGGTGAACCAGTGCAGAGAACTGCTGCAGCTGAAGACTAATCCCTGCTGTTCACCAGGAGCTGCCTCAGCAGCCACACGCACCAGGGCGGGACAGCGTGTGGAACCATAACAGTGCCCAGAGGCACCTCAAACTGTTCAAAAGGCCATTCAGCAAGTCCAGCTTTTTGTGTTAGTTTAAGAGCAGAGATCTCGGGGTTTGCATTTTAGTATGGTTCTAAACTCCTGCACAAAGGCAGTAAGTTAAATACTTTTGCCCACCCTTCTTCGCTTGGCAAAGGAATCAGTGCCTAGCATGCACAAAGCAATGCACACGTGCTAGCACACATACATTTTGTGCTCGCAGCTGAGTTTTCCATTACTTGAAGAGACAAAGAAATCACATTAAAATACCCATATAGCACAGAAAATAACCAGGGTTTTGCTGCAACTTATCTTAAAACTCCTGCCGCTGTCCAACTACAACTACTAAGCACTGCACCCCAAACTAGTATTTTCTAAAATTATCTGTGGTTGATTTTAAATTATAACATTATGTATAAGTGTTAGCAGTTATACAATTATTACTGTAACTACACATACCCACAGATGCAGCAGTTGACAATGGAAAATAAGGGGAAAAAAAATCTTCTCATGGTAAGAAACTGAGATTCTGGAACAAGGCCTAGCAAGCTTTTGACAGCCTTCAAGAGCAAGGCAGAGTACACATTAACTTTCTTCTCAGGACTATCCACAGAGTTTATGCAGCAATATGAGGATTAACTAGAACTCACTTGACCCTAAAGAGACTTCCAGATACTAAACACCTAAGTGGTTTGAATCTAGAAGCAGAAGTTAAACCAAAGACAGAAAATGCCTTTTGCCAGTGAATAATTTCACTGGCAAAGTTCATCAGCTTTTTGCCAGTGAATGGAAAAGTGGATTTCATAAAAGGTTCAGTATGTAAGGGTGGGCCATGTCCCCTATGCTTCCAAAGGTATCTTAAACAGTGGCAATAAGAGCATCCCACAGGTGAAACACTAACTTATGTTTTGTTATTGGTACCTGTTTAATAATGTTGAGGTGCTGCTTTTCTGTTTCTGTTCGTTTCTTCAGCTCATCTTTTAAATTATCTTTTTCAGAACAGATATCCAAAATCAGTTCCTGATGCTTTTTGTTTTCTTTAATCAATCTGTAAAGGGGGAAAAAAATACAAGGTACTTCAGCACTGTGGTTTTAGTTTGAGGTTTTCTTTGCTGATTTGCAAATTCCACTGGGAATACAGTCTGCAACACTAAAGAAATTCATCCAGCCCTTACAAAACACAAGTATACCAGGCATGGGAAACTTAATTCGTAAACCAACAAACAGCACCTTCCATGTAAACAAATTGCTTATTTCCAGCATTTTGCACTGGTACTGTCAATGGCGAAGGTTTTGAAACATTCAGTAATTATGCAATTTACAGAATTAGCACGAAGTTTGTACTTAGTAACAGTTTTAAGGTATTTATAAGATAGTAACATGCGGTCAATTGGTTCTATTAGTCAAGAGTCTGAAAACACAGAAAATACATTAATTTCAGAGTGGAAAGGGCAATGAGGTGAAGTGCTCAGGGTAGCTCATTATGTCCACAACCCAGTAAGAGAGAGAAAGCAGATGTTCTAAGTCCTAAATAAGTACGTATCTATAAACAGTATCCAGGCTCAAAGTTCCTGCCAAGTTCAAATTGTTAATACCATTTTCTTTACAGAACTGAAGTATAAAGGGCTAGTTGGAACTGATGCTTCAAAAATAACGTACTTGACTTTCTCGCATTGGAGATGCACATAAAGCTCGGAAGTGCTGAATAAACACATTCTCAAATAAATTTGAACTTTTGGAAGATGATCGCTATTTTCAAAAGCACCTAAGCAGGTTAGGTCAACTCATCACACGAATTTCAGTGGGAATCAAGAACTTAACCTGAATAGGATGTTGAAAAATCCTTACATTTTTAGTCCCCTTTGGAAAACCAGCCCTAACCGGCAAAACAATAGAACAGTTCTCTAATAATCTAGGCTCCTAAACTGCAAATGCTTCAAAAGCACCAGTGAAAGAGCTCAGTACTCCAGATTTTCACAATCGATACTTACTAGCGTGTTATCTTAGAAGTGACTGTGGGAGAAAAACGGGGCTATTTCCAGAGCAGCGTCACAGGAAATTTTGCTGATCATGAGAGACACACAGGCGAAAACAACACACAAGTTGTAACACCCGGCCCCGAATGCCCTTTGAGCCGAACACAAGTTGTTGCACAGAAGTCTGACAATTTGAAATGAGTCCCAAGGAGGCAAAGGGGAGCAGCTGGCCTCACTGCTCCACAGATACCAGCTTGGGGAGAGGAAAAAAACACCCTAAACAGACATTTTGGTACAAACTCTATATGTTGTGTGTATGGAGAATATACTTATATGTAAGCATGTGCTTATACATATAATCTAAGTACTCATATATTTGAATCTAAAAAAGTGGCTGGTCCACTGGTGACAACAGTTGCCCCTGCCTTAAGTTTTCTGTAAGCAAGTAAAACGCTAATAATATTTTCACTTAGTCTCCTGGATTTATAGCCACCCACACACCCATCACTTCAGACTCTCACTCCTCCTCCCTGCTGAAGGTTTAATTAGACATTCCCAAGCTTTGCTACCATCAAGTGACTTTCTACCCATCCGTGTGCTTTTGGTTACAGGGAAAAACTGCATTTTAGGAGTCTCTCCCTCCTCATTTCTTCCTCCCTTTGGTAGTCTGTCCTGCCACAGAATCAGTGTGAAAAAGCCAGGCACACAACAATCACCTCCAGCTCTGTATGCAGGAATAAGTTTAGAGATCAAGTTTTGCTAGTAAGAAACATTTCTAATGGTGGTTACAGAATATAAGAGGTCAAGTGAGGAATCAAGAAGTCATCCAAAGAAACTGGCTTTCAATGAACAGAGATGTTCTTCATTAAATAAACTGTATGGTACAACTATCAGGCATGACTGCAGAAAAAGTTCAGTAAGTAAAATGCAGAAGTTTTTCTGTAAAAATGTGTTAAGAAAGTAGTTTTAAACTCAAAAATACCTTCTGATTAACTGCTGAATTACAATGAAAGACTGAATTTTAAATGCACATTAAAGAAAAATGCAATTTCAAAGGCATAAAGTAAACATATAGGGATAGTTAAAAAATTCAAAGGTTAATTTCTCCAAAGAAATGCACAGATTAAATGAATCCTGGATTATATCACCCTAACTTTCACAGCACTTAAGTAATTCTAGATATTGGCAGGCTCTCCAACTGAACAGTTAGCTATTCAGCTTCTGCCAAATTTCACAAGACTTCAGAGATCTGAGCACATAGTTTTATTTACCAGTACATAGCATGAGTAAAAATAACTCCCCATTTCCTTATAAAAAGCTCATTAACTGTCTTTGTAGCAACACATAGGGTACTATTTGTAACATACCACAACACTGTGTTCACACAATATGCAGCTGAACTCATGCTGAATTCTTATGTACCTCCACATTCGTGATCAGAACACTCAAATACTCACTTCCTTATAGTTTGCTCCTGCTCCAGGTATTTATCTTGCACACATTTTTCAAACACAGCCAAGGCATGTTCCCCCTTTCTCACACCATTGGGGCACTTGCATTCTTTCGAAAAGTCCGTAGATAAAAGTTCAGATTCTATTTCCTCCAGCAAATCCTCCTGTGAGGAGGTCTGATGGATTGTGGAAATCAGCTTCTTTGTACAGTCTGTATCATAGGGGCTTTCCGAATAGATTTTATCGGTAGATCTTTTCATGAAGTCAGACTCCTCCCTTAGCTCCTGTAGTATTTCCATTAGGGATTGCTCTGTCTGATTAGACTTGGGATCGAAGTCTCCGCCAGCAAAATGCCCTGTTTTCTTGGCGCCTTCCACTGTTCTTTCTAAGCCAATATTGGCAGGGCAGTCCCCACCGCCGCCGTGATCGGGCACACACTGCTGTTCCTGTCCTCCTGCCAGGCTCCCATGGCTTGGGTCAGTCCCTGTGGAGTCATGGTTCAAGGGGAGCAATTTCGACTCCCTTTCCAAGGTATCAGCATCGTTTCCAGCACAACAGATGCTTGAACTGTCCTTCATTTTGGGTATTTTATCAGGCTTCTTGTTAGCTGGGGAGTTGGAATCGGTGTCATCCAACTGACTGACTGGCTCCAGGGTGCTTGGCATTTCTGGTAAGCACTCTTCCATCATTTTCTTCTGAAAATCTACAAGGAGAATTCATATTACACGACTCCGTATTCAAAGTCAAAATTAAACAGAGATTGAGAGAAGGGAGAAAAAGGTTACTGAAAAGTAACATTCTGAGGGTAGAAATAATTAGGTACATAAGTTTCATTCAAAGTCTGTCAATTTTCAAGACTGACTTACATAGACACCCCAGCGCAAGTTCTGAAAATTTCTCAGTAAGTGACAAGGCAGCTAGAAAAATAGTACAGCTTTTCTGAATTAACCACTGTATTTCTTTTTAAATCCACAAAAAGTCCAAGGATCATCTCTCAAAATACTAGATAAATAGAACAGAAAAAAAAAAATCCCACCTAATAATCTACAGCTTTACAGCTCATTTTAACAGGTTAGTCAAAGGTAACAACATGCCTCGACAGATGCATTTTTACAACACAAGGTTACTCATCCAACCAATGAGAATAAACATGCAACTTCCTTACTGTCACATCCTGACCGATTACAGCAAAATGCCCACATACCAGCAACCTGAAGGAATGGTGAGGAGAAAAAAACCTCTCTCTTCCCCATCTGTCTGCAAGCAGCACAAATCCCCGGCTGTCAGAGCACAGATGGTCTGTGGCAGATTTGCTCTCTCAAAAGTTGCTCGCAGCACAAACTTTGAGGAGTCAGAGAGCTCTGCAGGAAGCGTTCCCGCAGCAGAGCGCATCATGACCAAACAGAACATTCAGAGAAGAGCCTGGGTACAGGGTCGGTCGTATTTTCGGTTTCAGAAAACCCAGACGGCCAGGTGTCTTGATGCCTGCTGGCATCTTCACCCAACACAAGAAGCCCTTGAGGTGTCATTTCCATTTCCAAGTTAAATTATGTGCCTTATTTATAAATAGGAGGCATACTCATCATTGAGGAATTCAATCTTGTTTTTTCAATAATTCTCAATGGAAGCAGCGACTTTGCCACCGTGCAGCACCAAGTGTGGTTGCACACTTGCCTTCCCATTGCTTTCAGCTTTCTTTTCATATGCACCAAGCTACCTGCTCCAGGCCCTGTACTTTGATTCAGTCTGGAAAGCTCCTTTGTGCTGCTTGGCTCCGCTTTGCAGCAGTCCCTACCTTACTAACCAGCACTCCGTGCTGTGGCTCATGCTAGTTTAGACTGTTGGTAAAACAGAGAGGGAGCCACGAATGCCACTACGTGGGTGACCAACTACCACCATTACAGCCTTCTACCATTTGATTTAAGAGTCAAACAAGGAAGAGAAGAAACCTCAACTCAGCTGCTTCTCCAAGGAAATACTGTCACACGCCAAAATCAACAAGAGAGACCACCACCCACAACCAAAACCAAAGGTGAGGCTGCAATTGACAGTTAAACAACAAAAGAAAAATAAAAAGAAAGAATACAGTGTAATGACAAGTGTCTGCATGCCCAGACAGGGCTGCAAAACACTCACAAATCGCCAGCAAAGAGCAAAAGAGAAATGGAGCAGTAGCACAGAATAGCTACAGAAACCTACAGAAAACAGCAAGGTGGGAACCACAAAGCAAAGGGCAAATAAACCTGTAAATCAGGACAGAGGTGGTGACTGTGAGACCTTGGGCACAACATGCAATGCGTAACTTTTACAAGGGCTCTCAATTTTATTGATACCAAGGATCTGCTTGTAAAACTTCTGATCCTCTTTGCTTCAAACAATCTATGCTTAGACAACACTGCAGTCAGCAATCCATAACCCCCAAGCCTCCAGCCTCTCATTTGGTTTGCACAGACAAAATAACTACTCTGCTGGTACCAAGCGACCTTTAAAGAGCTCTGTGTTCTACATGAAACAGCTACAACAAAACTGCCCTCCCTGACCATTTAAATCTTAAAGAAACAGAAGAGCATGTGCAAAACTGCTGGAGAAAGCAACCGATTTGCTGGTAAAAGAACATTAGTTCTAGTGTTCGAAAGCTGTTTAAAATAAATTGAGGATGTGCGTTTAACACACTCAGTAAGATGAGGTGTAAATAATGCAGTAAGAGGGAAGATAGAAATTTCCCTTCCAGGATTTGTTCCCTCTTGTCACAGGTTGCTTTTATTCCATGTGCTCAGCAAAAGGTTTCTCTGCAGAAAGAGACTTTAGCAGCAGTAAAGCCGAGGCCAGTTTAGGCAGTAGAGTCCAAGCTCTCGCAGATACTTTCTCTAGGATGATCAGAGGCATTTTTAGGCTCATTTTAAGCTTTTTGCAAAGCACTTTGTAAAGTGTCACAAACCTCCCCAAATGTGCAGTTGTTTGATGTGTTACTGCCTCAAAGCTGCTCATTACTGCCCAGCTGCTGGAGTTCACCACTCCCACAAGAGAAGAACTGGCAAAGTCAGACACGTGAACTTCCTAATCCACACAGTAGATCTCACCCAAGATCTCCGGCAGTCAGAAGTCCACACACTGGATGGTGCTTTTCTTCATTTGAGAGTAGCAGGTGAAAAAAACACAGCCTGCTGGTTTCCTCCCAATGTATTGTCTAAGATTTTATTTTTCTGGATTACTTCCTTCTAGCACTAAGTCACAGCACTATTTACATGAGGTAAGGTTAATTTATTTGCAAGCAGAAATAAAGCTACTTACATAACTCTGCTATTAACAGAATGAAACACTAAGAACTCCATCCACAGAAGATTCTACAGTTAAAGCCGATTGAAAACACAGAGCCTATAGCTTTCATAACAAACAGCTGGAAATCCCAACAGTGACTAAACAAATGTATAAAAACAAAAGAAAATTGAGCAGATTCAGTATTCCTTGCAGACTTGCTGCAAATTTAAGTGGCACACAATTTATCATATTAAGAATGGTCTTAGCTTTCTCTTGATTGCAAAATATCAAATTTTAAGCGTGGGCCCAGAAGTTCCCCCCCTAAGCAGATGGATTTTTTTCCTCTGCTGCTGCCAGGTAGCACCAATTTCCATATTCCAACTACTAAAATTTAAGTAGAAATGAAACCTAGTAACTTGTCACAAGGTCACAACTGCTCTTCCTATCCCTATCAGAAATATCTAGTCAAAACTTATGTGGAATAATTGACTACACATGTTCCTCTTGATATTCAAACATCCCTTGAATACTCGGCGTTTGTTGCATTCACCTTGAGCAACTAAGTACAACAGACAATTCCTTTACAGAGGAGGAGGCAGAAAACTGCATTCACAACAGTAAAGAAAACGCTCCTGCATTGGCATGAAAATATGTTGTGTGTGTGGAAATATTAATTTAAAAAGACCCCCGCCACCAAACTAGTAGTTGCTAGTTAAAATGAAACACAGTTGAAGTATCTGCTTCACAGGATCAGGCACAGAAATACAGCAGGTCCCAAATAGTACACAGACAACAGGCATGTTTCAGAGCAGGTTCACATTTTTCCAGGTTTTATATCCATCTTATATATCCATCCATGCCACATCCAGAGAACGAAACAACTCAGCGGTGCCTTCAGAAGGCAAACACATAAAAAATCAAATCATGATTCAAATTATCAGTTGCTCTGTATAATGGAATCTGTTTACTTTCCTCCATTGTCCCAAGAGCCTGATCACCCACCCCACACGTTCAGTGAACGTGTAAACACACGTTCCCTCCCAGCGCCTGTACTATCCAAGGCCCTAAGCCAACTCCAAATGCCCAGGGTGGGAACATCTCAAAGCATCACTTCTAGATGAGCCTAAGCTCGTCTGTCCGCATGCCTCAAATAACGAGCCATTCTCCAAGACTGTCATACCTGTCGCGTGGCACGTGGAAAGGCTCCTGACCACATGGAAAGGCTCCTGGCTCTGGTGTGCGCAACACGTCTCCACCACCCACACAACTGGTCTGACCAGCCCTTCTCCCGCGCTGGCTTTAGACCCCGCAGCTGGTTTGGCTCTCTGCCCCAGCACACTTCTTCCCCGCCTTGCCCTTATTCTCATGGTAAGGAGACAGCTGCCCTGTGCTTTTTCACAACGCAATAGGGCAGAGTAAAGTAAGCGATATTGCACTGACTGAAACTGGTTATATGATTACAGAATGAGAAAAACTAGCAGAGTTCAACCAAGCTTCCTGCAGATCCACACGCCTTGGGCACAAACACAACATACCCATCCTGCATACAAACATCAGAATATAGTTTATGTCCATTTTAAACATTACTTTGGTATTTGGGTAAAGAGCTTAACTCCAGCACGCACCCACAGGCACAAAGACCAAGCCACCAAACATTACAGGCTACCAGGGGCACCAGCACAACAACTTCTCACACTATTTAACTTAGATGCACTAAGCTGCTCACTGCAGATACCAAACCTGAGCCAACTCAAAGTAGGATGACGGCAGCCTGCAGACACAGAGAGTGAAGAGACCAGCAACTTCTTCTTAAGGTAAATATGCCCTACATCTACATAAAAAGGAAAACTAGAGTGCAGGAAATAGGCAGGATTCTTTATATTTATTAGCTTTCTTTGGCACAGGATAAAGACAGCCTCCATTTACTTCTAAATGAATGATAAAAATATGAGTATTATGACAGTAATTCATTTTAGGTCTTTAGTTAAAGATCTGATATAATACAGTACTTATCTATACAGAAAATCAAAAAATCTTGATACATGGTCACATTAACTGGTGGAAAATGCACAAACAAAAACTTCTAACTTCCTTCAATACCGGTTATTTTAAGCATCTGTTAAGCCCTGACCTAAATCCCCTACTTAAAAGGGCCACTCAGAACTATGAATTAAAGAACACCAAGAAACATTTATGGAATTCTGCCTTTTAAGAAGGTAAAACTTGCAGGCGTGGAGAAAATTTAGGCCACTCGGACTTCCTGGGACGGTTCCACTTACATTCTGTCCTCTGCAAAAAACTAGCCTCACAATTTAAAGCCACTTAAAAATTAAGTCATAAATGTTTAAAATTTAGCTACTTTAACTACTGCAAACTAGAGTTTTAACTTCTGAAAAACGTGACAAAATACCTGACAAGGCTTTAATTTTTTCTACTATACCAATCCCAGTAACTGGACAAGTCAAGTAACTTTTGTTCTTCTCCAAGGCTTGTTTCAACCCCTGCAGGCTGAGTGCCAACTATGGTACATCCTGTTAACTTGATTCTTGGCATTTAGAATTCTAATTAGCATCACTATGATAATCAGATGCATGTCTATAATGTTATTTTTATAATGAAATTAAAACAGAAATTCCAGAAGCCCCCGTGACACCACATTTGCACACTAATTTGACTGTTTATGATTCCCAGATTTCTTAAGCTAAGATAACTGAGCAGGGTTTATTCTTAAATATTAATATTTAGTTACTGAACTAAAAGCATCAATTACCTGCAGAAATAAAAAGCCATTTAATAGCTGTAAGGCATACCACTTATTTTGAAAGCCCTTCCAATTTAAGTTCTGCTGTGTATACAAATATATATTCATGATAAATCAGGTTATGAGAATTAGTGTTCTCAGGTAATAGCAAAATGAGAATTTTCAATTGTGGTTTTAGGATCATTCTTCTAAATATACTGCTAGACAGGATATTAAGTGCACAGATGTTCAAACATAAGCCAGAAATGAATAGCTTCTAAGGACAGAACTGCAGAAACAAGATTAGAGATTAAAAAATTTTAAAAATATATCAAGCAAAACCTACATAAAACCACTTTATTACTCTATTCAACTTCACTACAAGAACGTTTTAAATGGAAATACCCAAGATGATTGTATTTGTTTTCTGTGTTTGCAGAGAACTAAGACTTACCATTTTATACTGTTTCAAAGTTTAAGTCTCCTCGCTTGCCTGTATTTTCATATTCTTCTCTTTCTTCCCATTACCAAGTACTAAACAACAGGAAATACACCGGTAAAGACATAAGATAGAGTGAGCTTCCCACTGTCTGCAAAGATCTGCCCAGGAACAGTCTTTCCCAGCTTTCCTAGCCTGACTCCCCCTACTCCAGGCAGGCACTGAGAGGCTGGTGCATTTTAATTCAGCATCACGCCTTTCAAACTGCCTTGATTTTCAGTCATCTGATGTAGTACAAACAAGAGTTTTAAATTCCACATTATAAGGAATTTCCTGAGCATATGCACCATTAACATTATTAACATCACAAAATAGGTAGTTGACCTATTTAACACCGATGCTACAAATGGAGGAGGAGGAGGAAGCAGCTTTGTTTCAGCTGATTTCAAAGCATGTGAAACAGCATCCAAAGAAACACATCAAATGAGAGAACTACAAGAAGCATTTTCTGAGATTGGGCTGCCTAGAAGAATTCATTAACAGTAAGGCAAAAAGAAAACACGACTTGACACCTAATAACTATCACACTTGTGCTCTTTCAAAAGAAAGAGCAAAGAATACCAGCATGTGCCTGAGGGGAGGGCGCAGTGCAAACATATGGGCTGACACTAAAGCTACTGGAAAACGAAGATTGCCATTTGAAGAGAAATGTATCTTTAATTGCAAAGTTTAAAGATACTGGAGAGAAAGGAGACTGAGAAGGGAAAGATGGAGTATTGTTTGAGGGGGATGAGGAAGGGTACATGCGCATGAAGACTTGTTGAAACTAGGATGGACTTTTGGGAGTTGAAGAGCAAAAATGGATTAAGTAGCTGTGAGGGGCAAAACCTTCTGGCAGAGGGCAGCGCCTGCTACCAAGGAGGCCGCTTCAACTGCACTCGGTCTCAGTGACGCTGCCTGGCTAAGCAGGCTCATCTATAACCACATTTGTAGTGGATTTTGGTGCAGGTTACCAGATATATTCTGTCACGCATTAAATAACACACTGCAGAGTAGCAGCAAGTTACACCAACTGCTTTCAACAAGGACACATTCACACTCTGTGAGTAAACTTTTCCCCCGACTATACACATTCTTCTAAGAGACCTCACAGTAGAGGCACTGATGCTGATGAATGAGGAAGACCCTTCACCCATCTGCACTAACAATCAAATACAGGTGTGTTCCACAAAACAGCCAACCTACAGATCTTGCACATTGCCAGCCAAGACCACAGATGCTCCCTAACTCTGGAAATATGAAAGCATTCAGGCAAGTCTTACCGAATCTGAAACAAGCTCATTTTTAGCCAGAAGTACAAAGGAAGTTTGCACTTCCACCCCCTTTATCCCTTCTATTTCATATGAAATCTCTAAGTGCTTTAAGTAACGTGAAGTCTTAAAATGACCAAAAGCTACTACACAAACACTCTTCAGAAAGCAGGTGGGGACAAGGAAGCAAGGGATAAAGAGCTTCTAGAATCCTGGAGTACCACAGCCAGCAGGCCAAAAGCAGAAAAACCTGGAAAAAAACAACACAGGCAGAAGCTCCCAGAGGGCCCTATGTGGATGTCACCCAAGCATCTTATCCACTGCCACAGCGGCCTGTGTGGCCAAGTAGTTCGGGAAAGACCGCATACCTACTACACACACACACACCTACCTACCACAGGTCACTGTTTGCAGGTAAAATAAAACTTATCTACAGAACAGTGACGTTGCTGCAGACCAGTTCTCATTGTGATTTGAGAAGCTTATTTCCATGGTGCTTTGTCAAACTTTGCTCTGATTAATTACCTTTTCTATGTTCCTTTTCAAGATAGCACCTTCCCAAGGTAAACTCCATTGAGATTCACAATAAAATGTAACACCTTAAGCAATAATCCCTTCAAACGCACTGCAACAACCGCTACCTGTCCATTTTGCTCCTATGTCTGACCTCATGACAAACTAAAATAATGAAACTATTTTATCTTCTTTTCAGCCATTTCAGGTCTGGCCTGTAAGTAACTGGGAAAAGAGATTACTTATTTCCTTTCACTTTTTGACAGCATCCTATGAGGAAAGATAGAAAAACGCTTTACTCTCTTATTACTCTTTTTATTCCTTCATACTATTCAGTGAAAGAAAAGTCACTTATTCTTCCTTTCCCTGTTACTAGGTCAAGAGCCTTGGGCAGCACCGTGTAACTCAAATAACCAGCTGTCTAGCCCAGGTGTTGTATTACTGTTCTCTGTACTGATTTTCAACTGATTTTACAAACACCTACCCCCCTCTGTGGCCTCCTCTCCAGTTCAGCCAAAAAAAGCACCTATCTATTGTGACAGATTCCTTGCCAGAAGACCCCAGTACTGTGGAAGTAAGGGAAGAAAGAGCTGCATTTTGATACCTAAGCATATACCAGGTGCAGGCATTAATTAATCAAAAGAAATCTGGCTAAGCAGATTCCTACATACTTAGAAAACTACTTTCAATCTCTGTATAAGTCAAGTGTTAAATGAACAGAAGAAACAGGACTTAAAATTTTCATGAACACTGGGTGTTCACCTGCAATTCTCTGCACACCAAAGGCAGCACTGAAGCACCTGAACTTGCAGCTGATCTAAACAGGTTTCATAAGCCCATAAGCCAGCTTCTCTGCCTTTTTCTTTTTTTTTTTCCCCCCTCTGACAGCTCTCCAAAAAAAGAAGAAACAGAAATCTGTTCCTTCATGCACAATATATGCAAAGGTAGATACTATCAAGTTAACAGTGTGACCTTTCAAATCTAATACACAAATAAAAAGAAACCACCACCAACAAAAAGGCTGCTAAGAAACAAATCCAAACTAGACAGCCAATTCTACTTCCAGGGAACTGAGAGGTAGGGGTTTTTCTAAGCATTAAAAAGCATTTTAAACATTAAATAGCTTTTTCTAAACCTCTCAATACTAAATTAAAATGCTGTGATTTCAAATTCCATGGGCAAACTGTCATAAGACGACATAGTGTGTCAATGTTTGATCAATACATGCACCATCTTATTGCATCTCTTCCCTACCCTTCTATTCCCTCCTATGAAACACATCAAAATATTAAGATCCCGTTCCGAGTAACTTGTACATGTGATTCATCACGCCCAAGCAGAAACCCAACTGAGCTGGGCATCAAGCAAACAGCTATTAAAGCTCTAAAAACAGTGACACAGGTGCAAGAGTAACAAAACCACATCTATACTTGTACAATCTATTGGCTCTTTTCATCACTAGAATTCTGGCAAAGCAGCTCAGGTAGAGATGCACTTGCCTCCTGCCCGCTTCTGGGCAACACAGAGCCACAGGAGCTGAAGGTTCTGCCTGTGCCAGAAAGGGCCAAATAATCCAGTATAACATAACACAGGGGAAGGATTTTATCTTAAGCAGTTGGGGAGGATCAATTGGCTAAAGAACACTGCGGTGGACTCTGCAATGGAGCTTTTTATTAATGATATTTTGTAATAACATGATTTTTAGAGTTTTCTTGACAAGTCCTAAGGATATGAAACAACAAGCAAACAAAGTAAGCTTAGAAGAAATCATATGGAGAAATGCTTCACAAATACTTCGGTATTTGTGGTATTTGGCATTTAGCAAAACCATACCCCATTTGTCTGAACAGTCTGTTCTACAAAAGGCAATTCCTCTCTTTTTAATACCAAGCTACCAAGTAACCTACTAGAAACAATCTTAGATGAACCATTGGAGAATAATGCATCCCATCATCTTTAAGCAGATTATTTTAATGCCAAGACATTACACTATCAACGTCATACAACTGTAGAAATCCATAGGACAAAATATGAAAAACAACATACTATAGAGGAGCTACATAGTGGAACAGAGCAAGAGATTCAGCCAAACCGAAAGGGAGTGCGGCAGAAAGGTCTGCAAAGTTAGACATTTTACATAATCTAGAACAAGATGTTTGAACACAAAGCCCAAACTGCTGTTTGAAATACACCCAGTTATACTGCCACACATGAAGGCAATCACAGCAGCAAGCTTGGCAAGTAAATTAGAAGTGATGAAACACAGTAAAAGGATGAATCACGTTGAAATGCATCACAACATCTACAAAAAAAGAGGAGGAAAGCTGCTTTAGAAGAGATGAAGCTGCATCAGATACACACTGCTTATTATAACAGATGATGGCTTCAAGGTATAATGCACCGATACCCTTTCTCTATTTACATATCACACATTTGTGAAGCAAATCTAAGATCATTTCAGTTTCACCTACACCAGTTCTTCAGTATTAACACTAAGATGAATGTAAAGTTTGACTCCTCAAGATCTGAAAAGGACATAGGGCCTACTGCGGTATTAGCTGGTAGTGCTAAGAAAGTAACACAGTCCTGTGTGCACAGTAAACCTCCAGAAGCACAATACAGACGGGACAAATTTTGTTCACAGCACAAGTGGTAAAAGTGGCCATGTACTGGGACACCAAGTCCTCTGGCCCCAGCATAACCTGACCCGAGCTGAGTGCACACAAAGACTTGCTTTGATGCAAACACTAAGAAGGGAAAAGAAGGGTGGATACACACAGAAGTATTCGCTAGATTGCCTTGCTTTCAACAGTTTAATACTTAAGCTCAGTAACATGTTCACTTTTAATCTTACTTTATATAAAGATTGATTGCTCACTGCTCCATGTCAATGCCAAGGTGCAAAGCTCAGTGTTTTTATCAGCTCTTTCAACGTGTGAGTCAGGTGCTTTACAAGACAAGGTTTACTCATTCTTTACCTTTGATTTTCTTTGCTTAGGTGACAAGTTGAATAGGTGAGCAATACAGTATAATCTCCCTCAAGGCATGGGGAAGTTTTCTACTGATCTAACAAACGCTCTTAACAGTATGATCCTATTAACATCACAACATGGAGCTATGCCGTCACATAGTCTTTAACAGTTAGGCTTAATGAGTAACACTGGGTTTGCTCCTGCCATCACACCCTGGGTATCCTGAGCATGTTACTCTTTAGTCTGACCAGTCCCAAGGTTAGAGCTCATGTTTCATAAGAAGGAAATGAAAGGGGGGGGAAGAAAAAAAAAAAAAAGGTACTAGCAACAGAGCCATTTAAAAGACATTTGCTATTTAAAGGTTTATGCACAGACTCCTAATGCTTTTTTGGCAGATCTTCTTCAGCAGATAACAATCCTTTAGGAAGAAGGTAACTCTCACCTAAACCACTCAGTAATCTGTGCTCCTCTAGCAGCAGCTCTGCCGTAACCTCCACGGTTTCAGCCATGGTGCCTTCAGCAGTGCTTGGAGCAAGATGTGAGCCTGGCTGTGTTTAGATTCGAAGATGCCAGCCCATGTGCAAGCACAAGGTGCTTTGGAAGAGCATTTCCAGAGCATGCAAGAGGGCTGTAATATCCCAAGCACAGTACGACTGCCTGCATACTGAAAAGCCCATTCATGAGGATGTTAAGGCACTACTGTGTTCAAGACTGACCTTCCTGCAGTGTTTCTTATGCATCCCCGGTGGAAAAAAAAAGAAGAAAAAACCAAACATCTTGCATCCTGTAAAGATGTGAAGGGGCAAACTGTAAGCTTTACAGAATACAGAGCTTTGTTAATTACTAAGAGGTGGTAACATATGCAATATTATCACCTAAAAATATTAGTATATCATCTATTTCTAGAAAGTATGATCACGATTTTCTCCAACATCTCCTTTCCCTCAGCACCGATCTGTTCCTCACAAGATTTTTGCCTCAATTTCAGGCATCCACATCTCTGACAATGGTTTAAAGACAAGCTGTCCTTAAAACAGTCTGCTTGTTTTTGCAACAGGAAAAGCAATAGTTCAAACCAAGCCACCCAAGAACTAGTACAGGATAGTGCCTAATACCTCAGCCCAACTGTTAATGAATGCTGCAGGTCACTAAAATAGCATATAACCTTCCACCGAGTAAGGTCCAACATAGAGAAACGAACATGCTTTTTCCTTCCTCACACAGCCCTTTATAAAACCATCTTTAGAAGGCTCACCTTTAGTCTGTGGTAATGAAAAACAACAATACCTGTTATCTAGATACAAAGAAACCATTCTCCGTATTTGTTTTTCCAGTTCCTAAAAGGAACACTTCTAAACACTTCTAAATAGAGGACCTTGCTATACTAATAAACATCCGTCAACAACCCCTAATCAAGTAAGTCTTTTAAGACATCAGCATAATAGAGAATTTTGTTTTAATGCCAAGGCTGCAAAGCTAAGCCAAGCCAAGCAAGGATGACTGGAGAATTCCAGAACAAGAGGAAGAGACCTCAGAAGGTAATACACAACTACAGCACACACATATATATGTGTGGGTGTGTGTATATATATAAAAGCATATTTCAAATCTAGTGCTTGTTGAAACAGCTTCAGAGGTTCTCTCAAACTTTTAGACCCTAATTTCCTCCTCCTAGAAGTCGAGGTAACATAAGCAGTCATAGCAAACTAATTTTAGCGATTATATTTCCTTTTTGGTATCAAAAATGGAGCTGTTATCGTGCTGTTTCCAAAATTTCATTATACAAAAAAAAAACCTGCTCGTGTTTGCTTTTTGGCGGTGTTCCGTTTGCCGTATTTTAATTTCGGGACGGCACTTTCCCACGGCAAAGCGAGCCAGGTAAGGGCAAACGCAAGGCCGCCAGCGCGCGGTGCGGCGCGCAGCCCCGGCCCGCGGGGCAGAGGCTCCCGCGGGGAGCAGCGCCCGGCGGCGGGCGCCTCCCGCCGCAGCCCCGCAGCGAGGCCGCGCACGGGACGGGGAAGGACACGCCGCTCTGCCCAAGCGAGAGGGCCAGGGCGAGGACGCCCGGCCCGCGCAGCCGCCGCGTCGCGCCGCGAGCTACCGGAGCGCACGAGGAGAGCGGCGCAGGGAAGAGCAGCGAGGAGCCCCGCGGAACAAAGCGCGAAGCGGCTCCCGGAGCCTGGCCGGGCGCGCGGAGGCCGCGGCCGGGACGCTGCCCGCGGCCCTCGCGCCGCTCATCCTGGACACCCGCGGGGCCGCCGCGGCTCAGGGGCGCCTCCCCCCCGCCCCACAAACCGGGGCAACTCGGAGCCCTGCGGGCCCGCCGCTCCCCCGCGCCCCCCGAGCGGCCCCTTCCGCCGCCCGCCTCACCGGCTCGCTAGGAGGGCGGCCGCTCCCCCATGGCGGCGGCAGCGCCGCGAGCAGCGGCCGCACCGCGGCCTGACACATCAACAAAGATGGCGGCGGCGGGACCGGCCCCGGCGCGGGCGGCGAGGGGCGGGGCCAGTCCGGTGGGCTGGCCGGTGGGGGGCGGGGCCAGACCGGTGGGCGGGCGCAGGGGTGGAGCCACTCAGGTGGGCGGGCACGAGGGGGCGGGGCCGTGTGATATGGGCGGGGCTTCAGCCGGGGCGCTTTAACCCCTGCGGGGCGGGCGGCGGCCTCGTGGAGGGGCCTCAAGCGGGGAGCCCTGGGCAAGGTCGCCCCCTGCGGACGTTTATTTCTGTTTTCCTTCAGATTTTGTCGTTCGCACCTTTTTTTCCAATGTCTTCTCGCTGTTCTTCTCACTATTGTCGCTGGGTTAAAAAACCTGCCTGGAAGTGTGCTAACAAGTGACATTGGCAACAGTGGCAACAAAGTACTTTGAGGCTGAAAAGCAGCAAAAAAAAAAGTGATTTAATGCAATAAACCTCCTTATTTTAAAAGAGTTCTTACAGCCACCTTCTGTCTTCGTGTGAGACAGCCCTATATAGCCGGTACCCGCAGCACTTTCCTGTTACCGGTGCAGGACCTCCTGGGCGGGACCACAGACCGGCCCGAACCGGCGCAGACCGGCTCCCCTGGCCCCGCCCCCACCCCGCGCAGCGGCCGTTGGCGACCGTTAACGGCTGCGCCCAGCGCCCAGGCCTCGTGGCGGGCAGGTGAGAAGGAGGAGGGAGGGTCTGTCCGTGCCCCGTGGAGCGAGGAGCGACCTCGGGAGCCCGTCCGAGGGCAGGTGCTTGTTCAGGGGGGCGGCCTGGGGGGCCATAGGGGGCCCCGTGCCCTACCGGGAGCCTCCCTGCTCCACCTCGCTGCAAGGGGAGCCAGGAAGACCCCGGTCCGGGAAGGCCTTTGGCTCTCAGTTGTGTTGTGGGAATGGAGCAGCTGCCGCTGAGTCGGAGTTCTGCACCGTGGCTTGGGACACGATAATCTCATCCCAAGTTAGTTATCCAGGGCAGTGCTGTGTGAAAGGGTACTGTTGTGCCCCGTTGCAGTTGGGATAGCTGGTCTCTGGATGGCTTGGTTATGGTATAAATATTCTGGAAGACTTTCAGGTTGATTTTTCTACCACTACTTAGAGTTTTTTTTTTTCATAATTAGAATGTGTAACGTTAGATGTTTACTCTTGGAAACTTTTGTCCAGAAGGTCACTGTGGCAAAGCCCAGGATAGTATTTTCCCTCAGAAAATGGCTTTTTCAAAAGGTAAGTTAGTTGACTTTTTAGGGCATCAACATATAACACGATAGATTCTTCACTTGTGGTTTACTCCCAGGATTGAAGAGTGAATATGTTTTAATGTAGTTGTATTTTAAAAAATAGTTTAGCAATAGTTTGCTAAGCAATAAGCAATAGTTTAGCTGCTTGTCAGTGAATTCCTGCAGGACAGAAGTTTTATGTATTTTTAATTTGAAGGTTTTTTTGTTGATATCTTGAACATCTAAAGTATTTTACTGTTTACTGAGCAAATTATAGTGGATAATTATCCTTCCATATTGGTGTTTAAGTTGAAAACTAGAAGATATTAAAATACTTGATCAGTGTATATGTGTGCATGAGCTAACTATTAAATCCCTGTTTTTGTAGTTACCTGGCATTGGAGCGTTATGAGCACCTTTTGTCATACCTTATAGTCACGGTTTTCATGATGGCCCAACCGCTTCGCTTGAAGAACAAAGGTAAAACTTCAGAGAAAGTTTTAAACTTTTTGTCAAAAAGCTGTAGCTGAATATATGCTTGGCTATTGATAAAGATCGTCAGTATGATTATGGCTTGTAAATGTAGCTAATTCATTATTATCTAGACTTGTGTGAGCCGAAAAGATAGGGAATTCAGTGCAGGTACGTGCACTGGGAATTGGAGTTACTGTACTAATGTTTCTTTCCTTCAGCACTATCTCAGGGCTCTTTTATAATGTGCATTACTTTTCATTAGAAGAACTAAGTTCCTTTCATTGTATGTTGGTATGTAGCTATCTTTAGTCTGGAGGATTCATTGAGCTTGACTGCATTTTGAGCTTGCTTCAAGGCCTAAAAATGCCATGCAAACTGTGTGACTGTTGGCCCAGAGGAGAATTTGCACTAATAAAGCTGTTAGAGCAAACTCGGAGGGACCTGTGTCGTCTGACTGCACCAAATTACTTGTGGGGAAAATGAATTGCCCGTTTGTAGAAATGTTAGTCTCTTACTGACACATAAGGAACTTAGAAAGTTTGTGGTAAAAATCTGATAGTTTGTGAATGAAAACCTTTGTCTAAAGAATAAGCTCACTGGAAAGACCACAATTTTTGTTTTTGAATGGTTGTTGATATGACAAAATTGCATGTAAATGTAAGCTGCACATAAACTGTGTGCTCAGTGAAAGAGCATATTGAAAGAAAATAGAAAAGGCTGCCCTGCACCTTAGCTGTTGTTCAAGCCATGTCTTATGTGTATGCGTAGCATTGTACAATTGTCTATTCTGGGTTTTCTCCCTTCATCTGTATGAAGTTGTGTGTGTTACATAATTTCTTAATTTATACTGAGCGAATATAACTGGCATAAGTTTATGAATAGAGGCATTAACCTCTTCTGTTGGAGGGATAGATGCAGAGTAGTGAATCTGTAGTTCTAATATTCTCACTGGTGGTAAGATTTGAATCGGTGTAGTATCAGAGTAATAAGAAGTGAATGTGGTAGCAAAATAGTAGGAATAGATAAATGTTTCATTTAACTACGTTTTCCCAAAGCACAGGCATGCACTAGGGTTGTTGAATCACTTTGCAAATGTTTCTGTTCTTAGGAAATTCAGCAGAAGGTGTAATTCATAGCAGGAAGTCGTGGTTGACAGCTGCAGTTGGTGAAGGAAATGCCGTGAGTTACTGTACTTTATAATTAGACCTAATAATCTGACCATTTCTAGATAGCAGAAATGATTAGAATATATTGCTTTTGCTGGAACTTTGAAATTTTAACTTGAATTTTGTTGCCATACTCTGATATTTCAGTATATTTCTGTCCTAAAGGACTGTATCTTCTGGTAAGAAGCACGTGAGCTGTTTCTCTTGCAGGGCCCCCATTCTGATGTGATTCAGGAGAAGCCAAAGAGGCAATATTCTTCTGAGAATGTTTTTTCTATTGGCTATGATGAGAGTCTCTTCAGTTCTTTAGCATTACCTTCACCAAAGATGACCTGCCATCACTGTGGTCTATTTGGTATGTTTCATCATCCTTACTGATTGCTGAGAAACATGTCTTCTAGGCTCTTGCTGTAAAACAAAGGCATTTTATCATCTCATAGTTGGAGTTACAGAATTGATGAATAATTTCATTCTTTATTGAATATTATCTTTTTCAAATTTAAATATAGACAGACTTTGGTCAGCTAGGTCAGTAGTGTAGATATGGATGAGTAAAGATACCAATTTGTATGTACTTAGAACTGTAGTGCTACCTTGTTGTAATTATTAAATGTCTGGAGTTGGTAACATAACAACTGTCATCTCTTCTACCATAAATGTTTCCCTCTGACTTCATATTTTTAGGATCCTTGAGGTGTTCACAATGTAAGCAGATATACTACTGCTCTGCAGACTGCCAGAAGAAAGATTGGCGAACGCATGGTGTGGTGTGCAAGCCAATTAAACAGGAGTAAGTTTGTCAAAAATTCTGCTTCCTTTTTATAGAAGGACAGCGTTCCTGCTAATATATCTTAAGTTACAATTTAAGTATAATGTCACAGTAAAACGTTGTTTTTTTCATAGGTTAGTATTGTCAGAAAGTTCAGCTCTGTGTTAGAAGGATGACTAGAAAGATAGTATTGAGTTTGTCAGGATGTTATATAAAGTGGCCTCACAGATGGCCTAAACCAAAGATAAAGGGTTCTGCTTTGTGTCTGTATTCAGAGTAACATGAACACACAGTGACTTTGCTATTGGCCTTGAAGATGAAGGGAAGGGAGACAATGAATCTAAACACAATTAATGTGTTTCTTTAAACAGACACTGCAAAGGCTCCTTTGGAGTACAAATGTAGCCTGGGTGAACTTCATTGGCACCTTGTCTTTGGTCAGCACAGCTTCAGTTAGAAATTCTCTCAGCCAGGTCATTGTCTCACTGCTCACCATCACTCCTTGACCTTCCAGCTGAGATACTTGGGAGTCATCTGAGCATCTAGTCAAGAGTGATGATAGCAGTCTGAAGAGATAGTGTATGTTGCTCAGCAAATTTGCAGCCAGGTGTCCATAAAGTTTACAAGAGAATACAACTATATTCCCCTGCTTTGCTATAGGGACTGCAGAAGCTGGCTTTTTTTTTTTTTTTTTTTTTTTTTTTTTTTTTTTTTTTTTCAATCAAGCTGTTATTTGTTACTTTTGTTTCATTAATGTTCCTAACTGAAGTAGCAAAATGATCTCTTTTTGTGCTTTTATGGTTTTGAAAGCTTGCCTAGAATTACATTGTTAGAACTCCACAAGAGCAGTATGAGGTTGATTTTTCAACTCAATTAAACTTAAATTACTTTCTGTTATATTTTAAATTTTGGTGTCATCAGGAAAAATATACCAAGTGTTGCGTGTCAGGGAGCTAACAAATTTGTCGTTTCCCTTCTTTCTTGGGAGAAAGAAGTATTGACATGAGCCCCTACAATGAAGACAGCCGTTTTGTTTTAATTGCAAATAGATGGTACTCATGTTACTTGCTTGTCTTTGGCTCTTCAAAAATAACACATTTTTATTTGATTACAGCTTAAGCAGTAACAATGGAGACAAGGCACCTGCTAAAGCCAAGAGAAAAGTTTATCTTAAGGTATAGAATATGTTTTTAATGTGCTCTGTGTCCTGGAGCTGCTCTGAGCTAGGTACAATATTAATTTAACCTGTATAGGAAGGGAACAATTTCAAAAGTCATTCTTTTACTCTTTTTGGAAATACTCATTGTTTCATTTGAGAAGTTGCTGGTAAAAGCATTGAAAAGTTACAGCTTCAAAAGCCCTTACCAAAACTGTGGTAAAACTCTTGTCCACTTCAGAAAAAAACTAGCGTTCTTGTTTCTTTGTTTGTTTTTGGCTTTGTTTTTTCCCCTGTCTCCATAGCAATCTGATGCTGGGACCTGTGTTGTTATGGGAAATACTTTTAATGTCTTATTGCATTTTGACAAATACAAGTAAAATCTTATTTCCTTAATGTAACAGAAATAAAACCTGTTAAAGTTTTCCTTTCTATCAATTTCTAATCTCCTTCAATCTTAGTATTAGCCAAGCAATTCTTCCAGTAATTTTCCTATAAGCTGTTACATAGGAATCATTTTGCTATCCGTTAAGAGTTCCTGGAATCATCCTTACTGAAGGAACTAAATACACATACCTCCAAATAGCAGCATGTTTGCACTGTATAGCGAAATTCCCCTGTTATTTCCTACTTTGAAGTAGCTCATTCATTTATTAGATTTTTCTGAAGGAATTTGGTAAGGAGGGTTTATCGTGACTTATGGTATTTCTTTTAGTTTTCTGCAAGGTGTACTTGTGTCCATGCACGTTACTAAAACAAATGTTATCCCTCTTTTCTGCTTATGTACAGTCATCTTGACGGTCACCTACAGTATCTTAATGTTATTCTTAATGTCAAGTGCATTTTTATTAAAATTGCCACTAATCTATCTCTGCATTTTTTTTGAAGTGTGCTGATCCAAAAGATCATTAAAGAGGCTTTCTCTATTGATATGTATGAGATATGTATTTCTAATGTTTTTAGTGTGTAATAGACATGTATGCATTAGATGTGTTAGACCAGATGTTAAAACTTTTTATTTAAAAAAAAAAGCCCTCCTGTTAGTTATCCTGGTAGCTGTGGTATTAAAACTACAAGACAGTAGATGTATTCAGTTCAATTCCACTTATGAGAACAACATAAGCAGGAGATACTTTGAAGTCGTCAGTGCTGTTTAAGCAGGTAAAAAAGGAACAGATGAATTCATACCTCTATTGCCGTTGTGTAAGTATGCCAGCACTTTTTTTTTCCACTTCATAGTCGCTGTATCATACTTACTTAAGTATGCATTTTTTATGCATGCTTTATTTATGTTTTCAAATGTAATGAGTGTTTAAGACTTTATCTTACTGAAAGTCAACAAAAGCACTTTCATAAATGCTACCTGAGATGCTAAAAGTTATTCATTCCATGTTATTACAACAGCATTTATCTGAACAACTTAAATTGAAGTGTAACTTTTAGTTGTTTTAAATAGGGTAATTCAGCATCTGTGGATTCCCTCAAGATACAAGAGCACATCAAGAAAATAATGCTTTCAGATCTTCAAACTGTAGGGTTGAAAAAAGCTATGGAAATAAAGGTACTTTTGAGAGAATATTAAGATGCTTAGTTTGTTTGTTTTTGTTAGAAGATGAGTAAATGCAATGGGAAAATACGGGAGAAAAATATTTCTGTGAAAGTGAATATCACTGGTATTTATTCCCTACGATTTCTACTGCCAGTTAAGAAACAGAATTAATTATAGAATTTAATGCATATATTAATGTACACTGGTCTTAAGTGATATACTGTATGTTGCTATTGAATAATTCTCATGAACTGTGACTTTTCTCTTTAGGGTATAGTAACAGAGTTCAGGAATCCAAGTGAATTTTATATCCAGATAAGTTCTCCAGAATTTTTAGAACATATCAATAGAATTTCTGTGGAACTGCAAGACTGTTACGCTAATACCGTTATTCAAGAGGAGTATATCCCTATCAAAGGGGAAGTCTGTGTTGCAAAATATTCTTTGGATCAGGTAACAACTTACTATCCCTGAAATGACAGTTCTGTTTTGAACCCATTGAACTATCTGTTTTACTTTTGTGCCTCTGCCAGTGAAAATAAAGATCCACATGTTCCAGTGTTTGGAGAACATAATAAAGTTGGTAATACGTGGAATGCAACTCTGACACACTAAAGGGTTTTTCTCCAGAAGCTTTACCTCTGTGTGCTTCCAAATACTTAGAGCTTAAAAGGCTGGTGTGTCATACTGCTGTCTTAAAGACTCCAGGTTTTAGTAAGTGTGTACTACTACAGTTGAAAGTTTGGAATATGATTCTGTTTATTTAAGGAAACTATTCTGACCTCATTTCTCATCTGACTTTCCTGATGGCATTTCCCATAAGCTCTGTAGTAAAACTACACTGTCTACATTTTTTGTTTCCTCTGCTCCCTTCTCTGTTGTGGGCTGTTTTTTATTGCCAGCCAGTGTCAGTAGAAATGATGTTCTGTCCTCACAGTAGCTACCGCTACACTGAGGTGTGTTTGTTTGAGTTACTTCAGTATTGTTCAGTTGCCTTTTTTAATGAAAAGATAAAAGCTGATGATGATAGTGCATTCCTCAAAATTCATACTGAAGTAAATCTGTTGCTTCACTACATTGTGCTCTTACTGACGAAGCTATCATTTCTTTCTATGTAGACCTGGAATAGAGCATTGGTAAAAGATGTGGATATAGTGCAGAAGAAAGCCCAAATATTCTATATTGATTATGGAAATGAAGAAAATATTTCATTCTCCAGGATTAAAGCACTTCACAAAAACATTGAGCTCTTTCCTCCATGTGTAAGTCTCATTTTTCTAAGAATGAGTTGTGATATTTTAAATGAATAGCTCTCAGAATGAGTGTATCTTGTATGACTGTCGCTATCACAATGTTATGTGCTCAGTGAAAGTGGGGCGTGAACTCTTCTATCCTGTTAGAAGTGTGATACACTATCTTACATAACCATGGCTGTATATATAGTGGGGAATCAAAGGGGAAATGTAGTTTAAAAGGTGAACTTCATTTCCCTGTGCTTTGTAAACAAACTGCCCAAGTCAGTAGTGCTTTAAATTCCATCAACAGCTTTTACTTTTATATGCCAGATGATATTTTTAAGGGCCTTACTTTTTTTAAGAGGCAAATAAAAAGTAAAAATAAAAAAAGCAGTAATTACTATTAATTCTTTCCAGGTCATTAAGTGTTCCCTTGCTAATTATGATCCAACACAAGACGGATGGAGTGATGACATTGCCAGCTCTTCCCCTCAGTTCATGGGAAAGCACTGTTCAGTAACTGTTGTTGACATATTACAGGAAGAAATGATGCTCAGTTTTGCTGTAGATGTTACTCTTCCAGATTCTGGTAAGGCAGGCTTGGTAATGCAGTGAAAAAAACAACTGTCAAGACTTTCATGCACTCGCTCTCTCGCGCGTGCTCGCTCTCTCTCACACACGCTCCCTAGCCTCTGCAATATATTCTCTTCTGTATTTTTATTTTATTTATCTATTTATTGTCCTAAATCTTACCCTTGTTAAAGAGGTCATTTAAAAAGATATGTGCCTGGTCTGTCTTCTGTCATGCTTAATAACCTTAGATTGATCTTCTAACTCTATCTTTTCAGTAGAGTCTTAGAACTAGTTCACTTCTTTTTTTTCTGAATATACTTGTTTATGTCTGCTTTGGATATGGGTACACATTTTTCATTCTCTCCTGCATTTTTGTCTCTTGAATATGATAGTATCAAGTTTCTAGTTCCACTGTTAAGTGTTTTATTAGCTTTTATTATACTTCACCCATACCTATACAGACAAGAATTGCAGTTTTCACCACTGATAATGTTACCTGTATTTAAGTTGAGAACTCTAATTCAAAATTATAACTTAAGAACACTCTCTAGCAGAGCCAAGCCGAGTAACTAAGCTTTACTGGGGAGTTGCGATTTAACTCTTCAGCTGAGCCTAGGAGATGTGATTGTGGAAGCAGGTCAGTGCACAGAAGGTGCCTGCTCTCCTCCGTGGGAAGCAGAGTATAAATGATGATGATCTGAGAATATTCTTATCATAGATACACAGCTACAGAAACATGAAGAAACATTTGATCTTAATTTAATAGTATTCCAGACAGACAGCAAGCTTGTCTCCATTCATAGTCGCTGCAGACAGAAGAATGATGGTGCACCTAAGCCCTTTGTAAATATAACTGATTCAGGGTTATACTAAGCAGATTTTTTGTTCTGTTGCTTTACAGTGCACTCATGGTAAAGCAATATAACCTCCTAGCCTCTTGGAAACAAAATCACAAAAATGTTGTGGTCTTAGGAAATCTTGCATGCCTTTTGTGCATGATCTTTTTGATTTCTTTTTCTTATGTGATTTCCTTAGCAGGGAAGGACTGATAGAAACTGATAGAAGCTCCAATACTTAGGTTTTTCCAAAACTGTTATTGTTCTGCTTTCGAAGTATGCTATGTGCTCAGGAAATAAGTAGAATGTCATCACTTCAATATGTGATGGCAACTTAGGTTATACTTAGTTTTGTTCTGGAACTCCTTTGACTAAACTGAATTAGTTAGCTGTGAATTAACAAACAGGTAATTACATTGTACATCTACACTTCAGGAAAATGTCTGGATGAAGTACTGTCAGAAGTGAGGTCTGACTTATCCTCCAAGAACAATGCCATGGGAACAGATTCTCCAAGAGGTAAGCAAGTCACACTTAAGTAGGAGAGAAAACGTGGGGAATTTTAGATCCTTCCACACTGAAAAATGCTATGAGTGTAGTAAAACTGCAGCTGTTCACCTGCTTCACTTGCATTGGTCAGAGGAGCTCTGTGAGTCATTGCTAACTCCAGCACATATGCTTTTTACTAGTATAAAATACTGTTGTAATGATGACTGCATGTCATGAACAATGAAATTCTGAACGATTCAACAAAATAAACTATTTCAGCAAACTTAGATTTTGTAGCTTAATTTAGCTTTTTTTTATTTTTAGTGACTCTGAATGCTACCTTGTAACATTATTCGTTTCAGAGTTCTTGATCAGTAACCTCTTTTCCTTTTTTTCTTTTGCCTGTGTGTTTTAGAAAATCATTCTAAAGGAAATAGAGAAAAAATGCCTGAAGATAAAGAACTAGTTCTCAACACTGATGCTGTTGCAAAGTGTGTTTCTGTCTGTATTGGAGATGTGTTTTCTGGGGTGGTTTCCCACATTCAAACCCCAGAAAATTTTTTCTGCCAACAGATGCAAAGTGGGCGTAAGTGACTCAGTTGTTTGAAAACAGGGGCTATTACCTATTGAGCACGTTTGTGGTTTTGTTTTTCTCCAATAGAGGGAGATGTTGCTGGTCACATAGTTTTACCTGTAATAATGGTGTTCAAGGCCATGCTTCACTCAGTTAAGAACCATGGAACTGAGGAATCTCTAACTAGTTATCCATGTGCGTTCCCTTTACAGTTGTGATTCCTCAGACTTGAAGTCTCTCATGCTGAAGAGACAAGAGTCCTAATCTGATGAGATCACTATTTCCAAGTTAGATTAGACATTACATGCAATAATAAAATTGTGTTTATTCCGTCCTACTACAAGGTTTTTTTCTGGGCTTTGAGATAAAAATTCGGGGTGTTAGTGATTTTTGTAATAACCATAAAGCTTCCCAAACTGTAAGGTTTCTAAATTCTCTGTATTTTGACATCAGATCGTCTTGCTGAGCTTCAGGTGTCTCTTGGTGAATATTGTGAAAAAGTTCCCAGTAGCCCCAATTTCCGTCCTGCTGTTGGAAATGTGTGCTGTGCCCAGTTCTCAGGTAAAGAAATGGGTACTCTTTAAGTCACCTTAGTTCATTATCTGATTACAAATTCTAGAACTAACTCTATGTTTAGAAATGTTTCATTCAAAGTTTAGTACATGTATCTAGTTTTAGCTTTGGGTAGTGCTAAAAATTGTTTTTAAGGTGGTGGTGGGTTTTTTTGTGTGTGTGTTAGAGGATTAGTTTCAGCAGTCAAATATTAGGCGTGTTTTTATTGTGGTGTTTCTTTGTTCACACCGTGGAATGGTACATTAATGTAGCAAGCATCTGAGATTGGATCACTTTTGTGTAAAGTGATCTTTCAAAAGACCATGAAGAAATTGGATTGATATTGTTGAGCACTATTTTTTTTAATGACTTTAAGTACTGACTTTTAGATTTAAAAAAAAAGGGAGAGGGAGAGGAGCAGAATTATACATGTGTGGGAGGCTTCATCATCTCAGTATCTGTGTAGCAAAGACTACAGTTCTGAACTTTATTGGGAATGTACTTTAAAAATCAGTGATAACTAGAAATCTCATGATAAAAACTTCATTAAACTTGCCTAAACGTAGGTTAATATTCTATACAAAGCAATGCTTAAATCTATTGAACTTAAGTACTTCAACTACATAATGCACCTTTTTTCATGCAATATCCATTTGAATGAGAGAAGGCCTATTTGGAGGTAACCTTCTGCAACAATTGACTTGCACAAGAGATATAGATACCATCTTCTATGAGGGCTTTGTAAAGCTTTGTCAGCTGCACAACTGCCTCAAGTTTACGTTAAAATTGAAATTGTGTTTTATATTGGAGTATGGCCAAGAAATAGTTCATTGCAAGGACTTAAGTACTGTTAATATTTGTATTTTCCCTTCTAGAAGACAGCCTTTGGTACCGTGCTGCTGTTTTAGCATATACTTCTGAAGATACTGTTCTGGTGGGCTATATAGATTATGGTAATTTTGAAGTTCTTCACCTGACTAAACTTCGTCCCATGATTCAGAGATTAATGGACTTTCCTGTTCAAGTTATAAGATGTACTTTGGCAGGTATGAAATAAATGATAAGCGGTTTCAGGCTGGATGGAAAGAGAATTAAGAGGATTCATATACTTATTACATGCCTCTAGCATCACCTGTTAAAATAAGGGAAAGGGTAAAGATGAGAGCGGACGTTATTTCCAAAATTCTTAGTTCTCACTTCTTTCTCTAGAGGAAAACGTAAGGAAAACATTTCCTCTCTCATACATTGATTTCCTCTCTACAAATATGGAACATGACCTAAAGAACCCTGTCTTTTGGGGCACATCATGCTGGCTATAACTGCTAATGCTTATTTTAGGACTGCGAAAGGTCTGTTTAGATGTAAAAAATAGATGCTTTGTGATTGAAGTCTTCATGATTGAAGTGAAGATTGAATTACTCTTGTATAAAATATATGATTTTGGAATGCAGTCCACTTGTGTTGACACACAAAGACTACAAAGACACACACAAAGTCTAAAAAATTCTATTTAAAACATTATTGTTGAAAATTAATTTAGTAGGGTAAGCAGTAAAAATGTAAGGAGAAAGAAACTTATAGTAGCAGATGCATTGGTTTAGAAATTATTGATGTTGCTGTAAATGTATGTTGAAAGCTAAGCTGTATTCCTGAGACACAATGGCCAGCAATTCTGTGCGTCATTCATGGTAAAATTAATCTGAATTTACATTTGTTCTCCCAACTAGTTGTGTATTACCTTTTATTATTATTATCATTAAATCAACCAACAAAAATTGAGATTTTTTTTAAAAATCTTTTTAGAAGTCTGAGGAGTGGGGGGAATTCCTTGGTATATTGGTTTTTGACCTATAGTCTTGGTTTTGTTTCATACTTCTGCATATTTCCAAGGCCTTGGCTATTCTCAGACTCTTTTTGTACAATCTGACTGTTCAGGTGTAAAACCATTGATGGGAACCTGGACCGTGGAAGCTATTTCTGTCATGAAACAACTGGTGCAAGACAAAGTGCTTACAGTAAAAGTAGTTGATAAAAAGGGTAATAGCTCTGTGGTTGAGCTCCTAGATGCATCAGTTACTCCAGGAAAAAATATATCAAGCTACCTCATAGAAAAAGGCTGTGCAGCTGAGGAATCAAAGATGAACTTGCCGGCAATTAAAATGACTAATGTTAAGGAGGAGGGAAGTGGTGAGTACAGCAAGCCAGCTCTGCAGTGCTGGCTTTATTTAACTTCCTACTAGAGCAGGTACAAAGTTCTTACAGGCAGAAGCCTTCTAGATTGGATCATCAAGTCTAGCCATTGCAAATTCTCTATCAATAGAAAGTAAATCTGTACTAGAATGCATAAATATATTTATTTGGGTTGCAGTGATTTTTTTTTTTTAAAGACTGTACTAGTATTTCTGCTTTCTCTGCTTAGGTCTGCTTAGATTTCTGCTTCCTCTGCTTCTCTCTCCTAAGTCTCTGTGGGTCTTCTGCATTTTAAATGCTGTTTCTAAACGGAGATAATCGCTTTTTGTCTTAAAACTTTAAAAAATTAGTGTTATCTGTTGGAATTTAAACATATATATATTTCTCTGCCAGCTTGCAAAATTTCTCATTAACTTTTGTTTAACTCAAACTATTAAAATTTGTGATTGCTGGATCCAGCATTAAAAGTAAATCTCAATAAACTCACTAGAAATTAAGAAACAATGTAATCGTGATTAAGGAAATTATTATGAAGAAATCTTGCCATGAAGAAATCTTGCCATCACACAAAAGAACAGCCAATTATATATCATAGTAGTTAAGCATCCTAAAACCTCCTCTAAGCTTTTAGCCATCTCTTTATTTTTCTTGTCAACCTTTCTTCCTTCTGAACTGGTAAAATTAGACTCAGCTTCTACTTCTCTGAATGTATTATGTGCAGTAATTATTCTTTATGCCTTTCCAGTAGGGATTTGGATCTTTTACTGTATGAAAAATAGTCTTGCACTCTGAGAGTTAAGATAGGGGTGTGAGCCAGGCTTCTTTGCCTGCTGGTAATACTTGTTCCTCAAGTAATATGCTGGCAGACAGCATCCTGGCCAGATCCCTCAATATCTCAGCCATCCTGACAATCACATCTCTTATGTGAGCTTCATTTTGCAGGAAGACACTTAACTGTGAAATCTCCATCCTTGGAGATACTTGGAAGCCACCTGGAAAAGGTCCTGGGCAGCCTGCTGCTTGAGCAGGAGGACAGAGCTAGATGATCCATCCCTAAAGGTCCCTTTCTGTCTCAACTGCTCTGTGATTCTGTTGCTGGGAAGGTCTAGTAAAGGCCAGCCACTTGGAATTGTGTTTTGGAAGGACTAGCAGAATAGTCTCTCTGTGTGCTGCTGCTTACCACAATGCTAAGAAACTTGAGACCTATGATAAATATTAGTAATTTTGGTAACCTGCTAAAGGAGTGAACAAGAGCTGCTTTAGCATGTCATGAGTTAGTGTTTATGTCAGATATTCTGTGCCTTATTAAGCAATATAAGGGATAGATGGCGTTGGCAATGTACGTTTAACAGTCTTTTTGTATCTTCGGGCTTTGATGGTGAAAAGCACCAGCACTCTGTGATAGTTAATTCCCTCCTGCCTGCCTTCTACCCTGCTTATTAGGAACTAAAATTCTCTAAAGTCTCCCCTGTTCAGAATACTCCTGCCTAGTCTTCATGTAATTTCTCTTTATATAAATTCTGATCCCTGATAGATTTCTGAACTATTTGTCACTAGCAACAGTGATCAAATATATTAAGCAATTGTCCTGTTTCTCTTATGTGCTTTTAGACTGAATAGGTGTCACTGGCTATTAGTCTGTTACATTATTTATAGCAAGAAATCTTAGTATGTGAAGGACCATTCAGAATATATAACTCCCAAAATTAAATTAATTTCTTCCCTCTACTCCCCCTTCCCCTATGTCTCTAGAAGATACAGCAAACAAAAATATTTGGATGTGGAGTAAGTTATGTCCTAAGCAAACAGTAGATGTCATAGTGTGCACCCTGTACAACCCTGGCGAATTCTACTGTCAGATTTCAAATGATAGTGGTAAGTTTCTCCAGCCTTTATCTTTCAGCAGTTACTGTACTTCCTGATTCCTCATTTATTAACATAGTTCCAATGCATTGCTCTTTCAGGTGAGTTTAGAGTGCTAGGGCTTACCTCTGAATTTGTACACTTCAGCATAAAGAATACAAGTAAAATGCTGAAGAAGTTGGATTATGGTGTGTAGTGATTATTAGAATGAATTCTCAAAGTAATGGAGGCAAGCAGCTGAGTGAAATTCATTGCAGCTATATAGAGGAGAGAGCTAATGCCTGGTAAGAAAGGAATTGCCAAACAGAAGGTAGAAGCGTTTCCTGTTCGCATACAGAACTACTGGAGTTCTGTTACTATGTTCTGTTCTAATGCAAAAATTTAAAAAGCTGCACTGACACGGTGGAAAGACTCAGAAGAGATAAATGTGAAGGCGAAAAAATACATTTTCTGAGACTTCCTTTTCTTCTGGATACACTCCAAATATCTTGTTTCTCCCTTTACAGAGAAAGCTTTCTGATAATCACTGGCTTTTTTTTTTAATGTAGTAGAAAAAGCATGATGAAGTTAAATGTATTTGATTGTCCTTTTCAGACCTTTAAATTAGAAGTAGAGGGCAGATCTTAAAAAAGCAGGGGAAATCCACCTGGCTCTTCGAGGGTAGTGTGGATTCTGAATGTCTTAGCACATTAAAGCCTGCCTGCTTCCCTAAGAGAGGGAGAATTTGATACAAAAGAGCAGTATGGGGTCCCGGGGTTTGTCATGGGTTGACTGAAGTAGCTAATCTCCCTAAATCCTTCACATTATGGAGTTAAAGGTGTTTGTTGCATTAATGGGAAGAATTAGTTGTCTTGCTATAGTATTTATCAAGAAAGATCAGCTTTCTCAGGTCATACTGATGAATGTTACCAATAAATTAACTGTTTTAATAGTTAATAGTTTAACTATATTAACTAACTTCAGTTATTTTTAAATTACTAAATTTCAGTGAAATCTTCCCAAGTCACATATAAGAGAACTATAAGGCAAACATTACTAAGTTTTATTCAGCTTGCTGTATTGATCTTGTCTTTGTTTTTATTCTGGTTTTCAGAGTTACTTGCTCTAAACTCACTTAACAAATCATTGTCTGAATACTGTCAAAAAACTCCACCAAGTGTTTTTAAACCTAAGAATGGAGAACCTTGCTGTGCTTTTTTTTCTGGTATGTAAGAAATGAGAATATTTCAATTTGAAAATTAAATCAAAATTAAATTTAATTTTTTAAATTTTGTGAAATTAAAAAAAAAGCAGTCTCTTATGCAGAGGATAACAAGGAGTTGTATTTATTCTCTAACAAAAAAAAATTACTCGTAAAATTAAGTTAATGAGAGAGTGTTTTTTCTTTCTGACTTTCTTAAATCAGCTGATGGTAACTGGTACCGTGCTTTGGTGCAAAACGTCACTTCAGATGGAGCTGTTAAAGTCTGCTTTGTGGACTATGGAAATGTTGAGGAAGTACCACTGGACAAAATTCGTCAGATTTCATCCTCATTCCTAAAACTCCCATTTCAAGGAATTAAATGCTGGCTTTCAGGTGCATCTTACGGCTTCTTTCATCGTAAAAACTGTTTCACTTTAAAAAAAAGAGGGGAGCACAAGCTATCAGTATAGCCTGTGCAGTTCTGTTGTACCATATATGCCTTGTATGTAGATTCCAGACTCTGGAAGTCTTGGGAACCGTTGTTCTAGCCTTAACCTCGCAGCAGATTGGTATTTAGCAGAAAGACATTTGCTCCTCTTGGAGCTCCAGAAAGTGCTGTAGAGTCATCTAGTATGGAAGTTTCTGCTTTACCAATCAAAGGGAATTCGTAGCTCAGTGCTACTTCATCTGTGGTGCTCACTGGCATTTGGTTGCTAAGGGTAAATGGTTGTATTTTGCTTTTGTGCAACTAGGTGATTTTTCACAAAGTTTTTTGCAGTCCAGGGAGCTTCTGTGTCTTCATGAGCCAAGTTGACCTTTCAGCTTTCTATAGATCTCTTTCATTTGGTTCTTGTGGAGTCTGGCCCTCTACTGTTATTTCTCCATGTTCTCCATATTCTCCTGTTCTTCCTTCTGAGCACTAGATCACTCAAAATCCTACAGAATACTGTTGAGTCTTTTTAATGCAGTCTTCTAGGTTTAAAAAAATCACATGAAAATAGGGGGGAAAAAAAATCTGAGCATATCAGATTTTCTTGACTTTCCAGACAATTTGGAGGAAAAAAAGGCCGTATACAAAATTATTTTATAAATACTGTTTGTAATATTTATGCTTAAACACAAGCATTGATTTAGTAGAATAGCATCAATTGTAGCAAGGTAGAAGCCTTCGATATCTTGAGAAAGTGTTTTAGGTGAGAAGAAAAGAGGAAGAGAGGTTATCAAGTGTGAAACAGAATGTGTACCTCAAAGGTAGTAAGTCTTGAAATAGAACTGTGCTTTAAAAACAATTGCATAATGTTGGGAAAAGTTGCATAATGGAGGTATTTTAAACAGCTCCTACTTCCTAGGTAAGAAGCCTATTAAGCTAGTCGTAGGTTAAGCCTAGGAATATATAATAATGCATTTTTATAAGCCTGTTTTCTGTTCCTAGGTATAAAGCCTATTAACAGCAAATGGATCCCAGAAGCTACAGCAAGGTTTCACATGTATGCAGCAGGCTCCAAGCTCCAGGCCAGAGTAGTTTCCTTCTCCAGCGACGGGGCGGGTGTAGAGCTCATCGACAATTCCACAGGTTGTCCCAAAGTCATCAACGAGATGTTAACTTGTGAGCAGTTGGCTGTAAAAGAAGTTTTACGAGATAAGAATAAGTGTCCAAATAAATTTGTTGACAAAAAAGGTAATTAAAAATGAGTATTAATTTTTAGGTTGATCAGGAATTTTTAGCAGTCCGACCTTTAACCGTGGTTTTGGTCTTAACTAAAATCAGGAGCAAACATACATAATTTTGAGTGTATAATGAGTTAAGCATAAGCTGCCCATATAATGTGGCATTATAGGCAAAAATAAATGAAAAATTACTGGGTTTGTTTTAAATGATTGCTCTTTGAATACTTGACATTGGAGAGAGATAAATGTGCTATAAGACCGAAACTACTCTGGGCTTACTTACCAGTATTTATTATTATTATTTTTCTTGCAGTCTTTTTCATATGAATTACTACCATGTTAAAAACTAGCTAGTGAAAAGAAAATGCAGCAAGAATGTCTTGTTTTAGCTTTATTTTATTGTAATAAAGGCATGCAGGTGCTGGTAAAATTCAAAATAATATTCTATAGCAGGCACCTCTAACCAGTATATGTTTTAAAGTGTTACACTGCATTTTATTGGTCTCTAACTCTATTAGAAAGCTCCCCTGGGCAATGGAAGTCAGTAGAATTGGCTATTGGTGAAACCCTCTCCGTCTGTGTAACAGAAGTTTTGAGCCCAGACTTGTTCTATGTTGTACCAATTCAAACTAGAGGTAAGAAACAGTCTTCTATTCTTAATATCAGTAAAAAGCCTTTGCTGCAATCTGGTTAACCAGATGAAAGCCTGCTGAATCACATGCAAATGAGGTTTGGAAAGTTGGAAAATACAGAAAAAAGCAGAAGAATGGGGTGGGGGAGCTTTGAACCAGGTTAAGAACTGATACAATGATGCTATTTGTTATACCCAAACTAGATTGCTCATCAAATGCTTTGTCTCCATAGATCAAGAGACACCATATCAGCAGTTGGCTGATCTGGAAGAGTACTGCAGATCTTGTAACAAGCAGCCCTTTAACCCCAAAGTGGGTGAAGTCTGTTGTGCAAAGTTTTCAGGTGAGCGAGTATAAAACATTTTTTCTTCCCTCCTTTTACAGAAAGGAAAAATTCTAATTTTGAAGTGCTTACGGGTCTCTTACTCTGTCACAAAGTATAGCTCCATTGTTTTTAGGGTAAATAAGCTGTGTGACTGTCTGGGAGAGAAAATACAGAGTATGAGCACCTTGGGGCAGGGAGGGAATAGCTAGTAACTGTAAAAATGGAAGTTTTGGTGACACTGTAAGTCACAGAGTTGTTAAGCCCATGGTAATGCGCAGTGCATCAGCATGGACACAGAAACTCTTGTGGCTTGGGGTTTACCTTGTGGGGTGCCAGTGTCCCTGGCAGGTCCTAAACCTTAAGAACAGGCAGTAGCCTGCTGATATGTTAGGTCACTAATTAAGGGAAAAAAAAAAAAAAAATATATATATATATATATATACACACACACAGAGAGTGTAAATGCTGTAAAATGGGTTGTTGATGATGGATTGTAGATGAAATAACTCTTGGAAAACGTAATGGATGAATTGCAAAGGCAGAACACAGGTATGTACTTAAGAACTGTTGATCACCTGACTTAAATATTTGGCTTTTTAGAATAACTGGGACAGGAGATACTTCTAAAGTCTCATGTATTGAAAGGAGTTGTGTATGGGGAAACAAAGGTAGTGAACTGTAAGTAATGTGTATAGAGCTTTTAAAGAATGTTATAGTAAAAATCCTGTCTGTATAATTGGGGCAAAAATCTGAAAGGAGTGGTTACATCTTATAAATGCTACAATTGGAAATTATTCCTTGCTCTGTGAGTTTTGTTCTCAGGTTGCCTTCTGTAAATACAGGAGTACTTAAAAAGATGCCAAATGTAGAACATTCCCGGAAAGCTACACAGCTGAACGGAGGTTCTCGTTCTCAGGATAATCTGTATCTGTAAAAGTGTTTTGCCTAAGACCTTTGTGTTTTGATCTTTTCAGGTGATGGCCGTTGGTACAGAGCCCTTGTTCTAAAAGTGTCTCAGTCCTTAGTGAGAGTGCTATATGCAGACTATGGGAATACAGAAACTTTACCACTTTCGAGTGTGTTGCCAATCACTGAATCCTACTTGAAGCTGCCTTTTAAGATAATTAAGTGCTCACTTGCAGGTAGAAAACCTGATGGGTTATTTTCTTATTATATATATCTATAACAGATATAGATATTATATATCTACAATAATATATATAATATACTGATTATAGTATGTATTCCTTCTTTATAGACAAATAAGGTGATCTGCTGTAGCAGAATGATGGATAGTTCTGTGGAAGCTGTTCTAAAAAGAATGTTTTTAGGTAGTAGATCTGAAAAAAATCTACAGGGAAAAAGACAAAATGTAAGCTGTTAACTGAACTGTTCTGGGCTTGCCAGTGTAAGAGACGTGGAGTTTCTAGAGAGGGTCCAGTGGAGGACAACAAAGATGATTAAGGGACGGGAACATCTCTCGTACCAGGAGAGACTGAGTGAGTTGGGCCTGTTTAGCTTGGAGAAGAGAAGGCTGAGAGGGAGGGGATATGATCAACATGTATAAGTACCTGAAGGGGGAATGTAGGGAGGAAGGGGCCAAGGTCTTCTCAGTGGTGGCCAGTGACAGGACAAGGGGAAATGGGTGTAAGCTGCAACACAGGCAGTTCCATCTCCAGGTGAGGAGGAACTTCTTTCCTGTGAGGGTGACAGAACCCCGGAACAGGCTGCCCAGGGAGGTTGTGGAGTCTCCTTCTCTTGAGGTCTTCACAACTGGCCTGGATGCCGCCCTGTGCCCCATGTTCTGGGTGTGCCTGCTGGAGCAGGGGGTTGGACTAGATGATCTCTAGAGGTCCCTTCCAACCTCAACCATTCTGGGATTCTGTGAACTGTTAGTATAAAGGTTAACCTTTGTACTTTCAAAAATATAATGGTGTGATGTGCAAGATTTAAGTGATACTGTAAAGGACCTGTTTATAGCACAATCAGGTTTGTAGTATCCTCTTCTTTTTTCCATCTCACAGGAATCAAGAAAGCTGAGTGGCCTCCATTGCTACTAGATATGTTAAAAGAAATGTTATTGAATAAACACGTCACAATTACAGTGAAAGGGATTAGTGGAAATGTTAATCTTGTTGTAGTGGAGAAACTCTCTGAAAATGGTAGTCTGAATGTAGCTGAGAAACTAGTAACAGAGGGCTTGGTCAAATACAGCAGTACTGAGAACCTGCCTGCTCTACATCAAGGTACTTATTTTCACTCTCTGAATTTAAGGTGTGCATGTAGCATGCCTAAAGGAGCCCTCCGAGGGGAAGCAGTGCTCAAACATGCTTTGCTCATTTATTTGCTTTCTTTTTGTAGGCTGTGGGAGTGAGACCAAGTGCTGCTGTGCAGATTTGAGTGTGCAAGTAAGACTCAGTGCAAATGATGTTAATATGTTACTTCTCCAAAATTTAAATGCAAGCCAAAGTAGGAAGGGAGAGAGACCAGGAAGGCAGTAATAGCTAGCTGAATCACTGAGGAAATGAAATGTATAGCAAATATCCTGACTCTTTTTTTTTTTTTTTTTTTTACTACTGATATAGAGCAAGACTGTGATGTATTTCCTGTCCATATTTTGCCACACCTACACAGCCCAATAACTTTTTTTCCCCAAGTATGAAGGCTCGGGAATGTTGCTTTTCTGTGTATTGTAAAAGTAGTTGCTGCATTTTGCATAAGCTGCATCATTTGGGCAAAGGATAGAGTTTTTTGTTGGCTTGCTTTGGGGTGTGTGTTTGTTTTAATATGGCTGTGTTTTTTCTGTAGCTTTAAATTTCACAGCTGCACATTTAAGAAAATTCTTACTGTGTTGATTTTGGGTAGCACAGTTAATAGTAGTAATAAACATGCATTGTTTTGGTCATGGAGCTAGGACTGGGAACCTGCAGCTTCAACAGATGTGGACACTGGTGTAACAACAGCTCCTTCGTGGGGGTGGAAGGGGAAAAAGAAACATCACTTATGGAAATGTTACTTTTCTCTAAATTTTTGGTTTATTTTTGTTTTTAAGTCTTGCTTTTAATGTTAACTGATGGTGCTTAGGAAATGCTGGAAAGAACTTCAGATCAGTGTCAATTTGATGATCCAGTTCTCTGGATTTGATCCATCTAATTTCTTGTCTGACTTCTCTGATGACTTTGCGGGAGGGTTCCCCCTCTCGCCATTCTTCCTCATTCCAGTAAGATTGGCTCAAAGTCACAGGGCAAATGAAGAGAAGTGAGAGGATTCCAAATTGAACTGAAATTCCAAGAAATAGCCAGGTGGGGCAAAGAAAATTGAGTAAAAGGGTGTCTTTACAAGTCTGTTATGTCACATGTGTTTAGAGTATTTTATCAATTCTGTTCAAGGCTGTTCATTTAAGTAATAAAAAAAAGGTGTTAGCTATACTTCATCTACAGAGTTTGTGTGTTAGCATAGGAAGGAGCTCTGTTTTCATTGAGCTAGTAAAGGACTTGACTGAGATTAGCTTTGCTATCTACTCTAATTTGAAATTGGCGGTTAAAAATAACATACACACTTTCTATATTAAAAAGGTTTTAATTTTTTTACATTAAAAACGTGTATGTTTTAAAGAAAATATTCCTGCTAATTCTTTGTCCTTATTTCACAGCTTAAGAAACATGAACAGATTCTCCTCTTTCTTTTAAACAAATATGGGAATTGTGATGGATTCAGTGAAATGAAAAAACTGTTGGATTAAGTCTCTGATGAGTTCATTTTTTGGAAGAGCAATTGTATTCATCAGCTTTAAAAGGAGAGAGTTGCTTTGGAGGAATTTTGCTGTTTAAATACTCACCTCTATGGACTATTACTGTAAAAGAGTACTTAACTTTGAAAGGTTTCAAAACTGCAAGTTATATTTCCTCTTTAGTTTTTGTTTGATGCTATAATACGTTTATAAACTACTCGGTTTATTTAGCTGTTGAATGTACATAACCTACAATGTAGTGATGTTCCATAAAGGAATCATCTTGCTAGTATTTGAATTTCAAACAATTATAATCATACAGCTGGCTTCAGCTTTGATGCCTTTCACTTCACTTGAAAAATGATGCTATCCTCTGGTTATATTTCAACTTAATTTCTTGTCTGAGGTTAGTAGACTCAAAATCATTCTTCATAAGCTTGGTTTCAGTATTGTAAAAGGTTGAATCTTAACTTGGACTATGTATAGACAGTTCTTTCTCTCCCTGTAATCAGTAAACACTTAAATGCACATAATTCTTTATTTACAATTATGTTGTTTAATTTGCACTTCTGAATATTGCTTTGAAATGAGTTCTGATAGATGTCTTGATTTTTGGCTATGTTACAAGAAGAAATATGTTTAAGACTGATACTCAGCAAATTTTTGTTTACATGGTATAATAAAAAAGCTCAGTCTGGGGTATGACAAAAGTCCTGGCTGTCTATTAATAAACTTTCTTGGATGAGTAGTCATAATTTCTGCCTCTTAGTCCACTGGCAATAATACAAGTGCATTCCAAATCACCGTTAGTACACTGTAAGCAAAGATGTTACTGGTACTCCAAATCCAGTTGGATTGGAGATTAAATTGTTTTGGAAGTGAAATGGTTTTGCTTGTCTTACTGTCTTATTCATAAGTTGCCTCAATCTTTTTCTGTCCTTTCTTACTTTTTTCATGTAGTCAAGTGCTTGCCCTGCTTAATAGTTAGAATAAATCTTGCATTAATTTTTTCCAGAGTTGTTGTTTGAGTTTTGAGGGTCTGTTATCTTCCTGGGAAGACTGACTTTTTTTTGAAAAAGGGTTTGCCCATCTGTACAACGCGTTGCTGCTGCTTTGCTTCCCTCTCCACCTCTTCCCTCTCCTAGCAACTGCTGTCCTGCAAGCAGCCATTCTGTTTCCTACGCAGACTTGCATGGCACCAGTCAGAAGTAGTTGCTTTAACCCTGGAAAGGTAGGAAAAAGAAAACTGAAAGAAGAAATCCCTATTTGTCTTAAATGGGCATCAAAAATTGCTGCTTGCGTGTTGGAGAGACGCTGCTCAAGCGGTTCAGTTTGGGGCTATTGCTCTGGACAGCCTGATGCAGAGTTGCAGCCTTGCTGCCTCCCCGAGAGCTTCGTCCAAGGCAGTCTGGCATTTTTTCCCTCCCGAAGTTACTGTCACTGCTCTGGAGGTGCCAGCCCATCACAGCCTGTGCATGGCAGAGCAGAGGGAGGAGCTCCCGCTGGAGCCTGGTGAGACCCGTGTCAGCCTCTGAACGGAAATTCAAGGTGATGGTCGTAAGCTTCTTCAGAGTAATTAGTGCAGCAGTCTCTTAAACTTACCCCATAAGGGGAGAGATTAAAATATTGGAGATATACAGTGTTTTTTAAAAAGAAATGATTGCAGGTTTATGGCAGCTGTTCAGTTACAAGCCGATCACCTAGGACTGAGACAGACCTTCCAGTGCATTTGCAGGGCATCGCTCTGCACCCCTTTCTGCTTCAGCTGCTCTCGGAGCCGTGTCTTGCCGCGGGCAGTGCCTTGCTTCGTGGGCTCAGGGCTGTGCTCCCCCGGGGTCTGAGCACAATGCGGCATGGGCTGGAGTGACACCTCCTGCCAAGAAAGACAGCCTGCCTTTCACTGCCTTCTGGTTTAATGGAAAGAAAAGTTTATTCCAATTTTCGCAGGGAACTTTTGTCAAACTCCTCCCCGCAGTTAGCAGCGGAGCAGCCGGAACCGGCACGCACAGCGCGGTCTGTGCAGCAGCGGAGCGGCCGGAACCACCACACCCAGTGCGGGGACACACATCCAGTCCGTGCAGCAGCTGGACGGCAGGAGGGAGGTAGGTGGCCCTGGCCCTGCTGCGGAGGGGCTGTGGGGCAGGGCTGGGGCGCGAGGGGTGGTTAAAGGCACCCTGCTTTTCTGCTGCAAAACGCTGTTCCCCAGCCCGTGTCTTCATGCGTGCTCTGCTCGGTTCTGTGGGGCCAATGCTGGTCAGGATGCAGCCAGGGACCTGCCGTCGGAACGGGAGGAGCTTGGCAGCGCTCTCATCAGGGACCTTGTTTAGAAAGCAGATAGAACAAGGGCAAAAGAGAGGGGAAAAAAAACAACCTGGAGTCCTCATGCTCTGCTGGGTTCCCTTCCCAGCTCAGGCAAAGAACCAGCATCAAGGACAGGCTCTGCCCCGGCTTGGGCAGGGGCTGCCTTGTGGCCGGCTGCCCAGGGCCACCAAGAGCCCAAGCTTTGCCCCTGCATTTACAGGGCATGGAGTATGGTCACACTCTTCTTGAGTGAGGGACACTTGTTGGCTCTTGTGAATAGACAGTGCTGCACGGTGTTACTAAAATAACAAAAAAAAAAAAAAAAAAAGGCTTTCAGACTCATGTTGTAATGTTTTTAATTACTTGTTTCTCATCATTTTGGGGTGCAGCTGGCGTAGAAGTGCAGAACTTTCTAGGACAGCCTCTTGCACAGATTCTGATGTCTTGAGTTAAAACCTATCTGCAGAAGGTGCAAAGATTTGATCAGCTCTCAGCAGAAACAGAGGGACTTGATGTCCATAGTAAGCCAGACACTTGTACATTAAAGGAACCAGGAACCAGAGCAGAAGCAAAGTAAATTGTGCCTCTGTGAGCAAGAAATTGCAAAAATAGCTTGTGGGGCTTATGCTGACCTGCCTCCTCTCTTAGTTCTTTATTTAACCTGATGAGAATCAGCAGGAAATGCCGATTCCACACAGAGCCACATCGTTTTGCATGTCACAGGCTTCACAGCGTGTGCCAAGTGCTTCTGCGAGCTACGGGATGAACGGGCTTTGTGCTGAGCCTGCTCCCCACACTGCTCTCAGCCCGAGCTCTGGAAGGGATGGCCATTTAATCAGGTTATTAGGTTTAGGATTGAAATGATTTAAAAAAAAAAAAAAAAAAAAAACCCTCTTCAACTCCTCTTGCTCTTACTGAAATTCTGCAGGGAAAAGGAGGAAAAAAGAACGAAGATTCCAATTTTCTGAAACTTCTTTAGGAACAGCACATGTAACTCTCCTAAAAATAAATGCAGGTAACAGCTTGCATGGATTTGCAGGAGTGGTGCTATGGATAAAGTTCACAGGCTGTGGCTTGTCTCTGGGGGCTTAAAGTGTAAAGTGTGAGCTGCAGATAATTTTGTGTAACAGTAGGGGTATGTCATGATCAGGGGCATCCTATCATCAGCCAGGCCAAGGTCTCTTGTTCTGAGAGCTAACATGAATACCAGAAAAGTCAGTAGAAGTTTTTTCCTCCCTTCGAACTGTTTCCTCTGGATGGAAACTTAAGAGCTCATTCCTGCTTGTGATACCAGTTGAGCTTGGTCCTTTTCACAGAATTCCAGGGATCATCTAGTCCAACCCCCTGCTCTAGCAGGGACACCTTTTAAGTCATCCAGTGAGATGCCTGTGGTTTGAGGCCCATGTTTGGCCTGACTGGTGCTCTTTGCTAACGGTTTGCTTCTCCCATGGTGGCTAGGGCACCTTGTCTCCTGCCTAGAGGAGATATTGCCTTGATGCTCTCTGTCTGGAAGATTTCCTGGGCATCAGGGTATTAATGACTACAATGATAAAAGTTAATTTATCCCAAAGATCGAGGTGACAAATCTAAGACTTTCCTGCCCTTCTGGGAAGCTCTTGAACAAACACATTTGTGACGTCTGGAAACTTGTTAAAGTCAGAGTCTTCTCAGCAAACAAAGCATCTCCCCTAGATGCTACACAGGCTGTGGTGTGGGGAAACTCCTTCCCACTATTTCTTTGGCAGTCACCTACACCTGCTGCTGTGTAGGTGGAAGCCTGCACCCAGGTATGAGGTTTCTGGTTGGTAGAGCAATGGAGACCAAGCACCCACCTGCCAGCTTTTCAGACATGCACAACTGGGGAGGGGACCCAGGAGGGGATTCTAATTGCACTAGGCTCCATAGCCTTGAATTAGTCATCTCTCAGCACAGGGTGACTCAGCTCTATGTTTTCGTAACCTTGAGATACTTGTTTGCCTAGTTATTTTTCCACGCTGCCTTGGTTTACGCTGTCTTCATAGAGATTCCTGTACCCTGTCATCTCAGAGCTTTCCTTCCTGCAGTTCACACCAGCTATCTGCCCCTGCTACATGGATTTTCAGGGCTTGAACTGCTCCCACTCCTGAGGGGTCTTGTATGTGGCATTCTGCTGATCTACCCTTGGGCAAAGTGAGCAGCATGGGCCCTTCTGTCAGAAAAACCTGCACCGTTACTTCAGCACAGCTTCAGGGGTCAGAAAAGTGTCTTCTATTCAGGACATCTTGGGTGTTACAGGATCTAATCTGCAGTAAGGCGACTTGGATAGTACCCCTTGTGAGCAGCACATCAGGATCAAGAATCATTTGACCACCTGCTTTCCAGGAGAACAGGAGGGAGAGGAGGAAATGTGAAAGGAAACTGGGGAAACTGAACAGAAAAGCTGCTCTCACTTGAGAAAAATAATGCTTTCCCCAGGAAGTCAAACTCCCCTTTGGAAAGGGGTTTTCAACCTTCAGAGACTCTCCTTCATGCCCATCAGTCGTTGGGATCCCCTCAACATTGTGGTGTCATGTCCTGTCCAACAAAAAAGCTCTGAAAGGAATCACAGTTTTAAAACCTGTTAAAATTATGCTTTGATGAAAATGTGGCAGAATCTTTTTTACTTTTTCTCTTGCTGTTAAATAGAAGAATGAGCTGGGGGATGTTTTGTTGCAAGCCAGGTCTCTCAGATGAAAAGAGGTGGTATTTAATTAAAGCAGCTGACTGATATATTTAAATACCATTCTTATTCCAGTATTCAAGTAACAATTGCCTCAAAGTACTACACATGATATTACTGTTTTGATAAGTGTGTAGACATGGTGGATATGTTTATATGGGTGGATGTAGATATGATAATATCTGATGAAGTTTCTTCATGGCAGGCAAGTTCAATGAGGTATCAGCAGTGTGTATCACAAGCAACTGCAAGACTGTTCCGCTTTCTTGCTGAAACAGCAGCCTGTATAACTTCTTAGATTCATGCTGGCCACATGAGAATCTGCATACCAAGAAGAGAAGCTTTTACTGCATTTTTTTTTTAAGGGTGTTTTTTTTGGTCTGATACTAAGGCAGATGCTTCTGAATAGAAGATCAAATAATATGTCCCTTCGGTCATCTTCCTCCCTCCCCCTAGCAAAGCTGGTGTCACTTCACCTGCCTGCACCTAATCCTGGGAGGAGTTGATGAGCAGCCAGCAATTAAGTGTTCATTAGACTTCAGCTGGTGACACTCTACTGAGCTCAAAGTTAACCTGTTGATCCTGCAAATTAATTGATTTAAGCCCAAGATAAGGCCAAATTGTAGAAATATCTAAATTGTTCTGTATTCCATGTAAAGGCCACCCCTATTTCCCTCACACCTGTCACATCTGGCTGCAAGTGGAGACTTGTTCTACTTTTGGTATTTTGTGCTCTGGAATTAGCTCCAAGAAAACCTGCCCTTGGGAAAAGGCAAAGCTGTAACCACAGCCCCTTTGCATGTGTTGGGGCTTGAAGTTACTAAAGCTTCTCTGATGAGCTTGTGTTTACCTTCCTCTACTTGAGCAAACTTGGAATCTGCTACTTTGGCAACAGCAGCCTGGTGGGTGTGTTGGGAGGATGCGTTAAAGGAAGATGCTTGTAAAGCACCTGAAACAGGATAAAGAAATACAAAATGCAATGGAAGGTGAGCATTATTGTGTCAGTAATTCCTAATGATGCCTTTTTAACCTTCTATTCAATACATACCCATGAGGGTAACTGGGCATGCTCTCCTACTGATACCTGACCTGCTCAAAATATGGAAAAATGAGGATCCAGAAATGTGTACAGACAATCAAGACAATCCAGTTGGTGTGAAAATGCCAGTTGGTGTGAAATGTGACTGATGAGTGTTAGGTCTGATCTCATCCTGGAGCTTAGGAGCTCAGCTCTGCTTCTGGAGGTGCCCCAGCAGGTCTTGCTAAAGCCAGTGGAAGAGCTGCTGTTAAGCAGTCTTGCAAGATTAGAACTGAAATGTGATAAAGATTAATTTTATCTCCAAAAAATAGTTATTTTTGACATTGTCATCATCTTATTTCAATAAAGTCGTGTTTTTTCCCATTGCTCCATGGGCTCCATGGCCCCGGGAGAGGTGGCAGCCCATGTGGCTGAAGGTTATGTTGAGGTAGTCCCAGGTTCTCCTTTTTGCTCCTTGTCTCCCACCCCTTTCCTCAGGGCACCTGTGGTGCTTTTGCCTCTTAGATCAAATGTTTATGAACTCAACATGTGAGACGTCCAGCAAAGATATGATTAGATGCAGAAACTGATTTTTTTTCTTTTTTTTTTTAATTTAGATTTGTCACCATGACCTTCTTGCTGTTATTTGAGTCCATCTGCATTTTTCTGCTTTCCCAAGGTATGTTTAACACTGCTTTTTCCCCTCAGTGTGGCCCTATCTCAGGCACTTTCACTGTGTCCCTCTGGAACTCTTTACCCGAAGGCAGAAGAGCTAAATGTCTCTCCAGGAGGTTTAAATATGAATCTCTGAAACAGAGTTTCACACAGGAGTTGTGAAAATCATATTTCAAGAAACAGATTTTCTGAGAATTCAGGCATGTTTGTCTGATTTTCATGTGGGAAAATTATTTTATATGGGTAAATTTGATAATTTATACAGTATGCTTTCTTTCGGATTAAACTGTGTTGTGTGTCTTATGCTTATGACTATAACGTTCAGAGTCTAAATGTGTCCTGGCTGTTGTTCTTGTCCTGACCTGCAGTGAGCAGAGAGACCGACTGTTCTTTGCCCTCAGATGAGTCCTTGCCTGTTCCCAAGGCCTCTCTGGTCTTCCCTTAGATGTGCTGCTGTGCTACCTCGCTAAATGATTCTTGATGAGTGTAAACACACCAGCAAAATAGCACTTTTCCTGCCTGTGATTAAAACCTGTGTGCCTGTTTTGTTTTTAAGGCAGCACTTAAGATTCATGGATGGTTTATCTGTTTGATCCTACAGTTTTGCTGGTGGTGGATATACAAGAAATCCATGCTGACCAGGAGAAGATTGTCAAGATCTCAGCTGCTGGCCAGTGTAAGTTTGTTTTTATAAAGCAAGACTTATACTCTCTAAATTCCTTCTTCCCTTGTTCTTATGCTTGTTGTTCTATGAAATCTCTACTCCAAGGCCGTAACTTACTCCAATAATGCCCCAGTTTTTCAGGGCTGTGCAGTTTTAATCCTTTATATGTCCTTAGTTTTAATTAGCTTCTGTTCTGCCACCTCTTAGTGTCTTGCAAAAGCTACTCTGAACTCCATGCAGTTTCCCTTTCAGTGTAATAAAATGTCACTTCTCACAAAAAAAAAAAAAAATCATGTATTTGACATGAAACCAGGTGATAGTTCAAGCACAAGTGTCATGACCAATAACCCATAACTGACATCTTCAGCAAGAACATGCTTGAAACCACTACCCAATTTGCTACTCATGTGGTAAAGTCCAGCACTTAGGAAGTGAAAAAATACGGAGCATCTTCCATCCAACAAAGGAGACAGAGAAAATGCTGGTGAAGGGGCCTTGTTCTGTGGGATGGTGGAGCTGACTTACAAAGGACAGTGCTCCATGGTGACTGCTACACAACCGAGCAATCCAGAAAGGAAAGCTTTACATCTTTATGTTCCTTGTGATCCGGCACTAAAAAAACTTAAGTGTAAATTCAGCTCTTGAGAGCAGGAATGATCTGGAAAAAAATTAGTGATTTGGGGGGATAGTGGAGGGTCATAGGGCAAAAGTTGTTCTTGCAGTTTGCCTCTTCAAAATGTTGTTTTAGAAGAAATACTTGATGTGCTTCCCTCTTATCCCTTCTCCCTTATTTTCATCTCAGTTTCCCTTGAAGATGCTTTTAGGAGATGCTGCAGACTTTAAAATTTATCAAAAAGACTATCTCTCTAAATGACTTTGAAAACCTATCTTCAGAGTCTGTAGGGACTGTTTAATCTGTCAGTGAAACGGAGGGCTTCCATCTCATGGTACCCTCCTCAGGAACTTGGTGCAGGAGCAGACATTCCTATGGGCAGAGGTGGTACCAGGACATGACTCTGCAGAGAGGAGAATAGACTGATTTTTGGGAGCTGTTCAGAGAATTTGTGTTTAGAGAAACGCAGTGTGAATTGAAAAATTCTTTGTAGATGACACATATCTGGCTAAGCTGGTCTCCTACAGGTTTTGAACTTCCCTGCATCAATGCTGATACTTTTTTTATAGATAATTTTTTTTTTGGCTTGTTTTCTTTAAAATCTGCCCGTCTGAATTCTGCTGTCACCTGTGAGTGAGGTCCGGGTGCGTGTGCACGGTGTGACCGTGTCTGTCTCGCTCTCTCCTAGCGATGCAGTGCTCGGCTTCGGTAGATGTCCTTTTCCTCTTGGATGGCTCCTACAGCATCGGCAAGGGAAGCTTTGAAAGGTCCAAGCACTTCATGGGTAAGCTCTGCGATGCCTTGGACATCAGGCCAGACCGGGTGAGTGTCAGGAATGTCTCATTTTAGACCGAAGCAGCTGTACACTCTCTTTAAATGTCACTGAAAATGCATTGATTGAAATCCCCCAATTCAATCCAGCAGCTACTGCGGGACCAGAATATTATTCAGAAAGATGCAGTGAAAATTTAAGAGTTTATTAGTCAATGGGGCTCAACGGTGCATCTCAGCTCTTCATACATATAAACAGATCTATTTGACTTGAGAAAGGAAGTAATCTTTCACATGACAGAATGTGATTTTTTTTAAGTGATTTTTATTCGATTTTGCATGCTCACAGTAGAGACTAGCAACTTGCAACTAGGTAATTACTGCAATGCAGACGTAGGCAAATGTACAACGTGGACATTATGTATTTGCAAGTTTTTGAGTTTGTTATTTTTAAATACCATCCTCTGTTGGTATTAGAAAGTTGGAATTAGAAAGTTTTGATATACAGACACAGTTTATTAACTACCTCTAATCTTTAAGACTCCTATTATCACAGATTACTGAGTCATTAAAATTTAGTCATCAAACTGAACATGTACAATGCATATTCCCCCAAACACAGCATTTATCACTAAAGTATCTCAATATTTAATAAGTTGATCTATATAGATAAACATTATAAAACATCTGCAACTTAAATACATAAAATGTCATTTCATGCATGGTAGGTTGAGTTGCCATGTAGGTTTTAGGGGGATAAGGGGACTTTCATATCATCCAGCAACCTAAAGAAGTCCTTCCTGCATCAATACCAGATTTTGAAGATGCCAATATCATGTCCTGAGCTAAGGTAATGAGTTGTCTGAGATGAAATCTTTCAGTTTATCCAGCCTGGATATTAGGCTAGAGGAAGGCTGGCTGCTGGACTATGAACAAAGTCATTGAGTTTATTTTGAAATGGTGGAGTAGAGAGAAGGCAGTATCTTGAGGAAGATGCTCAGACTGAAGGGGCTTGGTATGCACTGAGTTAAAAAGCTTCTGTGAAATTCAGAGAGTAGACACAAAAGAACAGATTTAGACACAATGACAAGTTTTTATAGAACAAGCAAATGAGCTGCAGAAGCAAAAGAAGATATTCAGAAAGCAAAGAGGAATTTTTGCATCATCATAGCTGAAGGAGAACATTAGACAGCCAAGAAAGGAATGAAACTTCGGGTTTGTTTCCTCTTTCATGTTTGGATGGAAATCACAGGAAATCATTTACAGTACAGTGCCTTGGACTGAATTAGAAGACAATTGGAAATATCTCCTCTGATTTAGTGCCTTAATTATGGAAAAGTCTGGAACATGTGGGCTGAATTTTCTCTGGTATCAAATGATCAGCCAGGAGTGGCAACTTGCAGAGATCTCACATTGTGCAGCTAGAGAACTACCAAGTAAAGTAGGAGGAGACTCATGTCTACTAAAGATTATAACCCTTTGGGGTAAGCTATGACAAATGCTTAGCCCTCTAACAACAAAAAAAGATTTAATAGCTGTAGGCAGGGGTTGGCTACAGTAGCTGAAGAACTTGAAGTGCACATTGTCCTTGCTTTTTACAAGGGATGAGATGCTTTTGCCCAGCGTTTTTTTGTTGTCTTAGTCTAGTGATGGCTCAGCTTGCAGAAATGCTCCACCATGTGCTAGGAGTCTTCTGGAGCGAACTACAGGTTGAAGAAGGGGTGTGTAAGGGTAGTAGATGGAACCTATGGATTGGAAGATGACAAGCACATCTTTGGATGTGCTGTGGTAAGATTCAGAAATACACTCAGTTTCCTGCTGCTATAGGGTAGTGATTTCCAGATTTCTATCTGGAAATCAAATGATAAATTCAGGAAGGGAATAAAAGTTTGATTTTGCTTTTCCAATGCTATCTTCTTTTAGAGGTGGGAGCACAGAGACGGGTCTGGCTCTGAAATACATCCTTCGCAAGGGATTCCCCGGCGGCAGAAACTCGACTGTCCCTGAAATCCTCATCATCCTTTCAGACGGAAAGTCCCAGGGCAACACTGAAATACCTGCAACGCAGCTGAAGGAGAGGAGGATCATGGTTTTTGCAGTAGGAATAAAGTTTCCAAGGTAGAAAACTTTCCCACAGGGTTGAAAATAAAGCTAACCAAATGGCAAGGCCTAGTCAGTGAGAGATGGTGGAGAGGTCTTGAGGTAGACATGAATTTGGGAAAAAAGGAGAACTTGGGGTGTAGCATAGGCATAGGGGAATCACTAATCTGGTGAAGAGCGAAGAAGGACCAGAACTGGTGAGGGAAGCTCTTTTACTGGGTAGAGCTTTGCTGCTATGTAAGTCTAAACACACGAGAGCCCTAAAACTCCTTGAAGTGCGTCAATTTTTGTATCAGTTCTCTCTCCACTGCATGCCCAGGGTTTGTTTTGCTGCCTAGTTCCTTGGGTAGGACCAAGGGTCTCTTTACACATGGGGTTCACAGGTGGGAGGAGCTGCAGGCGCTGGCTAGCGACCCCGCTGAGCAGCACGTCCTGTTCGCTGGAGATGCCGCCGACGCCGCCAATGGCTTTTACAGCACCCTCACCCGCTCTGCTGTCTGCAGCGCCCCGGCTCCAGGTAACCCCGGTCCCACCTTCACCTTCCAGCCTGCTCCCTGAGATTGCATCATGTCTCTGGGTGAAAAAAGGTAGAACCGTGTTAGAATTAATTTCCTAGACTCAGGAAGGCTGAGATCCCTGCCTTGGAGCCAACCAGTTGAGGAGCAAGGTAGGACAGAGCTGCTCTGCAGATTGTGGTGTGATGACAAGCCAACCAGCAAATCTCTAATTGAGCTTACTGGGGGATCAGTAGGTGTTGCACTGTGACATTATCTGTTTCTGGTACCCCAATGGGATGGTTGCTTGTCAACTACCTTTCCTGCAAGTTGTATGACCCTAAATCTTTCTTGGTTCACCCCCAAAAGGAGAATATTTGTCTTTGCTCATGTTGTGGTAGGCAAAGGGATAAACACAGTCATTTTAAACCTCCTGAAGGACTTGGCTGTGTGGTAACGGACAGCACTCTGAAGAGACAGCAAAGTTACCCCGGGGGTCCTGGAGTGATCCAGAGGGAGAAGAAAGCTGAAAGCAAGAATGTCTAAGGTGTCAGTGGAGCCTAAACTCAGCAATGCAAGTTTTACACTAAAGCAAAGCAGGCTGACGAGTGAGTACCCCAGAAGGTGGGGTAGCCTAGCGAGTTTGTTATTCTCTCATGGGCTCTTGCAGAGGGCTCTTTGTAGACCTCTCTTATGTGCTTGTTAGCAGTAAGGCAAGGAGAACTGACCTGGTTGTAAAAATGGTGCTCCACTCCTGTACAAACTTGGTGCTTTCAGGCAATTGTTTAGAATTTTCTCTTTGCTACAGACTGCAAAATTGAGTCCTATCCTTGTGAGCGCAAGACCCTGGAGACTGTGAAGGATCTGTCTGGAAACTTCGCATGCTGGAGAGGCTCAAAGCAGCAAAGCGCAGTGCATGGTTCACTGTGCCCGTTTTACAGGTGAGATGGGCGTGCATATCTTTTAAAAGCAGACAGCACAGCGAGAAGAAAGAGATAGTAATGAGGCTTAAACTGGATCATGAATCTATTGAGGTAAACAGCCCAGAGAAGACTGACGGAAACATGGTGTGTGGGTCTAGGAAGAGTTAATCCTTGCTCCAATAGCTGGCTGATCTGAAAGGCAAAAGGTAAGCTGAGGTTCTGAGACTCAAAAGCAGAAAATTTGCCAAAGAGCCTAAAGAAATTAGGAATGGAACTGGGGTTATGTTTCCTACCTGTGCAACCGGAATACTGTGAGGCAAACACCCTTGCACACATTTGCATCTCTTCCATGCTAGGAGTTTTCTAGGTCAGAATTTCTTCCCAATCTAAACCATGCTTGTCCAGCAGCCATTACAGTTGCATCAGTATCAGGAAGCCAAAGTTAGCAGGGAATACAAATTTATTTTCATTCCAAGTTAAATCAAAAAGTTTAAGATATCTGTAGGAAATAAATAATAATAATAATGTGGAGCCATTGAAACACATCTTTAATATTGAAATGTAAAATACAACATGTTGAAGTAAAATTCAAAAGCAAAACAATAAATTTGATGAAATTGTTTTTTTCTTTTGCTATCCCACTCAGAATAGGCTGTTTTCTTATTAAATACTTGTTTAGAAAAAAAAAAAAAACTTTACCAAAGAAAGCTCTTTCCACGGAAAGCAGAATGAGCTCACCTTTGAAAATAACTTGTTAAGATTAAAATTCATGATAGATTTTGTTCTTCTGTTTATTATTAATCTTCCTATTTCAGATGGAAAAAAGTTTTCATAAAACATCCATCCAGACGTTTCCGAACAGTCTGTCCAGGTAGGAATTAACTGTTTTTTAAATTTTTATTTACAATATAGGAGAAATAATAAATAATGAATAAAACAGATGGGATTTACTCTCACTTCTAAAATGGTGTCAAAATCCAGTTGAGTTTCTCAGCCTTAGAACAGTCAAAGGTTAAAGAAAAATAAGATACGCTGAACCTGCCAGCCCTTAATGGGCAAATATACCTTGTCCAAATGAAATATGAGTGATCAAGAAATAAAGTTTTGATTCCTTCTTTGCTAATGTAAATCTGGAAAGGCTCCATTATCCTTAGTAATTATGCTATATTTGCATGAAGGTAACTTCACTGTCGTTATTCCAAAGCAAAGGAATTAAGATCAGAGATGAAGTGTGAGAGCCATCATACCCTCGGAAGTGGATAGTGTTGAGGAACAGACAGTGAACTGGAAGAGAGCTACCAAATAGCACTTGCTAAGTAGACTCCTTAAAAGGTTGGAGCTGCCTGTGTGGGGAATGGGTTATTCCAGATCAAGCAAGCTAAATTTGAGAAGCTGCTAATGTTGTTAATCTTTTTTGGGTCAAAAACCCTCTAGCAAATCTGCAGAAACCTTACCATGTTTCCTTGATGTCTGTTACATGCATATGGAAATGCTTGGAGACCTTCCAGCAACAATGAAATTGCCTTGAGTGGATTGAGAGCATCTGTGCTCAATTGCACAGCATGATGGGCTGAAATTTGAGCCCTTTTCCAATTTATGGCCATGTTCACACTGGAACAGGATGGGAAGGGGTGCTGACTCTGTCTTTCCTTTCCCTGGCTCCTTTTAGACCCTTGCGACTCCCAGCCATGCCAGAATGGGGGTACCTGTGTCTCAGAGGGACTGGTCAAGTTCTACTGCCTGTGCCCGGTGGGGTACGGAGCAGACGTCCACTGTGGTAGGTGTGAACCTGCTCATTTGCTCTAGAACTTTCCTTCTTAGTTATGCCCTGCTTTAGCATTGCCCATTGCATCTCCACACAGATGGCTGGGGTTAGACTTTATTACAGGATATGGGCTGAGTTTTCTCTCCCATTGATTTAACATCACTGACTTGTCACTGACTAGTCACTAGTGACTGTGATTTGCTGCCCCGAACTCTTGAATATGGAGAGCACCAAAATAGAAAGTCATGCGCTAGTGAGTCTATATTTAATTCTAAACAAAGGCATCACATGAGCAGCAAAATAAAACTAGCAGAGATGTAGCAGAAGGGTCTGTGTTGGCTCCTCTTCTGTGCAGAAGGGGATCCAGATTTGGGGATTCAATATGCAACACTGAAGAAGTGTCTTATCTTGAGAAAATGCTGAACATCTACCTCCCCTCAAATCAAGGCCCTTTAAATTGTCTCAAATTCTATCAGATCCTTTCTCAGTGATATTCTGAAACTCTGAGTGATATTCTGAGAATACTACAAGAGAAGACTTTTGCATCTGAAATACCAGGAATCCTCTAAATATTTCCGTTCTGTAAAGACTTCTGTGGTATCTGACCAAAATAGTTGTCCTCCAGCTCATGCAACGTCAGGCAATGCGTTTAGCCTGCTAGACGGAACAGACCTTCATCGTGCATCAGCACTTCCAGCAGATCCAACTGAGCTGCCTAATGTGCTTGTCTTCTTGACTTGCATTCAACAAATCACTCTCTCCCTTTCCAGGACCGAAGCTGAGCCTTGAGTGCAGCGTCGATCTTCTTTTCCTGATGGACAGTTCAGCAGGGATCGCTCTGGAAGGATTCCTACGTTTCAAGGCATTTCTAAAGAGGTTTCTTCAAGCTGTGATGGGCCAGGAGTCACCAATGAATGTGGGAGTGGCTCAGTATGATACTGATGTCAAGATACCCATTGAAGTGGGGCAGCACAAGGATGTGTTTGGTCTCATGAAGAGTATTGAGGCTTTGAATTTCAGTGGAGGAGAAACTCAGACAGGCAGAGCCCTGTGGTACATTGCACAGCATGGCTTTAGAAGCATCCCAGCCTTGGCAGATGTGCAGGATGATCTCCCACGGGTAGCTGTCTTGCTCACGGACTCCAAGTCTCAAGATCCAGTGGTGGAAGCAGCCAAGTATGCAAGAGACCAAGGGCTTTTCCTCATCGGCATAGGCAGAAGCTTCCTGAGAGCAGAGCTGACTGAGGTGACTGGCAATCCCACGCAGACAATCATCTACTCCAGCCCCCAGGATCTCCTTAACAAGATCCCAGAGCTGCAGAAAAGAATCTGCAGCATGGACAGTCCTGAAGGTAAGTGGCATGTGCATCGTGGGAGAAGTCTGTCAAACTGCAAGCAGTTTCTGAACTCTGCTGAAGAGGCAAGAAAATCGAAAGACAGAATGTCTTTCTTTTGCTTGTGTTATTCATGGATTCAGGGACTAAATTTTCATTGTTTTCTGTTATGATGGAGCTGTATCTGTTGGTGATAAAGGATCGTAGATTGGCCTTCACAGTCAATGATCAGCAATGATGATTTTTGGCTAGTATTTGCCCCACACCTGTTTTTTTTCTGTTGTTGTTGCTGACTGGTTGTTTTTGTTTGATTGTTTGTTCTGTTCTTTTGGTCAAGAAGGAGTACATATATTTTGAAAAAATACAATGTTTGCACTCTTTAATCCAGGCTGCCAGGCTCAGTCCCTTGATTTGGTGTTTGTGGTGGATGCTTCAGCTGGAGTTGGCCTGGAGAATTTCCTGCTGCTGAGAGACTTTGTCAGAAGTGGATCTTCCCATTTCAGCATCAGCCGGGATGTCACCCAAATCGGCCTCGTGGTGTACAGCAGCAGAGCTCACACTGCGTTCGCCCTGGACACCCACACTAGCAATTCATCTCTTCTCCAAGCCATCAACCAGCTGCCCTTCCTTGGAGGCTCGAGCTCTCCCGGCAGTGCCTTGCTGCATATTCATGGCGATGTGATGACTGTGCACAAAGGAGCAAGACCTGGTGTCAACAAGGTGGTGGTGATGCTCACGAATGGCGGTGGCATGGAGGACGCTGCTTCACCAGCTCGGCAGCTGAGGAATAACGGCATCTTGGTGTTCGTGGTGGTCATTGGAGATGCATAGAGGGACGCTGCTGGGTCTCCCAACTACCTGGTCCACGTCTCCTCCTATGAGGACCTGCAGCGTTATGAAGAGCTTATCATTGAAAGAATCTGTGAAGGTAGGAGCATCCCATCCTCACTGCTTATACTGCTGCCACTGGCTGCTTGTAAACCTTGTAAAATAGGCAAAGAGGGGACTTTCTTCTGTAACCCTTGCACTCACAGATTTACTGATGCTTTATATAACAAGTTTGATGTTATCATTTGCATTTAGCAGATGAGGAATCCATGACATTGACTGGGTCCTTGCCCAAAGCAATCCTACAGCAGTAGGAACCAGCCTTCCTAAGAGCCAGTCTCTGTGTGAATGGCTTTTGAAGGCCTCTCAGGTCTAGGTTCTGCATTTCGTGCAAGCACAAAAAGTTTGTTTTCTGATGTTTCTTTAAACCTGTATAGTTTATTGTGCATTATTGTGTCCCATGCAGTGTGTTAGATGGTTAAGTGGATGGTTAAGTAAAGAGAGGTCTTCAGACAACTTGTGATTAGTTTTGTTTGCAGGACCATATCCTTATCTCCAAAGTATCCAAGAGGGCAGCTTTTTACTCATGTTTGTGCTAAAAAGTGCATTTTTTTTCCCCAAGGCTAAAAGGCCAATCCCTCACTATAAGTTAAAAAAAAAAAAAAAAAAAAAAAAAAAGTCTTTGAAATCAAATTTGAAACACTTATTTGCCTTGTTTGCTAAGTGTGAGTGCTTTGGTTTGATTTAAGTGTGCTTTTCAGAGAGATAAACAGTTCTCCTTTGTAGCTATCCAGTGATGGAGAAAGTGCCCATGTCTTATTTCTCATTCATAACAGCCCGAGTTTAACATCCAGCTATTTGGTCTTGTTGGGTTTCAGCCCTCTTGTAGGAAGAAATGAAAAAGCACTAGCACTTCTAGAGGGGTAATACTTTTGGCTGTATTATTATAAAAATAAGCTGCTGTACCATGAAATTAGTCGCAGGTGGCAGCTGCAGGAGAAGAGATGACAAGGTTCAGGAGTTGAGGGTAATAACATATCATTTCCTGAGAGTGAGTCACTGCTTGTGCGCTTGACCAGCATTTGTATTGTCTGGACTGGGACACAGGATCGTTCGGTCTTCTTCTTCCAATCTAAGACTCAGTAACAGATTTGTTGTCTATGGCTTTTAAAAATTATGACTTGTCATAAATGTATATGAAAAACAGATCCTAGCTCTGGGCATGTAGAATATTGTATTCTTTCTGATGCCTAGTTGAAAAGAGACCGGCAGAAAATGATCCAGGGGTGTATAAGAAAAATCTCAAGCACTAAATATATACAATATGTGTTTAAAGGAAATATTGACTCCTGAGGTCAAGAGGCCTGCTGTGTTGTGGGTAGGAAAAGCCTGGACATATTTCACAAGAACACGGCTAATAACAACAAGTTTGGGTATGGTTACAAGTTTTTCTCTGAAAATCTCTAGAAAGAGGACCAAAAACGTCTCCTGCCTTGTTTGCCACTGATGCCACGGACCTCAAGTGCTCTCCAGAGGAGAGACTGGGTGGGCTCCAACTGGAGCAGTGGTGTTTGGGGTTGTAAACTGCTTGGAGCAAGGGATGAGTCTTACTCCACTTTGGTGATGTCTGGGTCTGAGGGGTTTAGAGATCACTGTGCTCAATGCACAGCTCTGAACTTGCTCTGTTTGGCTCTTTTTTGACATTGAGCCTAATGGGATGTTACTCTCTTAAGCTTTTTATTAGTCTCCAGCTGAGAACACCCAGCAAATGTATTCTCTTCCTCTTCTCTAGGTTAAAAATAGACGAGTTTTGCCTACAAAGACAAGGTTGTTGGATTGGCTCCTCCCTCCATATTAATATGTTTTTCCCAGCCCAGAAGCTGGGAAAAAGTGCCATATTTGCAGGACTCCTGGTGGATGCAGGTCCCGGCTATGAGGGCTCTGTGCCTGAGCCTGCTGTTCTGCTTGTGTTTATTGCAGAAGCGAAAAGCCCCGCGAACCTGTGCAAGCCCAACCCCTGCTTGAACCAGGGCCTATGTGTCCTCGGGCCTGGAAGCCACCGCTGCGAATGCCACAGCTGGCAAGGACCCCACTGCGCGAGCAGCAAGGCTCCATAGACCCCTCTGCTGACCCCCGTGACAGGAGTAAGTCCCCACAGATGCTACCAGGGCAGGTCTCACTGCCTCTACCCAGCTCCTCTCAGCTGCTCCCAAACCCGGGCCTCTCTTGCACGGACATGGGGCAGCAATTCCCCAGTACCTGTGGTGGCCCAGGCCTTGGTGCTCTGTCTCAAGTATTCCAGTATTTCCCATAGTGCAAAAGCCTCCCGTTGCTTTCTACCTCTTCAGCAGCACAGCACTGGCCCGGAGGTAGCAACCCTGCAGCCTCCTCAGAGCTGTGCCCACAGCAGGAACCTCTCAGTTTAGAGAGTGATGTTGCACTTACCTGAGCCAAGGAGCTCTGACTTCCACCCTGTCATCGCTAACATCTGTCAGCTAAAACCAAGGGTGTCCTTGGGTTGTAAGGAACTGAGCAGCAGTTAATTCTTTGATCCCGGAGCCCTTGTTCAGCTGCATTTCTGTTTTGCAGGAATTGCCAGCGATTAATCTTGGAGAAGTCCGGTTCTTCCTTCAGTTTCCCACAAGCAGCAGAGTCCACGTGGGTTGCAGCACTTCTCCTGAGGTCTTCAACACACCAAAAAGTCTGCGGATTGGAAGCACTGATACACATGCATGGAATGTTTCAGTTCTCCTCCTGGGAATTCTTGCCTACGGCCCCTTGCAGGTGCAATGTGACAAGTCACCTGCGGTGACCAGTTTACCTTGCCAAGAGGCTGCACTGATGCTCTTCTGAGCTCCTGTGTCGCACAAACTGAGCTTTGGGTGCTCCCTCTCTTTTTTGTATCAAGTAAATATTTGCATTTAAGCATTTATTATTGGTATTTTGTATTTCCTCATCCAGACTCTAGCACTGATTATATATATTTTTAAAAGACTTATTCACAGGTCTTTGAGTTAGTCTAAAAATGCACTAAAAATCTCAGTAATTAATTCTGTCACTCCTGCTGAAAGGGGTTAATGTAGATTACACACTGGCCAGCAGAGCTGCAGAGCTGTTTCTAAGAGAGCATTGAAACAACTGAAATCACAGAATGGATTAGAATAAAAAAAAAAATAGATGCTGACCAGCAAAAAAGACCAGCTTTGAGATGGAATGGAAAAAGTAATTTCACTCTCTATCTGGCCTATGTTTTTTTTAATGCTACATTTTAATACATCCTTGGTAGATAAAGAGGAGTGAGGTAGATGGTCCCCTTGGCTCCTCCCCTATTACCCCCAGTCCCATTGTATGAGGCACAGGTGCTTGGGAACTGGGTCTGGAATCTTTTTAATAAAAGATACAATTCTCAGTGGTCCTTTCTGATCCTTCTGAGCATCCTCTTCTTCAGGGCTCTTCTGTGGCACTGAGCTTTGCCATGTCACCTTACTCTCCTTTGGAGGTGGCCTGTGGAGAATAGTTGTTTGACCTGATCTGAACCTGAACACAGTGGACACAGGGCACTCGTGCCTCCCCTCTATTCAAAGCAGATCCCCCCCAGGACAGAGTGGGCTCTGCATTGAGAGCTGGGCCTCTCATGGGCTGCGATGCTCCACAAGTGTCTCCAAAGACAAAGTTAGGTCTCACGCCTGCATCTTTCAGAGCATCAGGCTCACGGGATTGCTAGATCAATTTGAAGCCACTCAGCCTACGTAATTGCTCTCCGAGGGCTACCTGGTTCACACTGCTGGGTGGTTTTTCCTGCTACTTTTCCCACGGCCTCCCTCGCCTCCGGAGAGCAAAGCAGCACTGGACAGGGCAGAGGCAGAGACCTTCCCATCAGGTGTACGGAGAGAGACACAAGTTGTTCCTCAGGTTCATTGTTGAAGGACCAACAGTCTAAAGCACTAGTGGGGATGAAAACTGGCACCGAGACGAGAGTAACCCTATCTTATACCTTGGGGGAGAAGGCAAGCCAGGGGGAGCGAGAATTTCCACTATCACTTCTGTGGATTGTCTGTGTCCTTAGGTGCCTGGGACACAGCAACACAGAGGCTCAGTTCAAAGCAAAGACCTGCGTTGTAGTGTAGGATGTGGATCTGCTCATGAGCTGGCTAGACCCCAGCCAAACTGCCCTGAAAACCGTTCCTGAGAGGGATGGTGGCTCCTTATCCTTGCTGTGCAGCCATGTAGCTGGATGTGCTGGATATGTCCCCCAGCAATTTCTCTTACATAGTTCATCTATCTGGCCTCATTCATTCACCCTTCGTGGCAATTTGTCCTCTGCTGGTTCCATCTTCCCTCTCAAACTGAAGCATATTCACCTTGCTCGGCACCCAGCCGCCGAGCTGGGACACACTTCATACGGATATTTAAAGCCTTTTCCTCTCTATGCATGTTACCTGCAGGATGGCTTGTACAGTGCTGCTGAGCACTGCAGCTTGTGCTAAGCATAGCTGAGTTGTAATCTTTGTGTGTATGACGTTCCCCTTATTTGAATACACAGCTAGTAAGAACTAAGTTATTCTGCCTTTTTATTTAATTATTATAGCACTTCTGTTGAGCAGCACAAAGCCTTGGCCATTTGATGGCCTGGCTGCACGGCACTGTGCTCTACACATCATGAGTACAGCTGGGGGCAGACTTCCTGCCCTTGGAAGTAACCTGGGAATCATGCCAGCAATGATAGCCAATAATGCCCTTGGAAAACCCACTGTGTTCTCAGGTGTCTTTCATTCCTCACGTTTCAACACTTAATTCTGCAGCCTCAGCCCTCCCTTTCCTTCTGCCAAAGGAGAAACAAAAATCAAGAGCATCACCCCAGCAGCTCTCCTTTTCTATAAGGTCAAGCTCCTGGTAAGGTAAGCTGGTCTCGGGGCACCTGAGGACGCAGGAAAAGCCAACTTGAAATAAAGATTGGGGGGGGGGGGGAGAGCGCATTTGGAGAGCACTGGTCTGAAGAAGACCTGCCAGTCCTGCTGGCAAGAACATGACTTGAGCAGTTGGTGGGGCATAAGAAAAATAATAATAATGAAAAATAAGTAGATACTCCTAGATCCTGCAGATTTTAATTAAGGAAGAATAAGTAGCTCAGGCATTGAGGTGAGCCTTCATGCTCATCATCTGTATTCAACCAAAAAATACCCAACGAGCCCATGTGGTGCTGGTGCTTGGTGCCCAAAGGCTGGGCTGCTGCTGGCACCTGGGCAGGGCTGAGGCTGTGAGCACGTGGGCACTAATGGCCTGGTTCCTTGCCTGCACTGCAGGCCTGGGGGAACTCGTGCCCTTTCGTGACTAGCAACCCTGTGCAATGCCAGGGGTGCCAAAGCTGCAGGGTGTGTGGCGGGGGAGGCCGCTGCAGCACACGCTGGGCAGCCAAGGGCTGGCACTGGTGCTGAGTCTACTGGTGTGCTCCTTGAAGCTGACTGGCTTCTTCACCTTGCAAAGTGCTTGTGCTCTACAGTACAGGTACAACAGTATTTTTTGAGTTGCAAAAAATGTGTGTGTGTAAATACATAGGCAGAGATATCAGTGTATGTGTATGCATATAGATAGGTAGATTTTAGATCACCTTTGCATATTCACCTTAAAACAACTAGAGAGACAGGTTTTTTTTTTTTTTTTTTTTTTTTTTTTTTTTTTTTTTTTTAACATCTGGCACTTTAGAGCTCGTAATTGCTTAGCCAAAAAAAAAGATCTACTACAAATGCATTATGTAGATATGTTTTGGTGCCTGTTTTGTACAGTGCCCCTAGCAATTCTCTTTATTGATGCTTTTGCAGCCAAACTTCTTCCTGACTTTCCTTTCAGCGACTGCACCAAGCATTAAACACAGGACAAAGTTGCTATCTAGTGGACAGAGTGAGTAGTAGATGCATTTTTTTTCATATCTTGTTTTGTCTAAGAGGTCTGTCTGCTAAGATGTAGGCCAGAGTATGTTATACAGGTGGTCATGCAAACTACTAGGGTTAATGCTATTTTCAGTAGGTTATCTGGCCCAAAAGCTTTTGCTTGATGCTGCACCAATTTTATAACAAACTAAAGCATTTAAAATAGGGCCCATTGCAGTTGTTGAACATACAGCTAATGAACACTGAAGCAGCATTATTGGATTTTGATGTGCTCGAACCCTTCTGGAAAGCAAAGCAAGGATTGCCAGCAGGTCAAGGGAGGGGATCCTGCCCCTCTACGCAGCTCTGGGGAGCCGCGCCTGGAGGACTGGGGGCAGTTCTGGGCTCCCCAGTGTAAGAGGGACGTGGAGCTCCTAGAAAGGGTCCAGCGGAGGACAACAAAGATGATTACGGGAATGGAACATCTCTTGTATGAGGAGAGACTGAGTGAGTTGGGCCTGTTTAGCTTAGGCAGTTCCATCTCCAGGTGAGGAGGAACTTCTTTCCTGTGAGTGTGGCAGAGCCCTGGAACAGGCTGCCCAGGGAGGCTGTGCAGTCTCCTTCTCTGGAGGTCTTCAAAACCGGCCTGGATGCCGCCCTGTACCCCGTGCTCTGGGTGCCCCTGCTAGAGCACAGGGGTTGGACTAGGTGATCTCTAGAGGTCCCTTCCAACCTCAACCATTCTGTGATAAGCCTCGTTACAAATTAAAATACACTAGTAACATAATATACCCAACATTTTATTATAAAAAACCTCTAAAGAGCCACTTTATAGGTCACAGTTACAACAAAGGTAATGCCTTGAGTTAGAAAAACAAGGGGGACACAAGGACATTGCTGAACATTTCTTGTCTTGGGTGTATTCAATATTTTTCCCAGTGGTGGCATCCCAGCAGGACCATGGATGGTGAAGAGGCTGTGGCGTGGAAAGCAGAGCAGATCTCATCCATTACTCTTGATTCTCCTGTGAAATGTCTGGACAACGGCTGCAGAGGACGGCTGCCATGCATGGTATGGGGAGGGTGTTGCACTAGGAGAGAGAGAGAGACTCTCCTGCCAGCCCGTGCTGTGTTGAAACAAAAACAACTTCACCGTGTCTGTGGCTTCCTCATGGGGCAGTGAATAAATCTCCCTGGGTCCTGAGCTGGAAGTTTCAGTGATTTTGTGCAAGAGCCTTTCCTGTGTGCAAACCTTATGTAGGGACAACCTTGACAGCTGGGGCCTAGGAACTCCTGCCATGTGGTTGCCCGTTACTCCGTGATCCGGCAGATACTTCCAAGCAGGAGGTCGGTCACGTTTCTCACCTCCAGGCTACTCTGAACAGGCCTGGGGCCACTTGCAGGCTCTACAGGAGCCTCATGGAGCCCAGAGCCTCCCCACACAAATTCCTGGCTCCTCCCAGTGGTTCCTGGAGGCATCGGCCTGCACTGCCCCACGAACTGGGCTTCAGTACCTAACTCAGGTCCTTCAGAAGAAGGACCATCCCTTTGGGCCTGGCTTGTGCCTCAGGCCTTACAGAGATGTTCAAGCACTGTAAAAGCATGCAGATGAAACGGGCCTAGCAGCACCTTTCCCTCTGCTGAGCAGCACGGAGCACTGGCCGCCATGCGTTAGAGGTGAGGAAGCAATAGCATTTTCCCTGTCTGTCCTTATCATGGCTTTGGGTACTGCTCATGAGGGCACCCACAGAGCCCCCGGGGCAACCTGTGCATCCCTGGCAGGTTTCCTTTGCTGCCCCAACCTCTGCAAGGGCAGAAACCAGCTGCAGTGGTCAGCTCAGTTACTGAGCCTGGATTCCAGGCCTGCAAGACGGAAAGAGGTGGAGGACTATCAGAGGTGACAACAAGTCCCAGGGAAAGTGCAGGGATTTCAGACTCACTCCTATTCACTCCTATTCCTGTGCACTCCTAGAGCAGGTCCTGCACCCCTCTGAGCCCGGCCCTGCCCCACGCTGCTGCTCCCAGGGCTCCCCTTTCCCATCGGACACATTCAGCAGGCTGGATAGGGCCACGGGCTCTCCTCTGGGCCTGCACTCATCCTGCGCAGCTTCCCCATCTGAAAGGTTCAACCATCGACTATTTATGTACCAGCCTTCATAGGATTTTCAGAATAAGTAGCTCAGTATTTTCAGAAAATTAACTGCATATGTTTAGGAGGTCTTCCTTTGTCCAGAGCTCTTACTGCCAACAGACTGTAACACATCTTACAGAGCTAGAAAATGAGCAAGGATTTTCCTTGATATTCTGGAAAAATGAAAGCCTGCACCAGGTTGGTAGCCTTGTAGAAATAAGTACATGATATGGAGCATCTGGTCACTGATTAAAAAACTCTGCTTCATCTATAGGTCTAGTTCCCCACTATCAACTGAGAGGAGTCTCCCCACTGGACATGTTGCTGTGTGCTTCTCACTTGTGTTTCTACCATCCCTCCAGTCTGGGTTTCTCCTTCCTGCCCTTGATTGAAGGCTGGATCATCTGCAGCTGTATGATGACAGGCAGCAAGACTGGGGAGGCTTTATTTGACTGTAATTTACTATTTCAATTTACAGATTGAAAACCATTGGGGTATAAAGAAGAGCAAAGGCCCATTCTGAATCCACTACTGTCACTAATATAGAAACCTTAATAACTCATTGATAAATCTTCAGAGTAGAAATACACAAAACATCCCTATGTACAGTAACATTCTTGTTTACATCAACTGGGTTAGAAATTTGATGCAAGGATTGCCACTGGTTGTTACTCTTTTGATGGGACTTGTGTGGGAAGAGCAAGATCACTTGATTGGTCATTTGTATAGGCAGCTGTTAGCTCCACTGTTGCATCTGAACAGTTGACACGATGTGGAGGAGGTGCTAGGCGTGCGATTGTGTTTCACATCCCACCTCTGTCTCCAGATGATTGAATTTTCTTGTCCATGCATGGGCAATTCCAGTCTTTAGTCTACCATTGAAAAATGTAGTTCTAACTAGCTCCTTTTTTCTCCCATTCCTGTCAAAGACCAAAGATCAATTAGTCAAAAGGCAAAGCTGTCAGGTAGCAATAGCTTTAATGTGTATTATTGTATTAATAGCTTTAATGTTCATCTGCCACCTGGAGTGTTTCGGGACTCCCCAACACAGTGTCCAGAGAGAGGTGGCTCATGGATCTCCCCAGTCATAGGTAATACTTCCACCGAAGATTTTATACTAGACAGCAATGACACTGCTAAAAGACCAGGCAAGCAGGCAGAAACTATGAGGTGGGCTGAAGGTTTGTATGGGGTGCTTGAAGGAGAGGTTGAGAAAAGCTCAGTGAGCTTCCCTGGGTCTGTCTTCCTGCACCTCTCTTGCACACCAAGAGACACAAACTATTCACATACTCTGGAGTACTCAGGAGGAGACTGGTGATCCACAGCCAACTTCTGAAAGCAGGGTGTGCTGAGATACCTGATTTTCAGAAGTAAAAGCTATAGTGAATAAAATCCCTGTCACAGCTCTGCTGCTTCCTTGGGAGACCAGGGTTGCTGCAAAGCTCGGGCTTACATTGGTAGGAATAGAAAAAAGGCTGAGAAAGGCAGAGATGTTTTCCCAGGTGAATAAAACCCATCCCTCCTGCAGCTTTCTTGCTGTTAATCTGAACAGGGTTTCACCACCGTTTCAGTGAAATTCAACCTATAATCTACTCCATCTGCTTTAAATGGACAAGAGAGCCTGGCTCAGGTCCACTTATAGGAGAACATTTACAGTTCTTAATTTGAATGGCAGCTAGGTCAACCCATCGAAGAGACCTACTGAAGAACGACAAGCCTGACCTGCTATGAGCTACAGCACAGGATGTAAGGATATTACTCAGTCTTGGCTCCTTCCCAGCCTGAGAGAAGACATGAGACTTCCTCAACCTGCAACGTCATGGCCTTACGTGACAGGAAAGCAGCAGCTTGCCAAGACTCATTTTTATTCAGTTTAAAATGGTACATTACCTTAGCTTTCTGTAGAACTGTCCCCTTTCCTGTCACCATGACAGATAATGGCCTGTTTTTTAAAGCTGTTGCTGAATTGACTGGTGAATTCTCCACACTGTTTGCTGGACTGGTGGTTTTCACTTGAATCTACAATAAAAATAATAAAAATTATGATGACTTCAGACTACAATGATTGCTGCCTTTCATCAACCTTCTAGAAAATAGCTCAACCGTTAGAGCTGCAGTCCCCTTTTTTTTACTGAGAGGCATTAGTCAGTGAAATGCAAATGTGAAACAACACCACGATGTAGCATTTATAGTGTATTTATTTGCATGTTGTGGAACTTAAGCTGAAGTATAGAGAAGGCTTTCACAAAGAGGTGAGGCGCAGTTTATCTTTCCCACGTTATTTTAATGTCTCAGAAGGCCTTTCAGTCTTTGATGTAGCCATAATTCCTGCCTGTTCTGTAAAGAGAAAGGATTGTATTTCTGTTTTAAAGGAACCAAATCTTCAGAAAGGAATTATCCCCTAAATCCCCTTGAGACAAGTACCTCTAATGGAGCAGGGTCTAGAACTGCATGACCCTCGAGCATATTGCTCCAGGTCCCACAGAGCAATACAGCTGGGTCTCCCGAGTCCAGCCACCTTTCAGCCACCCTATTGTGACTGTTTACCCCACGCAGTGTTCAAACAAAACCGTGGGCTCTGCAGGTGAGGAGCAGGCCCCTGGCCCTGCACTCTGTGAAAGCCTGGGCCAGGCTGGCCAGGTGGGATGTCCTCCCTCCACCGACCTTGGGGGCTGCGTTGTCCAGGTGCGTGGTGTCCACAGCGGTGCCCAGCGTCACAGGGCCAGACTCGGCTTTCTTCAGGTTTTCCTTCACCTCCACCAGGCTCAGCTCGAGGTCCACCCTCCTGCTCTCCTTCTTTTTGCACTCTTCTTCTATCTCCTTCAGCCTCTGCTCGAGGCTCTTATCTGGAAAGGCAGGAATAACTCAGTACCTCGCTCCTGCTGAGCCACTGCTGGGCACGTTCCCAGTGCAGTGAGGGAAGAGAGACTTGGGGGAGCTTAGGAGGGGAAGGAGGGAGCAAGAAAAACCGTATATACTACTGCTATCTAGGATTGTCTTACAGCTTTTCCAAAGTGGGACCAGGCCAAAGATGAGGTGTGTGTGATATAAACACCTAAACCTTGAGCATACCTAACCTAGAACACATAATATTGGGATATTTCTACCTCACTAGACGCTACAACAAGAGACCAAAGGGTGGCTCTGGGTCACAGAATCCCACAATGGTTGAGGTTGGAAGGGACCCTAGAGATCATCTAGTCCAATCCCCTGCTCCAGCAGGGACACCCAGAGCACGGGGCACAGGGTGGCATCCAGGCAGGTTTTGAAGACCTCCAAAGAAGGAGACTCCACAACCTCCCTGGGCAGCCTGTTCCAGGGCTCTGTCACTCTCACAGGAAAGAAGCTTCCTAATAGAGAGATTAAACTTCCTATGTTTCAATTTGTACCCATTACTCCTTGACCTGTCACTGCCCACCGAGAAGAGTTTGTCTCCATCCTCTTTACATTCACCCTTCAGGTATTTGTACATATTGATAAGATTCCTTTTCAATCTTCGCTTCTCCAGGCTAAACAGGCCCAGCTCACTTAGTCTTAGTTTTTCAAAAAGAAAAAAAAAAAATACATTTGTATAGTAGTTGTCTCAAACACTTTTGACTACCTAAAATTATTTAAAATACTAGTTGCCTTAGCTATAGTTTAGAATCTTGAAAGATATATTTGTGATTGTCTCAGAAACTTAGTTAAAGAATCTGAAACAATTATTTAAGTTCCTAGACCATGACAATAACTTAAAATTTTGCTGAATTTTATGGCATAATTAGGTGCAAATTTCCATGTTTTAGTATTATATACTAGGTTCTTCACATTTCAAGTGCCTCTACTTCGTAGGAAAATGAAAATGTCACATTGCTCCTTCCAGTATTTTCCTCAGATACCACATTATCTTAAAAAGAAAATCAAATAGTGGAAGATGAAAAAGAATTAAAAAGGCAACTTTTAATGACAGGCTAAACTAGGGATCCCACGTCTACTGGAATGAAGCTTGGTAAGTTATTTCTAATAAAACATCCAAAAATAAGGTTAGAATCTCAGGAATTCTTCAGGATTAGAAAAAGCATAAAACAGGCCAAGCTAGGAGGAGATATTCAACGCTACTTCAGCACTGATTTCTCTAGCAACTTGGCCAGTGTTGATGTGCCCGTGGTCCTGTACATAGTGTGAGAGTTGCCAAGCACCTTTCTATTCCCAGGCTGATCAATTTTCTGCAGTCTCTTCTGAAAAAGCTGCCACCAGCATTCCCGTTAGTCCCGCCTTGGCTCATTTCAACACTTTGCTTTTTGCCCAGCTCTACCTGTGCCACCAGCTAGCACTTCCTTCAGCTCCCGCCTCTCCTTCCGCAGCTGGGTGAGCTGGGCTCGGATTTCGTCCTTCTCTTTCTCCAGCCGCTCCTTCTCCTCGGTGAATCGCTTCACTTCAGCCTCCGTCCTGTTCTTGCCCAGCTTGGTTTCCACCGCTGCTGCTGCAAACACAGTCCACAAAAACAAGCTCAATCTGAGAAGAAAAATGTTTTCAGAAGCTAGTGTGGTGCAAACACAGACCAGATTCAAAGGGCAAAGCTCAGATCTGCTCCAGCTCCTCACCATGCCTTGGAACATCCCAGCTACACCTGAAGCCACCACTTTTACTTTCTTTGGAGGGCAAAGCACTAATCTGAGCTAAAATGGGTGACCGAAGTGCCCGGTAGCAGCTACTTTCCAGCTCCTTGCATTGCAGAGGACCCCCCACCAGGCACACAGAGCTCCCATTTGGCATGTCCAAGCCTGCAGCGAGGGAGGTTGTGCTCCCTTGGCCTGATGGGATGATCCCTATGGCCTGATCCCTATGGGATCCCCAGTAACTCACTGGGCGGTGGCAGCTTGGGCCGCTCCAGCCTGTCCCTGTGTGCAGGCAGCAGCTGAGGGCTGCCCAGCACCGTGGTGTAGGCCGTGATCTCGGGGCCTGCCTGCGGGAACGCGATCTTCTGCTGCTCCGTCTGGATTTTGATGGTCGACGTCCTCGGCGGCAGCTCTTCGGGCTCTGCTTTCTCTGGGCTTTTCTGGAAACAGAAGAGAAGAGCAATGAGATGGCACAATGTGGCAGGGGAAATTAGCCTGCTGGTGGTCCTGGACCACAACTCTGGACAGTACCTGCTCCGAGATTTCCACTGTCTTTCTGGAGGGTTCATCTTCCTTAGCCACAAGGGCTGTTTCGGGTACAGTATCTGTTAAGCCCCTGTTGGCAGCCCGTTCTAAGGAGGGAGAGCTGCGAGGTGAAAGCTGGCATGACTGCTTGCCAGCACAGTGCAGGAAAGATTTCACTGGCGTGAGATCCAGGTACACTCTGTCATGGTCCCCTTCAGATTTGTTTTCACTCTTGGGTACTTCCTGCAAAAAGGAGAAGGTTGAGGGGGCCTGCTGCATCCAGAGGTACGAGCTAAGTCTCATTTGAGAGCACTATTGTCTCAGATAATCCAGGATATTTTCCATAAACTCTTAAGTGATCAAGGAACAAGAACCCCATTCTCCAAGTCATTTCTTACAGGAATTTTCAGTTTACTAAAGGGAAGTCTGCTGCTGTCTTCAGTAGATCTTTCCAAAGGTTGCACCAGCATCTCCCTAGGGTCTCATGTTATCGTACTTACAGAAGTCCCTTGCCAGACCCTTTGCATTTCCCCATGGGAATCTTCTCTGCCCATGGCCTGCCTTTCTTGTCCTTATACATGGGACCATGCACCGGAAGGAATTTTGTTGGAATGGCCTCCAAACAACCCACAATCACCAACAATCTGTGTCACTCACTGACAGCTCTGTCTTCATCCCTCTTTATCTTACTACCAACTTTCACTGTTTGCAGACTTTGTGAAATTTTATCTCAGCTCACTTACTAAGGATTCCTCCACAGCTTCCCCTGGAGAACTTCCACATCCTCCCCAGCAGTTCCTCATCAGCACCTACCTTTGCCCCATTGCAAAAGCCTGGATTTTCCCCACAGGCTGGGAATTCCCGTTTTTCACAAGCTGTTTGTGGCTATGGAAAAACCTTCCCATTCACTGCTGGAGCAAGACTCTCCCCAGGCCACAAGCCTCCCTGCAAGCTTGCTGGGTGCTGCAGCTGTGAGACCTTACCCCATGCACGTCGGGCAGGTCCACATCGTCATAGAGTTCCTCCTGCTGAGTCCTCCCTTTTGGCAGGTTGTCAATATAGGTGTTGGGCTCCGAGTACTTCCTCTGCATTAAGCTGTGAAGAGTCAGCAGGACATCCTATCAATAGGGACCTCTCTTGCTGCATGGCTGTGGCAGGCTAAATACAGGGCTCTCCACCGGCACATCAGCCTGTGCACAGGAGTCCTGAGGTCTGCACAGGGCTACGTGGCCAAATGCAGGAGAGGAAAGGAAGAGCCACGCAGCAATGTGACCACTGCTCTTGTTTTGCATCACGCAGCATTGGTGGGAAAGAAGCAGCCTTTCCCTGTGGCTCTCTCCATTCCTGCCCAGCCTTCCTGCAGCACTGCACCGAGGTGTTTAGCTTGCTGCAGTGGCCCAGCAGCTCTGCACCCCCAGCTAGCTGCCTGGACCCATCAAGGTGTCCCTCACAAGAGCAGTTTGGACACATACCCCAAGCCCCACGGCAGCTACAGCTACCCTCAGACAACAAGTGCTCACTGAGGCTTCAGCATTGACACAAGGTACATCATCTCCTCTGCAGCCAGCTTCTGGTGTCCCTCCTTTTGCATCTGGCTTGTTTCCCCTTCCACCAGCTTCTGCCACCCACTCAGAGACCAAACGTTACTACTATGACTTACAAGAAGGAGTTCTTTGCAGCGCTTACAATGCAGGAAACTCGGTCAGCATCCACATAATCATAGGTAAATTCCTCCGGGTCTGTTTTTGAACCTGACTCCAGTAAGAGAAGGCCCAGCCAATGGCCCATTTCCTCCGAGGACTTGGCCTACAAGGTGACCAGATAGATCATTACATGTTGCAATGGCAGTTTCCTGGACTAGCAAGGTTAGTGCTTACTAAGCCCAAGGTAGGGAAGTAAGCTGACAGTCCTCGTGACCTGCAAGAAGAAAGGAGAACTGCAGCATTTTTAAATTAAGTCTAACAGCAAGGGTTTTCTTTTGTTTTGTTTTAAAGTTAAAAAGGAAAGAAAGAGTTCTGCTCCATGTGTGGGATTGATTTGCAAACGTGGAAGATCTCTAAATGCATTTCTTCACTTTTCTTTCAATGGTGACTCAGCTGCCTACACAACTGAAAAAAATTTCTCTCCCTGGCTGCAGATGTGTTAAGTGAGTCATTTTTGGAGAGGAAAGAGCACATTTTTATTCTGTACCAGTAGAGTGCAGTAGTGTGACTTCCAAACACAGACATACAAGGACATCTCAGATTGCTTGTTAAGTCCCTCATGTCAGAGCCAAAACTGTTCTGCAGGTGTTTGCACAATGAGAAGGCAAGGGAAGAATTCTGAAGTGTGATCAGAGAAGAATTTTGACGAGATCCCTCACCTTTAACATGGTCAAAACCAAATTCCCAGGTGCAGGGCAAGAGTCTGACATTTTGGGGTATGCAAAATTATGAGTTGAGATTTTGCCTTGAAGCTAGCTCTAGCAAACAGCCACATGTACTTCCTGGTAGCAAATTACTTCTACCTGAAGCAAGAAAGAACTGGGCTGATGCCCATGTGTTTTGCTTTGATTTTAGGAGTTTTACCAGGAAACAGAAAATACAGTTCAGGGCAAGTGAATACTAAACTGGAAAGTATATTTTAAGCTTCCAATTTGTTTTATTTAGCACAAACTTTAGTGCTGGGAAGTCAGCCAGCCGCTCCGCCTGTACATTCAGCCTGATATCCTAACAAGATGTAGTTTCTCCCATTCACAAAATGTAAATTTTCCCAGCATCTCCTTTCACGTCTGTCATTAGGTGAAATTTCTTGGACCTGGGACATAATTTGATTCACAAGCTAAACAAAAACACCTTCCATGGATGGCACTTGAAGTCAGTTGTTTAGCTGTAAATATTCCACCCACTGGAAAAACACAGGAAATTGCTCACATTGTCCACCTCCTACTACAATCACGCTGTCGTTAGCGAGAACTAAGATTAAACAGTCCTGAATGCAGGCAAAGGAAAGTAAGAGATGGAGGTGAATTCACTTGCACTTCCAAGGGAAAATCTCTGATTGCCTTAAGTGGGACACATCCATGAACTTTGCATCTCCATGAACTTTGCATCTCCATTTTCACAAGATAAAAGAAAGGCTGTCTGTTCCTCTTAGTCCCAGTCTTAAATCCCTTCAGTGGGATACTTCTCACTTCACATAAGCCATCTAGTATGTGTCCCATATAACTTAATCTTCCAAGGTTATCCTATAGCCAGTGGAGAGAGATGGGCACCTCCAGAGGACCCTTCATCCCATCCTAAGATGAGTGCCTAAGATGAAGACTGAATGGTCCTCTGGAGATGCCAGCATCAGAAGCAGCCTGGACCAGCAGCATAGGCTGGAGATGATCTGAGTGACCAAAGCCAGATGAACCAAAGTCCTTTGCTTCAGGTTCTGCTTTGCTGGATTGAGGGCTTCTCTGGAGAACCATACTGGTTACCCATCCTAGAAGCAAAGCTGGCTAAGAGAAAAATACCCTACCTCCAGAGTGACCCGTTCTTCCCCGTTGTGCAGGATATGGAAGGAATACAGATGATCAGGGATTGGCTCTGGGATAATTTCACAACCTGCCAAACTCAGGGGCTGTTGAGCCAATTTACTTCGGTTCTTATCCTGGTAGAAATGGAGGTGACCATCTTTTACGTGACACCAGCGGGACTTCCACTGACTGTTCACTAGCACATTCAGGTAACCTGCAAGCAAGCACAGACCACATAATCAGGCTTTCAGCCCCATTACCAGAGAAATCCAAACTCATTTCACATATGAGGATGTTTGACTAGTAAGCTAGTTCTGGGATCACTTGGGAACACAAAGTCAAGCAGCAGTAAACAGCAAAAATATGCCCTAGGCCATATAAAAATGAGGGAAAGTATGTTCAAAATAGGTTGCTTGAAATTCCAGTCAGATCTGGAGCAGCAAGCTGGCTGCAGATAATTGGGCAAAGGTTGTCCCAGAAGATGAACTCCAGTCTGCCCACACAACTATCTCTTTGCTGAATTCTACACCCTGGGCTGATCTCCAGAAAGAGCAGCGTTTGGTCCTTGTGTACATCTCATGTTCTTCACCCTTCTCCTTTGGCAAACCTGCAAGCTCTTCCTTTGCAAGCAATACAGTCGCTTTAACATGTAAGAGGTACCATGATCTGCATGGATTTACTGGACGGGACTGGGTGGACTGTAGCCTTTATCCCTCCCCCAGCAGGGCAACTTGGAGCACGTACGTAGCAGGTGAGATGATGACTAGTCAGCTCTCACTGCACATGAAGATCCATCCCTGAGACAAGTCACTGCGTGGGGTGCATGCTGTCACTTACTTGAAGTCTCCAGAGATCTCTCTGGGCTGTCCATGGAGCTGGATTTTTTCCTCCCAAGGTTCATCAAGTTGCTTAGTTTTAGGCCAGTTGTTCCCTTCTTCTTGACTAACAAAAGAAACAGAGAGACTTGGGGACAGCTCCTCTGACTCCCAGCCATGCAGCCTGCTGTCCCAGCTGGATGTCCTGCCCTGGAGCTGCCCGCACTGGGGTCATGTACCAAGCAGCACTGCAGGTACCTTGCAGGTGGGATCTTGCAAAGTTGCAAACCTGCAACTCAGGGCATGTAGTAGCACAGGAGATGATGAGCAAGAAAGCATAGCTCTTTAGCACCATTAATTTCAGATATCTAAGTCATTTTCTCAGAATCATATAGCAGAGCAAGACACTTAGCTCACATTACTTTAAAATTTGGGTTAGTGCCAAAAAACACCGGTCGTGGTTGGAGCTGTGGAAAGACTATCTGCATAGGTCTTGCTCTGCGGGTGCTCATCTCCCTTCATTTTCTTACATGAGAACAAATCATTGCCCATAAATATTTACTGTCTTCAAATAGTTCTTTTCCTTTTTAAAAGACAGACTTCATGTAGGGAGGGCAAAAGCCTATGTGCAAACAGCCTCTTCAGCATTTACACACCAGGCAGGACTATCGGTCAGTGTGTGAACATGATTGTAGCTGTGTCATAATCAAGAAATTCTGGTGAGAAATCAAGTTTGATTTTTTTGTAGTTCAGATTTAATTTATCTCTATCACAACAAAATTACGTAATCCTAAAGCAGAAGGATTCAGCAGCCTGGGTCCATCTGTTGGGCCAGGAAATTTGCAGTATATTAAGTCCTTAGCATAAATCCGTCCCTCTCTGATACGTAGATGGGCCCCATCATCCTTCTACTGGAGTACTTCCTCTTTTAACGTACTTACCTGCCCATTTAAATCCTAGAATCAGATGGCCTGGTATGATGGTCTATTTTTTATTTATCTATGTACTTCAATTTGCTCTGCAGAGGTGACTTGGACAGCACTTATGCTATCCAAAACTGCCCCAAAGTGCCTTGCCCAGAGTTGCACAGGAGCTATGAGGTGGGGCTGGGCATCACACCCAGGCCTACTGAGCCCTATGCTCGTTCTGTAAGTGCTGAGAACACCCACGATCCCCCTGCCACTTCATCGGGGAAAAAGCTCTGAAATCAAGTATACAGACAGTAAATTCACATGTAGTTTTCACTGTGCATCAGATCAGCTTCGGGTACAGGAAAGACAGGTGGCAGTTGTGCAGAAGCTACAGAAACCCTCATTCCCAGCAGGGTTAGTGGCCTAGTTTTCATCTCCCCNCTCCCCCCCCCCCCCCCCCCCCCTTTTTTTTTTTTACCATCTTTCGCTTCAGTTGTCTCTGGGTGTCCATCTGTGCTGCTCCCACTCTCTGAGGCTGCAGAATACCTCTCGGATAGCTCTACCTGTTAACAACCACCACACATGAGCTCTGCAGAGATTTGTGTAACCCATCTTCACACAGCAAGTGCCAGCAAGGAAATTCTTTTCTGGCAGCAAGATAAGGCAATCCAAGGCTTAAAACTTGATGCTAGTAAAGCTAGATGTGGTACAGAATTGGGATCATAAACATGCACACATCACAGGAAGACTCACAGAGCCACAAATGATGCTCACCCCAAAATACACCATATGTGCAGATGCCAAACATGCAGGCAGAAGACTCCAGCCAGCAGAAATCAGTGTCTTTCCACTGAAATCCCTGAGCCTTTCATGACTTACATGAGCTCAGGGTCTCCCCTAAGCTGCATCTCTGGAGTTCTGTGTTTCTTAGCACCTCTTCCTCCTAAATGGTAGCTCCCACCTTCTCCATTGCTTTCACCAAGACCTCCAGCTTTACCAGTGTGTGCTCCTGCTGGGCACATCCCGCTGCTCCTGTGACTGTCCCCCACGCAGAGCACCCTGGGCGCGCTCGCCCCGGCGCTGCCCACCCTGACTCTGTGCCCCGAGCTGCCCTGCAGCCTGGCCAGGGGCATCTGCAAGTCCTCATGTCATGAGATGAGGGCGAGCACAGGAATTTCAGGTGGTCACCAGAGGCTTATGAAGATTTCTTTCTCCTCTGACTGTTTTGCTATAAGCTGCCCCCAGGGGAGAAACACTTTAACCTGAGTTAGAAAGCACTCAAGCCCTTGCATCCAACGGTTTATTCTCCTTTCAGAAGACTCCTGGTCAGCACAACTGTTCTGCTGGATGAGATAGCAGCCACTCCCTGTGCATGTGAGAGTCCAAGTGCTGAGTCAGTTTTGGGGGAAAAATGTTGCAACCAAATTAAGGCTGCAAAGGAAAATTAAGATTGTTCCAGTAAAGCTCCTTTCAGCACAATCAGTTTGGTTTACATTTGCATCAGGCTCTGACCAGATAAAATTACTGTACTGACAACTCTGAATGTTATTTATTACAGCAGCAGGGAGAAATAGTACCACCAAAAGTGCCATTTCTCTCTGTGGAGACAGGATGTACCTTTGGGTAACAAAGACGCTGGGAATCTGGGATGTACTGGTTGCCTTCACTGCCTCCTTCGGACTGCAGACCGCTTGTCTCCTGGATGACCTGAGCAGAAGACAAAGCCAGAGCCTGTGAATAAAGTCAGGTTAACAGAACCAATAGTTGACCCCCTGCCTTCCTCACATCCCCAAAAAAAGAGGCAAAACCACAGCAGTCTGGGAGACACAGGCAAAATTGGCAACCCTCCCCACTGTGCCATGTTACAGCACTGCAGCTTGGAGGTGGATTGCTGGTCGGGGTGGGCAGCCCCTCGGCAGCCTCCTGTGAACAGCACAGAGCTGCAGGAGACAGCTAACCCAGGGCATGAAAATGAAGTGTTGGGCTTGTAGATGAGATCGTAATGAGGAAGAGAGCCACAGTGCTCAGGACAGGGCTGAGGTATGGAGGCCGAGCAAAGCCCTGGGCATTTAGCCAGATGAACATCTCTGAGAGATGCACAACCCTGCATAGGAACCGGGGCATGTAGGGCCCCTCACAATTCCTCCCTCCAACTCCTTTCTTACTTTCCCTTTGTATTAGCAGAGAGAGACCAAAAACATAACTCCAGAGGATTCTTTCAAAAGCCACTTTCTCTGGTTACCTATTCTTCTCACAGATTGAGCAACGTGATGTTGCCTTCTCCAACAGCCAGAATTTCAATGCCATGTTCTTCGCTACCTTCTTCATGTACAAAAGCTTCAAGGGCTAACTTGGCCCAGATGGGTCAAAAGAGGCACTGGCTTGTGCTGCCTATGCTCTGAGCCAGTCAGGCTGTGCTCCAGAAAGAGCAGAGTTGTGCTAGTGCCATGCTGTGCCCAGGCCACATGTCCCCTGCCTCCCCACATCTCACACATCACGGCCATAGAGCACTTGGACCACCACCCCCTGCTAGCCCTCACACCACGTAGAGCCAGGTAGAGCAAGTGCAGGGGCTCCACTGACCCTGAGCCACTGCTCTGCCTGGTCTTTGCTCTGCAGCCCCAGCACGATGACGTCGGCATTCGCAGGGATGATCTTCAGCTTGTGCTCTTTCTTCTTCACTTGCTTCTCCTTGTGAATGACAGTGCAGCCCAGCAAATTCACATCGAGCTGAGGGCTGTGGTCTTTGGAGCTCTTGTAACACTGAGGTAAGAGGGAGAGAGGTCAAATAAGAGACTGATCAGAAAGCTTTCCTCCTGCTTGCTAGCATGAACTAGAAGTGCTCAGTGCAACCACCTGCATTAAGAGATTAACCACATGCACATGCATCCCTTCTGCTTAATCACGTGAGCATGTTTATCAGGCACAATCTACAGGCATCTAAATATCTCAGAAATTTGGCCACGGACGTGCCCTTGTGTCCCTTGACCCTCAGCAGCCCCATACCCACATCACTTCAGAAAATGGAAATGGGATTCTTGAGTTCCTTAGACATTTTTTTAAGTCTTACTTCTAAAGGATTTTTTTTTTTGATAGCTGGTTAACATGACCCGAGGCAGCACTTCCCTCGTCAGCTCAAGAAAACAGGTTGTCTTAGGCAGGAAATGGAGGCTTTTACCCACCAGCAACCTGGTGTCCTTGATAACGCACAGCTGTTTTGCCCACTGTCCCAGCCACTTCTTTCTCCACAGGAATGCACAGATGCGGGCATCCTTCATCAGCTCAATGGTGGCCTCGGTGGATGGCCACTGGTGGGTCGCTGACTTGCCTTTGCTGCTCTCTTCTTCATCGTAAGATTCGTACGAGCTGCTAACTGCATCACCATCTTCTGCAACAAAAGTAAATCTTTAGCACTAAGCACATTTCCAGGCTAATTCTGGGCCTAATCCTTGCCTCAGCCATGCTCACACATGCAAATGCTCCCCATGCAGAGATGTATCTTCTGAAGATTTGCTACAGCAGCATGATCAACAGGAAAATAATTCATATAAATTTCTTTCTCCTTTCTGGTCCAAAATTAATTTCACTGCAACATTTTGAGCCTAATTGTCTCAATTAGCAAACACTCAACAGACATCTCCCAGCTGTTCACCAGTTTGAGAACATCCCTTTAGACATCTTCTGCTGTTTGCTGCTTTTTCCCCCCAAAATACTTTCCTCTCCAAGACAAATACTCAACATTTTTAAGGCAATTGCAAGCTACAATCAGCCCGTGTCCTCTGAATGTCAGAAGTAATAATGATATTTGCAAGGCCATGCAACAAGCAATGATCTATTATATTTGGGACGTCATTCCTCTTTTCCATTCTGGGCTAACAGATCTTGCTACACAGCATCTAATGGACAGCAAGGGGCTTTGAAGTGATTCTCATCAGAACTTAAATATCTGCACAAAACTAATATTATCAGATTAATGGAAAATAAAAAGAGGAAAAAAAAAGTTGAGGAAAAGAAAAAAAGCATTAGGAACTTCACTGAAGAGCAAATCTTAAATTCATCATGACTTTTAAAACTTCCTCTTTAATCAATACAGAGCAACTGGAAGTCTTTGCTCCTTCTGGTTGTCTCTGGTGCCCCTCACCTAGACGTTAGGCCTCGGGCTGTCTCCTTTCTTCTGGGGAAGCAATACATTTCTTCCATACTGATAGCATGGGCCTTGGCTGCGTTTTTTTGTGCATCAGCCACAACCGCCTCAGGAGATGACACATCTTGCAAAACCAGAAAGTGTTTCTCCTGGAGTCTCCTGTTCATGGATACAGGAATCCCTTGACTCACTCTGCACTGATGCTCACTCTTCCCTCCCCATTTCCCCAGACTGCTCCTCAACAGGCTCTTGCACCTCTCAAGACTAGAATTCTAGAGTTCCTAGAGTTGTCAGCACTGCAAAATGATACTTGGAAACTAGCTGGGAACCAGACAGGGTTTTGAAACAGAAACACCCAGGAGGGTCTCAGACATGTTCTGAGATGTCCTTATGTGGATCCACCATGCTGCTTTCCTGTTGGAACTTCCCACAGGTTACTGAGTAATTTGATCAATATACTGCAGAGCATCTGCAGTGCTCGCTGAGCCACTACCTGTCAATACAGCTGCCGTTACCAGGCTCAGCTCCACATGAGCTGCTGTAAATGGGGGAGCAGGGGCCAAGGAAGTTCCCTTCGTTGCTATCCTGAGCAAGGGGAGGCAGAGCAAACAACAAAACCTGCCCTCTGTATACGCAGCAAGGATGGACAGAGAGGAGAGGTGGTTACTCTCCATGCCCTTTCCAGTGGGCAATGCCAGCGGGAGGCATCCAACTATCTTTGCTAAAACTCTAATTAAAAAGAATAACAACAATAACAACAAAATGACAAAACCAAAAAAAGGGCACGTCAGATTTTGGAAACATGCCATACCCATCGTTATTGTGGCATAAATAACACCCTCAGTAACCTGCACCGCTGGCCTCGGTCCAGCCGCAGCAAGCCTAGCAAAAAGACCTGCACAGGCAAAAGGAAAGAGAAAGGGAGACAAGGAGAGAAAGCCACAGATAAACACATGGAAGAACAGGTGAGTCAGTCTCGCCCAGGCCCACGCTCCCGTGTCGATGAAGGAGCACATTGTACAGCGAGACTTCAAAGAGCAACGAGGGGCCAGGAGACAGCTTCAACCAGCTCTTTTGAACAAGACAGATGCTTTTAGAAAAACAATCATCACCATAATTCAAATTAGGCCGGGCTGAGGAATGTTTTCGGTTGGAATAATTATTGCTCAGGCGGCAGTTTTCCCTCACGTCGTGTTTTCCCTCTGCTTCTCATGGCACCCTTCAACTGCACAAAGGCAGCACGGGAGGGCAAGGCAAAGCGCTGAGCACCTTGCAGCCCAGCAGCAAAGGGAGGCAGCAGCAACCACTGACACTGGAAAAGAAAGGGCAGAGGTATCCTCGGAGGAGAGGAGGGAATCCTGATGATGAAAGAGGGACCCCGAGACCCAACAGCCTTGCCTGCCCCAGTTCATTTTAGTCCAACCACGGCTTGCTATACTGTTTCGCACTCGTCCTCCGATGCTGCACAACTTCTGTCTTTTCAGCCCATCTGCGGGGTTGCTTTGATGTCTTTTCCTGGCAGTAAATTCACTAATTTCACTAATGTTCCTATTTTTGTTTAATTTTACTGCACCCATTTGTTTGGAGATGTGTGGGTGTCTTCCAAGGCTCACACTATGGCTCCCTACACTGCCTGACTCTTTCTGACTCAGCTTGCAGGGCTGGGAGATGCAGGGGGAGCACACAGGGCTTGGATGGTTAGTGGGGTCATATTTTAGCATATCTGGCTAGAAAAAGCTTGGGCAAACTGGTACATGTTAGGAATTGCCCTTTAATAACATCAGGTATGCTAAGAACTCAAGGTGGTTGGTAGCAAAAAGGATCACATCATATCAGACAGATCCAAGGATGCTGTCACCGTCTAATAAGGCACAGGGGAGAGAATGGAGATTCCAGTTTCGTACTGGTTACACCAGTGGCAAGTGGGTGGAACCAAGACCTAGAGGTCTCACTCACAAGCCAACAGGTTTCGGCTCCGATTTCTTGAGTCAAACAAGGGCACCAACTGCTTCGCTCTACCCCTGCATCACCTCATTCACTCCAAGGAAGCGCTCCAAACAGGATTTTACCAAAGAAAAATAAACCCAAATCCTAAAATATGGAGACTCTCAGCAACAAAATCAATCAACCCAAGGCTTCCAGTTGTTTCCTTTAGAGGCTCATGTCTCTTCTCACTGCCACAGTACTGGTCAGGGCTGTACCTCGTGTCCAGTGGTGCCTGGCATTCATTGAACAGCTGGAACTGAGCTAAGAAATCAAAGCATTTCATTTAAAAAGCCTTAAGATGCAAGTGCAGAGCAGCAGCCAGATCTAACTGGGCTCTCATTTCATGCTGGGATTTGTTTCCACCCCAAAGCCTCTGCAGCTGGTGAGTAGGGAGTAGTGTTCAGACCCTGCCCCTTTCCTAGTAAACGAGAGGAGGATCCTTGTGGGACCCGAGATCTACCAGCAAGGGGCTCCAAAACCAGGGGGGAACAGAGTGCTAGCACGGACTGTTCCCTCGTGTTTTTCTCCCTATGAGCTCCCAGATTCTCCTCCTGGGTCCTCCTGAATATGGTTTGGTTTTATCAGAATATCCAAAATATCCTTATTTAAAGTACAGCCAGCAGTAGATTCAGTGCAAAGGCAAAGTGCTATTGCTCATGGTAAGTAGCATCACCCTGCACATTTATATTTGTAAAATATAAACCAGGTGGTCAAACTACCATTAATAGTTTGTTGTTTAGTTAGTTGTTTAGTACCCTCAGCACCCAAAACTGCCTTATTTTGACAGCACTGCCATCATTTGCGCTTTTCCTACCACTCTTGCAGGGTTCTGATCTCTCAGCTCCTTAGGAATCTAACTGGCCTGCATTTCAGTGAACCACAGATAAATATATGTGCATCTCAGAGCAACAGGTTACCAAGAAAACACAGGTTTAAGCTAGGCTCCATGTTATCGATCCTGCCAGCCAAGACTTCCAATACAATTGGAATTTGTGGAGACAAAACCTGTCCTGCTGCTTGTCACAGCTGTGCCCTACAGACCCCTCAGTAAAACCCTGGACCACTTTAGCACAGCCAAGCTGGCACATAAATACAGAGTGGGAAGTTCCAGGCCAACCTCTCCTGTGCACCAACCAGCACGTTTCACCTCGGCCATGGGGACTCTCCACCTTCTCTCATCCAAGCCAGCAGCAATCTCTATCCCACTCAACCCCCCTCGGACAGTTAGCTGTGATATACCATTTACAGAGATGTCATATGGCTCAGCCTCTTCGTAATAGCCTTCTGGGGATTCAATCTTGGGGACCAAAGGTTGTTTTGTTTCTGGAATCTGCAGAGCAAACAAATAAGAGAAGTATGATTTTAGGTAAAGACAGATGCTTGAAAACAATGTGATTTTTTTCTTAAGCATGAACAGGTTGCAAGGGAATAAAGAGAGTATTAGACTGGTAAAGGATTCCAGTATGCAGGTAGTTTAAGCAAAAAGGAGCTTGGCACCCACCATATAATGTACCATAAATATGCTTTTCTTTAATTTTTTTCTGAAAATCCTGGGAGGATCAACTGGGATAATAAGCAGCAATTCTGGCCCATGGGTCTCGCTGTGAAAGAGGAGCTCTTCCTGCCCTATGGATTCCTGCTAAGCTGGGGACGATGATCTACACTATGGAGAATGTTAGGAGAGAATCAGAACTGAAGATTTTTGGTGCAATCCTGGCTATGCTGAAGTTATAGTCTGAACAGTCACTGTACCTCAGAGTCCCTTGCTGGTAAGAAACCAATATCTAAAAATCTGTTTTAGGAACTATATAAGGAATCTTTAATTGTGCTCTGAACAAAAAAATGAAGGAAATAGATAAACAACACTGATGGAAAACAAGCCTTTGAAAAGAGTCCAGAGCTGGAAAATCCCTGTGGTGCCTGCCAAACCCCTCCCTAAACACAAGCAAGAACTGGCAGGAAAACAGTGCCTTGATCCTTTGGAAATACCAGCACACAAGGCAAAGAAAAAAAAAAAAAAAACAGAAGCTAAGAAACAAGCTTTATATTTTTCAATTAATTCATGTGGCTGTCGAATGTTAGATAACAGAGTTGGAGATCACAGCAGGATGAGCCCAGGATTACGCTGTTTCCACAAACTATGGGATCATATCTCACCCATCACCACCCAACCATACCATCCCCACCAGGCCTCAGTGAGGTCACCCTCTCATCACCCACTTAAAATCATTCCCTTGGTCATCAGATAACGGTGTTTGTTATCCGTGTTCTGCAGGTGCTCAAGCTGGATTCTGATCACGATCCACATAAACCCATTGAAGGTTATGGATCATATATGCTCCTTCCTGGCTGCCCCCACAGACGCTCCGGGCGCCCTGCACAAGAGGGGCTGGTTGGGCATCCGCATCTCCGAGATATGGAGCAGCCGAAGGCAGGTCAATCCCTTTGCAAGTCATGGCAGTACCAGGAAATGCAGGTTCAAAGCTGCCCCTCCTGCCCAGCATGTTGCCACCAAAAAGTACTGCGGACCTACCAGAAACACAAAGGAAGCTTTGACGAAAGAAAAAGACTTTCTGGTCAATAACTGCCCACAAAGGCGACATCAACTGAGCCCATCAGACTCCAGGCAGCTCCAGGCACCCCTCAAATCCCACACATCCAAGGAGCTTTGCAAAGGGCCGGTATCTTGCAATGAAACCTTCTTCCAGGGAGGGAAGCAGACTCTCCTCTTGCTTTCCAGAGCCATAGAGGACACACTGTCAGAAAACACTTGTCTCCGAATTCTTAAAAGCACTGAGACCTTGCCCTGATGTGTTAAAGAAATAACAATAAATCCAGCCGCTCCAGAGCTTTGCTAAACCCCTTTCCTGGCCGGGGAACCTGTCTGCAATTGCCATCTGTGGTAGCCTCACGTGTGCAGCCAGCTCACATTGTGTTGCAGCCATAAACAAGTTACCTAAACAAAGAAATGCTGTGGGTTGTTGGGTTGTTGCCTTTTTTTTTTTTGACATCGTCCAACCAGTGTCAGGGAAGGGATGGGGGAAGGACCTGCTCTGTTTTGTTTCCCACAGACAATGGAAGCCAACAGGGACTAGGTGGGACTGGGCCTCAGCTGCCCCAGAAGTTATTTTTCCTCTCCTCTTTCCCTAAAGGCGTGGGCTTCTTTTGTCTCCCTCGTAGGTCAAAGAGCATGTGCTGTGTTATCTAAGCCATGTGACCATTTGCCTGCTGCGTTTTGGCACAGCAGAGCTCGCAAACAGACGCTCGTGCGCGCAGGAGATGGATCCTGGTAGGCCGGCTCCATGGTTCCAGGGGCCACGTGGCCTCTCAGCGGACAGACCCGGAAAGCAGCAGAGCTGTCAGGGCTACGGGAGAACCAAAGGACACCAAGGTCCGAGCCTGGGACTTGTTTAAAGGCAGCTGGGACAACACCAAAGAAATCCGGAAACACCAAGATCCAGAGAAGCCACCTGCTATGGTACCCATGCACATGAGGGAATACTGGAGACACCTCTTGCTGTAAAGCTTCATCTCCAAACTTTTCCTGTGCCTCAGAAGGGAAAATTAAAGCAACATCACAGGAATCTGGCAACCACTTGATAGTCCCATGGTGTGAAAACCCCCACCACATGCAGACTTCTGTGCTGTCTCCTCTTTATTAGACAAGCAACTTCCTCAGGCCCAGTCTGAGGACTTCACTAGGTTAGGTTTCGGAAGACCAAGTGTCACTGCCCTCTGTTCATTAAACCCAAGAAGCTTTAGAAGAACAGCACTTTCAAGTTATTGGCTCTTCCAACTGAAAACTCCAGTGACAAAATGCTAATCCCACAGATACTGTTCCCAGTCCTTGCAAGGTGGCACCTCCCGCTTGCTGGATATTCTCCCTCCATCTCTCTCACACAGAGACACTTAAAGCAATAGAGTCACTGTGGTGTTTTTTAGAGACAGGCACTGTTTCCAGGGCACCACGACACTTCAGTGTCCTTCACCCCAGGCTGGTTGAGAGACCCCAACCTAACCCTGTGCTTCACCTGTGAGCGTGCTGGGCTGGCGTTCATTTAAATCAAAACTTGAAGAAACTAATCCTGTTCTACTGGAGCTACAGACACAGCTGCCAGCAACTGAAATATCACACCAGAGAACCCTTCAAAAACCTTTTACTGCCTTAACATTGCTGAGAACAGAAGAGTCCATAGAGTTAGTATAAACATTTTCCAGGTCCTCTCCCACCTCCTGGCAAGGATTTGCACTCTCTCTTCCCCGTAGCCTAGATGGACATTGAACCTGGATCAGCAAAGATGGACATGGAAGATTCATTCCCCCACAGCAGTGGTTTTCACAGGGTAATTGGGACTGCTTTAAAGCTCTCCCCAGCCACACTCCTTGAAATATTTAAGTACATGGGAATATTTAGGTATATTTGCTGCCAACTGATCGCTGACACTCCTCAGTAGCTCGCAGTTCACAGGTACAGGTACCATTTTATTCAAACTAAGTTCATTCCAGTGGGCAGTGGTGGGGAAGGCGTAGTGCACAGGCTGCCTGGGAGCACAGCAGTGACTTAGCTAAACTTCTCGGCTGTCATCCAGGACTGTTTTCTTCCAGGCCCCTTATGTGACCTCTTGATTGCCATATTGGAAAGACAGCATGTGTTAGAGCCATCCCATGATACCCAGTGCTTGTGGACTGGTTTTCAGGACAGGAGCTCTCCGGAGAGGCTAAGAACATCAGAAGATCAAGCATCAACATCCAAGGGGGCCGAGTCCTGGAACGGTGCAGTGGAACTGCAGTGAAGCAGAGAAGATGCTTCACACTGGGCAGCTTGATGTCTTCCCAAGAAATTGTTCTCTGCAGTGTGTTTAGGAGTCTCACTAGCAAAGTCACTCCTTCCACAGAAAAGCATTTGAAGAGAGCGCTTCTAATCTTCTCATTTTGCCAAGAGTTTTGTATTCAAAGTTCAGTATCAGTCAGGTGTCGGGCTGGGGAAGGGGCTGCCCCTGCAGAGCAGCAGCCTCCTCGACACGTGGCTCCTGCTCCGCTGGCAGAAGCAGACGTGCAGGAGAGCCCCTGGTGCCTGGTGAGCACCGAGCTCCTTGGCAGCGGTGGGCGGTGGGCTCGGCTCTCTGCCTGCTCCTGCCACGCAGCTCAGGCTAGGTCACTCCCCTGCATGTTCCTCACCCATGTGCACATGAACGTGCCCTGGAGGAGCAGCGCGCTCTTGTGCTCAGATAGCTCTGCTCTCCCAAGGAATGGCTTCTCTTGGGACATTGACTGGATTAAGATGATGCAGGCAAGAATTAGAGAAAGTAACCACCTTCCCAGCATCATCTTGGACTAGATGACCTCTGGAAGTCCCTTCTAACCTTAAGCATTCTATGATTCTATGATCTTCATTCCAAGGTCACTGGTCACTGCAGAGGGGCAGGGCAGGTCTGTCACTGACACTGCTCCTTTCCACTCCTCGCAAGGACACACACTCGGGTGTGGGACGAAAGAGCGAGGCAGGAGCTAGCGCTGATGTCCTGGTCCCAGGCAGGAGCTGGGACACAGCTGGGAGCAGCAGGAGGCAGCGCGTTCCTGCGCTCGTCCCACCGGCCGGGCCACACGTGCCCTCTGGTAGCCAGCACGTCCCTCTGCTCGCAGGGACAGCCCACGGCATGGCCACAGCCATCACGCGCCGTGCGCTCCGAGGAATGCACCATGGAATGCAATTCCCACTCCCACTCTGCTCCGCGCTCCCAAACCCACCACAGGGGCCTGAGCCTCCCTGGGAGATGGAAGGGCTCCCTGTAGGCAATCGGACCCAAGGCCTCTTCAGGTTCTTCTCGGTGGTGGCCAGTGACAAGACAGGGGGTAATGGGTACTAACCGAAACACAGGACGTTCCATATCCATATGAGGAAGAGCTTCTTTCCTGTGAGGGTGGCAGCGCCCTTGGAACAGGCTGCCCAGGGAGGCTGTGGAGTCTCCTTCTCTAGAGGTCTCCAAACCCACCTGGATGCCATCCTGTGCCCCGTCCCTGCTGGAGCACAGGGTTGGACTAGATGATCTCTAGAGGTCCCTTCCAACCTCAACTATTCTGGGATTCTGTGATTCCCTGTCTGGCTTTCTGGCACAAAAGCAAAATCCAGCTGAGTGCTGAACTGTAGCCTGATTAGGTTTATAACCACCCTATGGAAAAAATCTAAAGCTACTTTGTTCCTAGGTTTTTGCAGCAGGCCTTGGGAGAGCTGGAATGCAACACAGTGAGTCTCTCACACAGGCAAGGAGCGTTCAAAGGAAGCAGGAAGACCAAGGACAGGCCATTGAGGAGGAATAACAGAGGGTCCAGCATCTTCCCCAGAGCAGGGCCGAGGCTCTCTGCTCGTGTTGCTGGCCTGGGTTCCTTGTGTTGGGAATACAGACTGTCCTGCACAGTCCTCTCGCGCACACACAGGAATCCCAGGGCTCCCAGCAGTGATGCACTTGTGCTCTCCAGCCTGCTTGGGCACCAGCTTTGGGAACAACTGGGATTTCTGGATGTCCAGCTGACGCTGTGCACAGTCACATTGCCTGGGGTGTCAGGCACCCTCCTGGCCTGCATTGGGCACAGACACCCACATCTTTTACATATCCAAAAAGTAGAGCTCAGGGAAGGAACATACATGATCCAGGAAAACCATACTCTGGATGGAGCTTCACTGATTTATTCTTTTTAACTCACCAGGGATATCTCACCAACCTAGCAGAGCTCCACCCAAATAGCCATGCTGCATATTACATATCAAAAAAAGACCCTGGAGCCTTCAGAGGTTTAAATTCCCAACCTACGGACTAAGGAGTGAAAGGGAAGGAGCAGTAAAACATACCTTTGGAGGGGGGAGGTCTGGCAGGCTCTTCTGCGGAGGGGACGAGTGCACTCCTACGTCTCCATTGCTCAAGGAGTCTCTCCGATCCAGAGCTGCAAGCCAGAAATAGTTTTAACGGTGACATGTGGCATTTCCCAGTGAAGCACTGGCTGCCCAGTGCTGTGCAGGTGCTGTTTAAGTGGGAAGCTGGGTGATAATTACAGACAGTGCAGCAAAGCAACCATGTCATTTCAGGCTGCATCCAGGAATGTTGCACTAGAAGGTCCAACAAAAGAACCAGACTCTATTTTTTACTTCTGGAAGGAAAACTGTGAAGCCCAGAATGGCTTTGACAGGGTGACTGCCCCTCCTGTCCCTCAAAAATACCATGAGTGACAATGATATGGACTGATGTTGGACACTTCTAAATCCTCCCTCTTATTTCTGCTGCTCTTTGCTCTGCAAAACAAGTTCTCAAGATCAGCCAACAACTGTAATTTAATGGCTAGAGAACCTACTAGCTGAAGATGAGATGTCCTTAAAGCAGCACAGGCCAAACGCTGGAAACATTGCTGGGTGGCTGCAGAAGCCCTCCTGGCTCTCCAAGCCTGGCGCTACAAAATCAGCTTTTCCAAGCAGCTGAAAGCAGACGGGTTAATCTAAGGCACAGAAAACTTGTGCTCAGTCCCTTCCACCATCAGAAAATTTCTGGGTGGCCTCAGACAACTTTCCAAATCCCACGACCTTAGAGACAGTGCAATACAACAATACTTGGGAACACGGGGGAGTGAGGCATCAAATGAAGAATTTAGGACTTTGAAAGTATTACCCTGCACAGTAGAAAAGTCCTCTTTCACAGATAATATTTCTTAGTTCCATTTCTTCCAAAATACTTGCCAAGATATTCAGGTATGACAACCGCAGTTAAGTTAAGCAGGGGAATTAGGTGCACAGCCCACACTGGGCAGATGCTCCCCAGCTCCCTGGTGACCTGCTCTGGCTTCGGCCACGTTCCCTGCACACGCAGAGGCAGCCGAGGCACTGCGCAACGCTCGCAGGAGCTCTGCTGCACATTTCTGGGCTGTAAAAATAGAAGTGGGAAACCACACTGCTTTGTTCAAATTTGGGACTTGTAAGCCACAATGACAGCTCTGCCCTTCTGTCCTGCACTGAGCTCCCGGCTGAAGGCACACGAGGCTGAAGATGGTCTCTTGTGACAGATTGCTCCCTGTGACACAGGTCTCCTGTTCTTCCAGGGCTGGCTGATTTTGACAAATCTGGAGGCCACAGAGACCCCTGGATCAGCAGAAGGCAGCTGAACATTGCTGTCTGCACCCCACAAATGGGACTGCTGGGTATCTTGTACAGCTCAAATTGATATTTAGAGCAGATGAATACTGGACACAGACTGCTCATGAGCCCTACTATGAGCCCTGTGGCATGCGCATAGATGTGCCCAACACATCACAAAACCTGTTTTTTCCTAGAGAAGCAGTTGGGTTTTTTTTTTTCTAGATAAGCATTAACACTTTCCATGTATTTTCTGATTAAAAAAAGTCTCCCTAAGCCCTGGAATTTGGAGAGTGTTTAGAAAAGGGAAGGAAGGAGGAAAAGAAAAGACAAAATGATTTCCAAAATTCACATCTGTACTAATTTTGTTGTTCATCTCTGCTCTCTGCTCTTTGTCAAAGCAAATCGTTCCCCACGTCTGCGCTAGAAGGATCACGGTGTGTGCCCCCAGGAGCCTTGCACCACTCACCCATCCCATCTCCCAGATCCTGCCTCCGCGGTGACTTCCAGAGGGCAGCGGCATCTGCTTCCCTGAGGAAAACCAAGGGCTTGCAGCACAGAGATGTGCTGGATTTCCCAAGCAAGTGTCTTCATCACTCACTGCAATGCAGTGAATTCAGACACTGTGCCACAAAGAAGCACCTCAAGAGTTGAATGTTCAGACTCAAAAGCAGCCACAGTGAGCTGTGATTTTTTTTTTTTTTTTTTAAGTAATGGCACTTTTTCTTAAGGTTTTGGGAGAACTTTTGGAGCTGGTGCATTGTTATTATTTCAGGAAGTATTCAGCAAATATTCAGCAAATACACAGAAGTGAAGAAACCCAGCAGGGAATGAGACATCCAATTGATCTCAGCCACGGGAGTGTCACCATGAGATCCCACTAGAAGACTTAGGTGAAGCAAAGGGCACAGAGCTACAGTGGTTACAGGAAGGACTGTTAAGTCGGGGGGAATCTGCATCACACCCCATAGCATCTCTGTGTACTATGGAGCTCTCCATCTGCTTAAAGCTGAGTCTGAAGATCTCACTGCTGACCAGGCACACAGAGACCTCTCCATGCAGCTACAGAGGCTCAGGGCTGCACACACAGCTGTAACTGCAGCTGGGATCCCATGCGTGTGTGTGACTGACTTCAGCGTTTCCAGTTAACTCAGAAGTTTTACTTGGACTAGGGAGGTTGCTGCAAACAGAAAGAGAAGCAACAGGTCCCTCAGGGAGTGCCTGAGTGGGGAGGTTCCTGGCCCTGACAGCACAAAGCCCGAAATAAGAGAAGCAACTCTAAAAATAAGTTGTCTGAAACTTCTTGTGCAGTGTGCAAGCCCTGTTTTATCCACACAACCTATAAAGAAATGTATCTATTACTGTGCAGCTACAGGAGCTGCTAGCAGGCTCTGCAATCCTCTTATGGAGCTTTACAGCGTTACCCAGAGGTCAGGCTGGAGCTGTAGGTGTAGACTGGGAGGAGATCCTGTTTTCCAGAGTGTTTGAAGTTAACCCAGATTCAGGCGTAGGGTTTTGTTTTTTAAACAAACAAACAAAACCACCACCACCAAAACCAGCCAAACAAAAACAACTCTGAGAATGGAACTGTTCTGTCTATGGCAGGACCAGCACATCAACTGCGGGCGGCACTGATGCATTTTGCTGTTTTGTCTGTTTAGACCGGGAATGTTGGGCTAGGGTCGCCCTCTGGCTAGCTGTGCATGAATCAGATTATGACTGACACACATTTAACAAAAAAGAAAACATTTGCAATGAATATCAAAGAGAAAGGGCATTTTTGAAGAGTTATGATTTTTTTTTCACCACGCTACAGATGCAGAACCCGGGAATATACACTGGAAATGAGTATTTTATCCCAGTTTAATTTCTCGGCTTGTACACTACACAATTCCAGCACCCCTGAGGAGATGCAGCTGCACGGATGGCGAGGGCACAGCCTGGGAATTCGCCGTGAGAGGTCATGACAGCTCAGAGCCCCTGGGCTAGTCAGCCAGACCCTTTCAAAGCCTCCAAGAGGTGAGGCAACTTGCTTCATGGCCAAAAGAAACACCAGGGCTTCCTTAAATATTTCAGGCACTGGAGCTGCAAGTCTAAAAAGGCAACATTTTTATCCCAAAATAGCACTCTCCAAAGGGCTACTTCCAGGAATAACCTCACAGTACGGGCACAGACCACAGTTTTCAGAGAGATGCAACAAAAGTCGCAGCCCTTCCCATGGTCTGTCCATGCCCCAGCCTTCAGAGTCGTAGCAAAGGCCTGTGTTGATCCCACTAAAATGTTGATCCACACGTGCCTTTACTGCACCATTAGATATGAAGCAACCATTAATTTTCAACTCCCTACCTTGGTCTTGTTTCTCTTGGTCACCCTGTTGCTTATGGATGGTCACTTTGTTCATGTAAATATACTCCTCATCACCACCTGCAACCAAAGGGAAAAAAATCAAGCTCTTTCTCTACTCCCTACTTTGGTGTTGATAAGTTTTTCCACAAAGACAGATGCAAAAAGCGTCAGCCGTGAGAATCTGCAAGGACACATGTAGGCTGAGGCTACATGCAAAAAATCCCCAAGCAGTAACAACAAGCTGAAAAATTAAATGCTCTATAGCCAGGAAATTCCATAAGTTAAAATTTCTACTTAAATATTAACTTGGCCAAACAGTACATCCTGTGTATCTTACAGAGTGGATTAAATAAACTTAAGGTTTAACAAGAAAAACAGAAAGGATCAGGAATCTTGGGAATCTTTTGCTTGTAGCGCTGGACACATAGCCACAGTAATTCTACATAAACAATTAGAGGCCACTGCAAAAATAATCTCCATTTAGTTTTCTCCTTCCAGTTTTCACGTCTCCCGTCCCTCTCAACCTCCAAGGAAAGGCTGCTTCAAGAGCCCTCGGCAGTTCCCACGGGAGCCCATCACCCTGTGCCCAGTTTTCCCTCCACGTACCGCTGGACTTGGTGTACACCCGCAGAAGGTCAGACAGGAAACTCTTCTTCACAACAGCCGTGCTGCTCAAGTTCTCCTTGTCCAGGATCCTCAGAAAGTCTTCAAGTTCTGTGAGCAGCTGCTCGAGAGCTAGGAGAGCAACAGGGACAACTGTTGGCAAAGCAGTTGGGTGAGGACATGTATTGATTCTGTATTTTCCAGCATCCTCTAGATTTTTCTGCCCCCAAATAATTCGTATTTAATTTTCCAACCTGAATTCTCCCTCTTGTTTTGAGAAGAAACTGAGACCTAAAATCCTAATGGTTGCAACTTGCTTTAGTTTGTTCAGACAGCACAATAATATTAGGCATGTAAGAGTCTTCCTATAAGAGCTTTTGCCCAAGGAAAGTATGGAGAGGTTTTGAGCATGAGGGCTGAAACTCCACAGAAGCAGCTGGCAAGATCTGCACTCTGAAACCTGAGTCCCTTTGTGCTTCATTCAGGCCACATCTGGACTAGGATCTACCAAAAGCCCTGTGTTATGACTCCTCTTTTCAGGCCTTTTTCCTCTTTTTCTCAGTCTGTAATGATTCAGAAACATTTGTGCACACACCCATGGAAAGAGCACTAAACCCATTCACAATTCAGTAATTTCTCAGGTTATCTTGCTTGAGTGGTGACTATGGTGATCCTCGTGCCCAGGGAAACTGTGGCCAACCCCAAAACAGAGCAGTTGGATGAGACAACTTTTAGGAAAGCTGGTTGCACCAGGGACATCCCTTTATACCTGCAAAGAGCAACTCAGATGCTCGGCTCCCCAGCACGGAAGGCTAAGCCCAGCTAATAGGTTTATTTTCCTTCTGAGGAGGTGCCACTCAGCTCTGCCCGTGATAAATCGCTTCCCTGAAAGGCCTCACACTGAAGAAACAGGCATTTAATTGCTCGCTTTTGTTCACTCCCAAGTTTGTCATGGGCTAATTAAGCAGCCGTGGCAGGATATCATTCCAGAGGGGAAATAACAGAGCATTATGTGCCGAGAGGAAGCGCGGCGTAAGAAGGAGAGCATGTGGGAAAGGCTCAGAGAACGCCAGCTCGGGCCATTCCTCCTCTTGGACTCTCCCTGGTTTGCTGCCTAATCGCTTCCTAATGCTACCAAACTGCACAAGAGAAGCAGCAAGCTTCTGCTTTCACAGCCAGGCTACAAAACAGGCTGCAAATTTTTACTCCACCGTCAAGAACTGTGAAATACAAGGCTGTGAAATACAGAGAGTTTAAACAGGTCAGCCCTCCATTGCCTTGACCTTCAGCATTTCCATACCGTTTGCTACCACGGCTTCTACGAGACTCTCACAAGATACCGGTGGCTCATTTTACACCCTCTGTGCCCAATCAATTCTCTTTTGCTCAGAAAAGGACCAGCAAAGAATGGAAAATGCCTGTATCGTGGTGGTTAGGTCTGAACGTTCTTGTTAGCTGTGTTTTACCCAGTTATAACCCATAACTGAGAAAGCTGGAATTGTTTCTAGAAAGAGCAACAGCATTTTTCACAAGTTGTAAGGAACGAGGTAGTACTTGGTGATGATAAGATTGGATATCACCAATAAGTACCATTCAATAATGAATTGTAGGCATTTATGGCAAACACTTGCTACCTGTTTCTCCCAAGCTCCCAGGAACCTGCTTTTTCTAACTATAAGGAGAGAAACTCCCACGAGGATAAATCACAGCCTTATTGGACTCACTCATTCCTGTTAGTTCAAACCAGCGGACAGGACATGGACTTGTCGGAGATGATATCAGAAGCACAAGAAGTAGCAAATTTAATGGAAAGCTCCAGAAGGGGGTCAGTTCTCAACAGCTGCCTGCATGGAAGTCATGCTACTCAGTTTCTGGGGAAGGGGGAAAAATTCCCTTTCCCACCCCCACTACTGCAGAAAATGCCCTCATTCTTTTCCCAAGCATCCACACCAGCAGACACATGGAATCAAGCTCTTCTGAATAGCACAGTATGTACAGTAGGTTACATTTTCCAGCCCACCAGAGCTGAATTCAGGCTTCCAGTGACTCAAAGCAACTCATTTAGGACGTGATCCAGGGGCCATAAAGGTCAGTGGAAAGACTCCGTCAGATTTCAATGGGTTCAGACTTCAGCGACTGACGAGAGTCATTTTGCTCTTCTTCAGCAAGAAGCAGGACATAAACGCTCTGCTTCCATGCAAATATCCCTTTGATCTCAGCTGCACATTCCCTCTCCAAACCTGATACCTGCAAAAATAAACTGCCATTGAAATGAATGTGACTATTCATCCTCTCGTATCAGGAGGAGACGCGCTAATCCTCATCAGACAGTGACAAATGCAAAGGGGAAGAGGGATGAATACGGAGGAGTCTGAAAGATATTTTGTGCAAGCAAAAACCACAGCAGGGTCCCAGCAGGTCAACAGGACTAAAAACTATTCAGCATTAATGGACATGAAACCACCTCAGGATTTTGAGTGCTGGCCTGGTATCACCTGAGAATCTATCACGCTATCCTCTAGTGACAGAGGATATTGAACTTGCTAATAGCAAAATGAGGCTGGTGGTTATTCAAAGCAGCCCGAAATGGATGGCTCTCCCTCAAAGCTGTATTGTTTCGCCCTTTTTATCTTAGTAGTTTAGGAATATTATCAGGTAAAAGGATGACTCTTGGCTAGGTTTGTTTGCCAGTCCTCAGGGCAGCGGTTAGATGCAAGGAACACATTTGCAAAACCAAATGAGCAGCAGAATGAAGATAAGAGTTCTGAGCACAATACACATCAATGCACTCAGAGGTGCTTTGGGAAAACCCTCCTGCACAACTGTGCAGGTCTTAAAAGTCTCATAGCATTTATTTAGGAACCCCCAAGTATAATAAGACTGAACTGATCTTTTTGAGGCTCTTGCAAACAACTTCACAGCACTTAAAATTATTCATCAAAACCAGGAAATTATCTATTATCTTGCTCAGAGACTTAGACAAGGTCACCCTGTAAATCTCTGCTGAAGCCAGTCCTCTCAAGTCCTAGGTCTTGACCTGCTGTATATCCTAACAAGGCAAGGCACACAGGTAGGTGGTGGTACTAGATAGCACAAGGCTCCTTCTCTACAGCCACAAATATCAGTTGCTGCATAAAACCATGAGGATTTCCCAACATGCGGTGGACAGTGATGCAGGATCAGCATGATCGATGCATGCAACCTGGATGATCTGCACATGCAAAGAGCAGATAATACCATTGAAAAGAGCTAACTTCAAAAAATATACAAACCATGAGGTAGGAAGGAAGCTTATAGGGTTTACAAATAGAACTACCAGTTCCTTCACCACATTTAATCAGAGACTGAGCAACTACATCAGCAAAATACCCTATTGCCTTTTACTCCAGGAGCTCCTAGGAAGCAGTCGGACAACACAGGACACTCTGTGCGAAGGCTGCAGCTTTGGCTGAGGCAATGGGCAATGAATTGCTTGGGAGCTGACTGAGCTGTTTCAATGGCAATTCAGTGGCAGTAAGACAGTGAAAAGGACTTCTTTTGGCACCAGTCTACAGCCACTCTTTGCAGACAGAAAGTCTCTCGCATTACAGCAGCAGCTCTCCCAGCTCATGTGATGCTAGAGCCAAAAAATGTAGCAGCTTGCAAAGCCCCCATTGAGGGAGCACATTCCTTATAAAAGAGCTGCCAATTTTGCCTGACACCAAGGTCACTGAAAGGTAAATGACCATTAAACTAGATTATAAAAGCCATTCCTTCCAATAACCACTGGATCTTTGTCATTTTCCTACAATAACAACCTATGTCTACATCTAATTACTTCATGTCTTGGCCTTATGAGGAAATGGAAAGACGGGCTCTCAATGAACTTTCAGTCAAGTGTTTTAGTAACCACTGGGCAGGATTATATTAGACCATTTAATTTATATTAAATTATTTATTTTACCAAGGGAGAGGGGCCCCCAGTCACTGGACAAAGAACTGTAATAAGATACATACCAAAAGACAAACTTTCCTTTACTGAGATGAGAGGTAGAAGATAAGGAGTATCATTTACGAGCAGGAAACCAAGGCGCAGATAGATGAAACTATTTGTCCAGGGATGTGTGTGCATTCTCCCTCAGATCAGGAATGCAACCTGGTTTTCCTGTGTCCCAGGCTGCAGCTTTCACTTCCCAATCATCCTTACTCAGACCCTGGAGCACTGGGAGATTTCCCGCACTCTGTCCAAAAGCAGAGGCCGGATTTAGGGTGTTGCTTCCCATCAGCTACACGAGATTGAGTCAAACTCTTGGGAGGCAGCACTGTCCCCAGCATCGCTCTCCATTCGAGGGGAGGCTGTAAATACCTGTGGTGCTGCAGCCTGCTTCCAAAGCCTTGGGGAGCCCAAAGCCAGGGGAACCTGTGATGGGTACGGGGATGCAGGAGAACCCTGCAGCCTTGGAGGAATCTCCTCTGCAGAGAGGAGCCTTCCCGGGACATCCTTTCAGTGCCGGCCTCCCCTCCAGCCCAGCAGCACGGGCTCTGCCCAGGGCCGCTTTGGCAGAAGCTCCTACTTTTTTGCCCTGGTTTCTTTCTTCTCCCCTGCACAAAATCAATAGGGCAGCTGAAGAGCGCGCAGCGGCACAGAGGAAGCTTTCACGCCGCTCAATAGCTGGTGTTGTGAGCAGAGCAGGAGGACCCGGCCCGGGCCTCCTAGGCTAATTTAGAGCTTTGCAAAGGCCAACTGTTGCTGGAAGAGAGAAGAAGTCATCTCTGATGACAGCTAAAGAAGCCTATTCTCCCTAGCTGTGAGGAAAGGCAGATGTGCTGACAGTGACAGCTGTAACAGCTGGATGACCCTCACGCGAGGCTGCCTTCCAAACCAACAAGGCGGATATTTCTTCGGCCGGACCCTCCTCGTCCCGCCTGCTTCAGAGTCGTGCAAGGGAGGAGCAAAGAAAACGCTTCAAGAACTGCCAGGGCCGAAGCCCAGAGCTCCTCCACCCTGCTCCGAATGCCCTTGTCCCCAGCACACACAGGCAGCGAAACGTCAGGATGGCCATAACGTATGGCCATAAGCTTGCCCATACACCTGGTAGCCTGCAGGGTGATCGGCACGAGAGGAAGCAGGGACAGCCCTGCTGAACCGCTGAAGGCCACCACATTGAAAGACACCTGCCCCATGCAAAGCCTTGCCAGCATCCACCTTGCCAGCAGAAGAATGCAAGTGCATGTGAGTTAAGGCCTCCTAAGTGGGTTTCTATAATCATGGAGCAGCCTTTGCTTTTCACTCTTGCAGTCACTGCAGTGCATTGGAGAAGCTCTATTAGATTGAAAAATAAAAGGGAAAAGTCACAAAATTGCAGCAACCCCCAACTCCTCTAAATAGGAAAACTGTAAAACTGGAGATCTCCTACTATAATTTATCAGGCTGGGTTAGTTACAAGTAGTGCCACAAAGCTGCTTGGTTTTCAGAAGTAATGACTGCTTACACGGAAGAAAAACAAATAAAGAGAAAAAAGAAAGACTCTCTGACGTCCCTAAAATCCAGTTCTACCTGGCTTCGTTAGCCCCGTTTGGGAGCTTGCCTGTGTTACAAAGCATGAATCACAGAAGGAGAGGGGCAAATACAGGGCCTATTGGTTGCAGGCTGAGAACTGCTGAGATGGGCCCAAGCAGCTCTGCGTGGGCTGCTCTGGGCGGCCGAACAGGATCACATTGAGGAGCTGGCAGCTCGAACGCAGGAACTCTGAACTTCAACAACACGGCAGCAGAAAACGCACACAAAGCTTCTCAGTCTGCTGAACAAACAGACTCCCCTCCCCTCCGCTGCAAGATGAGAAACAGCATCCAAGAAAAATTAAAAAAAAAAAAAAAAGAAGAAAAAGGAAGTGTGAAAATTATTTTGTCCTAAGGCATTTTCACTGAGCAATCTTGCATCTATTTGTGCCATAGTGCTTTATTATACACAATAGATGGTGTAGGCATGGAGCTTGGGGTGAACACAGTGACATCTGCCTTTGCAAAGGGTCTCAGTCTTTCCAAGACCCATCAACTGGTGAGTCATAGCCGGTCTCGCTCTGCCCATCTAATTTGCTCAAATCTGAAAGAAGTCAGTGTCTCTTCCATCTATAACATGGTACAGTGGTAAAGAGCCCCTCACGCTCACAGGCGACCTGGAGTGTCCTGCACTGTCCCTGTGCTAAGCGTTGCATCCCTGAGTGTGCTTGTGTGACCAAGTCACAGCACTCGCAAAACACGGTGATTCCTTCTGGCATGGGATTAAGATAGAGGAACATCAGGGAAACAACAGCGGAGGGAATTAGAACACGATAACTGGGAGAATAAGCTTTGGATCAAAGTAAATCAGAAATGAAGGTGAATTGGAAAGATCAGGACCGTGTCAGGTAGGTCAAGGCGTACACTAGGGTCTTAAACTAGGGTAAGGGATCCCAGGAACAGGTGATAGTCGGTTCCCGTCCCAGGGTGAGGAAAACAATCCCAGATTTTATGAAACAGAATTCTTGCTTGCTGCCAAGTCTCAGCATTGAAGCCTACAGTTCTGTGGCATAAAACAACAATTTTTCTAAAATCCATGCCACCACTGATTGCCTCCTCACCCCACAGTCCTTTTTCCTGCTTCTTCCCACACTTTTCTGCTAAGCTTTGGGTTCTCCCTCTCTGTTTTGTGAAGCTTTAACTCTCTCTCCATCTCTCACCCTCTAGAAGACCATGTGGTTGACTTCACTGCTGGGGCCCTGGTGACAACCTGACCCATAACTTAAAGGACATCCGTTGTTTGTAACACATGTAACACGCAACTATGTCCTGGAAGGGGCGAGGAAGTGCTTGGTCAAATACAACAGCTGCTAAAGACAAAAACCACGCAAAGAACTAAAGGCCAGAGCACAAGTGTGCTGGGCTCCACTGCAGAGTTTGGGGACAGAGAGGCAGCGCACAGCGAGCTGCTCAGCCCAGCCTTGCAAGACACCTGGTCTCCTCCTCAAGGCAGAAGTTGTTCCATGGAGGTACTTCCTCCCTAAAATGGTCCTCGAGTAGTCTAAATTTAGGGCTGTTCTAGATCTGGAGACGAAGATCAGTTGTTCTTAGAGGGACTCCTGACCATGACTGTAGCCTTGCCCACCTAGTCTGTGCCTGTTGCTCTTACCATGCTGGCGGGCTACGTCCAGAGGAAGGCAGGGTATATCCAGATGGGGCTGCACCCCATTGCTCTCCACAACACAGAACAGCGGCTGTGTTGACCAGCACAGTGCTCTGGCAGAGCCCTTGGCCACGGGATCACTCTTTCCTGCGGAAAAAGCCAGCCTGGGGCAGCACCTTGGCAGAACCAGGCCTGCCTCCGAGTGAGATTAGCCATCACAATGATGGTAAAGACAGCCCTGCAGCAACACCCTGCAGCTTGCACCACATCAATGCAAGCAAAGGCAGCTGACTGCCAAAAACATGTGCACAGATTTCCTTCTCGCATGCAAGAAAGAAAATGAAGGAAACTGCAAGAGGTTTTTTTTCTTTTTCTCCCCCCTTTCTGTAAGGGGCACATGCACATACACATACTTACGCACACACCCTCTGAACACCTCCAATTAAAGCATTTTTCCCACCACTCTCTGAATAATGGCATAATTTCTCCAGTGAACAACAGAAATACAGCAGAAGAGGAAGGCAGCTGATAACAAAAAGGCAAGAGCAGAAGTATCAGAGAGGCAGATGCGGCCCCAGCCTTTTCCTCGCTGCTTCCTTCTAGCCACGTTGACCAACCATAACCACCAGGGCTCAGCCTCTAGCTCCATAGCTGTGGAGTGGAATGACTGCACCAGACTACTGCGCTGGCATGGGAAAAAATGGACTTCTGAGGCAGCCTGGAGTGTCTCAGGCTGATGGACACTACAGCAGCTGCTGTTGATGGAGCATTATTTAGAAAGAAATGTAACAGTCCTGTGTCCAAATATGCCACGCAGTCCTCATCAGTCATCTTCTTCAGCGTGGCTTGGAAGCCTAAAAACGAGGTGGGCACATGTGCAAAGCAGATATTTCCTCTGAAATCCCAGTACATAAACATGAGCAGAGATGTGCTCAAATAAAAGTAAAAAAAAAAAAAAAAAAAAGCTACAGACATCACAACCTCTCTCTTGGCAGCCTGTTCCAGGGCTCTGTCACCCTCACTGTTAAGAAAGTTTTCCTTAAGTTCCTGTGGAACTTCAGGTGCTTTGGTTTGTGGTCGTTTCCTCTAGTCCTATCAGTGGCCACCACTGAGAAGAGGCCGCCCCATCCTCCTCCCTCCCTTGCGGTATTTGTATCATACAGAAGCAAAACTCTTAACAGCAGGATTTTAAGTACACCAACATTTACTGAACTTCAGGTTAGGGTTAAGAGGTGTGGAAAGAGGAGGCCTGAGGGAGACTACAGTCAGGGGAGGTCACATTGCAGGCTGGGTCCCACACGGTGCCCCCAGGCCTCCATCAGCAGCTCTCCGCAGGCCTTGGGCCTCTGTTAGCGCAGCAGGCCACAGCTCTCACCCACCCACCATAGGGCACGGATATCAGGAGGTGTCCTGAAGGCAGGACTGGATGTCCCTGCTCTTAAATTCAAGAGATGACCAGAATTTACCTCATCTTTATTCCGCCCCACTTCAGTGGTCACAGACAGGAGACAGTCCTTGAATTCTGTCGGGACTGCAGCCCTCCAGGAGGACACAGCAGCCCTGGTATCCATTCCTAAAGCAGCTGGGCACTAAAGAGTAACTGAGACACAGGCACCTTTCAGGGGAAGACCAGTCTTGTCTAATGCTAGTGCAGTGCTCTAGAGAAACAGCAGTTCTACCCTGCCCCAGGCCCCAAATTCCACCTTTTGCTCAAATGCAGCTGCAGCTTTTGGTACCATTTTGTGCCTGTGTTGTTAATCCACACTGCCCAACAAGCTGCCAAACGTATTTCCTTAGCAGAGTCTTTTAGTGGGATTTCTGCCCAATGCTTATAAAATGAATAGCTGCTGCTCTCAGGAAAACCAGTGTCAGTCACAGGAAAGAGCATCAGAAAAGAGTCTCTCCCAAGCCACCCAATTTGTGCAGGTGCTATTGCATAGGCATCACTTCTCCAAAACAAGTTGTGTGCTTTCTGTGTGGAAAAAAAAAGCCTGCCCTGATAACACTCAAGTGACAAAGTGGCAAAACAGTGATAAAATACTTTTCTTGGTGATCAGGAGGGTACTGAGGTAAATGGCAGGGTAATTCACAACCAGTGCAGAACCTGCTGGGCACCAGGGCCACGGTGTCAGTGCCAAGGAGACCAGTGGAGCTCCATTCATTGCATGGACGGACAAAACACAGGTTCCTATGTTTGCCTTTGAATCCAGTTCCCACACAGTGTCGATGGTCAGGCTCATGGAGAAGGCATCAGAGAAGAAAATGCAGACAAACACACACTCCAAAAGGCAGGAAATGAGCCACATGCAGCAGCCATGTAAAGCAGCACCCCTGTGTCCTCTGCGGCCTCCCTGCTACAGGACAGCAGTTACTGAGATAAGTATATCTTTCTGTGGACGAAACTAGGCTTGGCTCAATGGGATGGACCTGTCCCACTGCCCATGGCGGCTTTCTGTGGGAGAATCCCTTACTAGGTATTGGATAGGAAAACACCAACATAAAGCTGCCAAGATTGACAGATAAATATTGTTTTATTGGGCCATAGAAGATTAGCAAAGACCTGCACCACGAGGCTCAAGTCTCCTCTCCCTCATGTCACTGAGAAGTAGGAAGTCAAATTTACCTGAAATGCCCCAGGGGGATGGAGAGAAGGTTCAGAACAAGATAATTTTATGTCACCTGCCTTCTTCCCCGCAGGTCCCCTCAGGGGCCTGGGGCTTTGTGGCAGCACAGACATGGACCAAGATGTGCATTTCTTCCCTTCCCATGTGAGCTGGAAAGCTCCCCCCTTGCTATCCAAACTATGAGGCATGAGAAACAAGAGACAACTCCCAAACCAGCAAAGCAACCATTTACCAGATAAAAGAGATTTTCTTTCTTAGCCTGTCTTGTGCTTTGTTTACATGAATGAGAGCCAGTTATTCAGAGTGGAAATAATATTCCAAATTAAACCTCTGAAGTCCATTACATAAATATGCCAAAGGTATCACTAATCCTATCATAGATTTAAGAGTTAGATTATTTTCGTTTACCGCTTCAGCAGAAAATCTGTGACACGAAACTGCTGATGAACAAGTTCAAGCCCTTCCAGCAAACTCACCTTCCCTGGAACATCTTTTTAAACTCATGCTCGACTCTAATCTCCCTTTTAACAGATTTCTAAGGGACCCTTGTAGCTTGGCCTTAACTTAGCTACGTGGGCTGTTTCTGTTTTCTCAGCGTTACGCTCTGATGAACACTTCTGCCATCGTCGGTAATGGACATGCTGTCTCTGCAATCATCTGCTTCTCGAAACGTTTTTTCCACTCTCCAAACTAGAAATTAGAGCAACCAGCACAGGTTGACACTGATGCAAGGCTGAACTTTCCTCAGATGTCAGCAGCCTTGAGATCTAGCAGAAGAGGGCAGGAGGGCCAGACAGGTCCACCTTAGCCTACCTTGGAAGCATTTAGGACATTGACTCAGGATCAGAGATTGATCCTTTCTTGAAATTAAGTAGGTCCAGTACAATGGCTGACAGCTAATCCCCACAAATAATTTCTTCCAGCTCTTACATGGTTCTCTCTATCTTCCAGGGCAATCCACAACTTAACTCATCCTCACAGCTCTCCCCAGTGGTCCCCAGCTCTCCCCAAGGCCTGCCTAGCTCCCTGCTGCCAGAGCAGGCCATGTCCTCCCACAAAGTCTGCACTGAGAAATTAATAGGTTTTAATGAATGTAGTAACTTGAGGGAACTTTCTATTAACTTAGCAATAAGTGCAGCCTGGCTAGTAAATCACTTTGCCTGCAGCATTGGCATCAATTCAGTCAGGGACACGATTATCATCTCGCAAACAGGAAATGCCCTCAAGATAGTTTTCTAGTACTTAAAGAGATGCACATCTTCAAAACTGCTGTGTAGATGTTAGCAAAAAGCCATGACCAGTGGAGCAGCTGGTCTGGTCTGCAGTTTTGTAGAAAAGGGAACAAGAAAAGAAGACGAAAAAAAGAAAAGGTGGCAACGTAACTTGCTGATGGTCCAGAGAATGAGGCTGAGAGAAGAGTAGTTCCTATTTGTGTGCTCAAGATCTCCCTCCTCACCATGCGGATTTGCCTACCTGTGTGTGGAGCAGTACAAGTGCAAATACTTAGAGAAGGATCTTGCCAGTTACTGTCCCCTGTTCTTGTTTTGTAAGGGCTACCAAAACCCATACACCAGACACCATCACTCTTTTCCTGTGCATGCAGCCACCACCAACATTCATCCAATCTTTTGACTTTCCTTCCATCAATTCTCTGCAGCTCCAGCCCCAAAGGCGAAGCCAACGCAAGCCAGGGAATGCAAAGCCACAGAATCCTTAAATCTTCTTGGGTTAGGAAAAAAAAATGAGGATTGTTTGGGTTGTGGTTTGTTGAAATTTCATTTGTTTTATTGCTATCTCCTTGCCCCAGTTCTCTAAGCAGCAGGCAGACAGGTGAAGAAAGGAAAAGGCAGATGAACGGGAAAACATTTCCCAGGTTTAGAGCCAGGCATATCTTTGTTTGAATTAATTGAATTTTATTTCACTAATTTGTTTCAGCAGCAGAAGAAAGGTGTTGGTAGGGGAAGGATAGATCCATAGACAGGAGAATCGCTCTCTTCTCACTTCCTCCAAGGTAGGAAGGCAGGGTCGGGTCTTTGGCCTCTTAATCAAGGACTGGGAACAGAGATTAGGCTTCTCTCAGGCTCTGACATGGCCTCTGCTGTTACAGCTGCCTGGGTGAGCTGCTGGACAGCTTACATATTGCAAGAAATGCTGAACAAATACTAGGGACACAAGATGTGCTTGAGGGCTGCCCAAGCGATCAACCCCTCCTCTTACACACTCCAAACACAAGTAACCTGAATCTCAGTGCTGTTTTGCAAGAGTACGTTGCACTCTCAGAGCGCGTTGCAGATGGTACTTGGCAGGTTTTACCAAACTTTCTGTACAACCCTTTCAGCATGACCTCTTAAAAGGGCATGTGAGGATGTGTTGTACATAAAAAGCACTAGAAGACAAGTAAAATACTCCGTTTAGACCAACGAGTCTAACTCTGCCTAGACACAAGCAGATGTAGTGGGAGGGAATGTCAGTCAAGGAAAGTGCAATAGTCTATATCCCTTGGTGGAGACAAGTGCAGAGTCCAGCTAACCCGAGCAAGCCGACGCTCTCACACAACACAGCACCAGGCAGAGACCAGGCTCCTTCCTGGAAAGTGCCCTGGCTTTTTGACTAGTGCTGCCTCTCAGCCAGCTTAAGCATCTCTGCGCCAAACCACAGACCTGCATGGTGCAACACCAACTAAAATCAGTCCTGCCAACCTGGAATAAGGCAACTTTGCAGTTATGTATTTAAGACTTGTAAACACTCTGAAGCTATAGCTGCAGGAACCACATAAACAACCTAGTCAGAAAAGCAACACAAAGGAGATGATGAATATGGCAAGGAAGCCATGACTTAGAAATGCACATTCTTCAATATTCACTCTTCACCACAGGCAACCTTTTAATGCCAAAGCACAAAACTCCAGTGACTGGGCTAATGCTGTAAAGCCTTGGTGAGGATAAGCACCCAGCACCAACTATGACTCAGACTCTGATTCACTGAGACACTTTCTTCTTACCATACTTCAGGGTGTCTGCACCTCTCCCTCCTGCTCCGACCATCGCTCCAGTTCCTCTGCCCTACTTTAGCTCTCTGCATTCACTCAGGGCACGCTACCTTTCTTGCACGAGTCAGCAGCCAGCAACAGGAGAGCTGTTATTTGTAATTGAAAGGAATTAAGTGATTTTGAAGCAGGGGGAAATTTTGTACTAGTGAGCTGACTGACAGCAGGAGCATTGCAGAAAAGGCAGCATTATGAAAAGCACACTTCAAAGGGAGAAGTGACAAGGGCCAGAGTGTTTGTGGTACGCCGGAGGAAGTCATTAGAATTTAAAAGGGATAGAGATTGGGCAAGTCGAGTATGCTAAAAAAGCTGAACCGCTGCCCAAAGAGTTTATTTAGCTTTCCCAGTGCTCCACAGACCTTACTATAAATGCAGTTTCATGAATATCTGCCTCTCAGACATTTTTAAGAGAAAACCCTTGTATATGCTGAAGATACGAGAAAGAAGGCACCCTTAAGATTGGATGACTTTTGCACCCATTTCGCTTTCCAGCTTACTAATAGCTGTCTGGCATCCATCATTTCCAAACAGGACAGGGTTTTTGCAAAACCCTCAGAGGGGGTATTTCTTATAGAACTGGATTTGTGCAGATACAGGGTGGATCATCAGCCCTGATCACTGTTCTGGGGGTGGTGGTTTTTCTGGAGCAAAGGTTTGAAGGAGTCCGAGGGCTGGCAGTGGTGCTGGCTCTGCTGCAGCTCCACAGGCGGGATTAAACACCACAGGCAAGGATTAAACCAAACACAAAACTTGGTGGTTTCCAGTCATTAGGAATCAGTGGTAACTCCCTTCTGCACCAAGACTCGTGGGCTGCCACTGGGCTCTTTGAATTAGGGATTCGAAAGAATCTCAGGCAGCAATATCAAAATCCAGCTGAAACACCAACTGTCTCTTTTGCCCTTTTTCTTAGCTAGCAATCCACTCAAGGCCATTCAGATTTTAGCCCATTTCACTAGAAGGTCTTTGCAAAGATGAGAGAGCTAGAGCCAAAATCTAGAGATCTGCAATAAAACCCTGATCCAGCCTGGGCAAAAGACTCATATGGCTCTGGAAAGAAGCCAGAGCAGGTGTTTTACCTGAGCCATTTCTTCTTATGATCTATTCCCTTCCTGAGGGCTTTCGTGACTGACTTCTTGATGCTTTCTCATGCAGTAGAGACTCTTCTGCCCTATGTCTCCTGAGAGAAACTATTAAAATGAGTCAATGCTCCTCCAAGGGCAAAAGGCTCAAAGTGTCTCACTTGGTGCTGGTGAGCTCCAGAGTCACGCCAGAGGAATGAACCCTCAGCAACTGCACACAGCCTAAGCCAGGCCCTCCGAGCTCTCCATGAGGGATTTTTATGTTCCTTTCAGCCTGAACACTTCTTGTACTTGCGCTGTCAGTCTTGACGGGCCTATCATTGAACTACATCCAACATTATGTAAATAAAAGGCATGAAATTAGATTAGGATAAACAAGCTTGTGGAGGTAGGAACAAGTAGAAACGTTAAGGTTCTGGCTTAAGGCTTGAAATCTGACATGAGTTAATGTTTCACCCTCAGTAATTCCTACCTGTCTTCCTCAAGCCATGCTAGCCTAAGCAGCAGTTATGCTTCAAATCAGATCTGTCTGCCAAAACTTATGTTTTTAAAAAACACCCAGGGCAGGATGCCCACAACAATGCCCCTGCATTAACACCAAGCACTACTCAAATAGGAGGAGGAGTCAAGGACATTCAGGAGGCCAAAAGTTGCCAGCTGAGTGGGTCGCTGTGGTTAAGTCACTGGTGCTGCTTATCTGTCAAGTGTGTAAAGTAAAAAAATGCTAGAAATTTGGCAAGCTGAAACAAGCTTCCAGTAACACTTGGAGGAGCTCACAGGATGTCATAATGCAAAGTATTTACTGAAAATTATCTTAGCATTTAGAAGTTTCTCATGGGCTTAGTTCAAGTTGTGTTGGATCCCATCTGCTTCGGACTTGTAGACCAAATCAGCAATCTTGAAGTAATGAAAGTTTCTTTCCTCAGCCACTTTTCCTCAGAAGTCTCACATGGCTTGTCTTTCAAAAGTTCCTAATGTGGCTGTGTCTTTGCACGGCCACCTCTGAAAGAGGACTCATCCCAAGAAGGTAGTAGACTAAGGATGAAGCATTTCAGGACACAGCAGCAGGCTGTCAAAGACACCTGGCTATGAAACCACAGAAACAACTGCAAAGATTTGCCCCAGGTAGTATCAGTGGCAACATGACCTGACCCATTTGCAAGCAGCCACCTGGTTCTTTGGCCTTGATTCAAGGGTAACTAGACACATTGCTCACCATGCTGTCCTCTGGCTGTAGTCACTGGCTAGAACTGGGCAGTCCTCAGTTATATCACATGGGCCAGATAGCTTTTCTTGGACCTAGGACTTGCATGGAAAGTTGGAAGGTCCTAATGGAAGGAGCAGCCTTCCACACTTGCAGTGGTTCGTATGATCTTTGCCACACTCAGGATCTGCTCTGGAGGCAATTGCCACTATTTTTCAGCAACAGAACTGATGTAGTTCTCTCTCAGTAGTCAGCATCTGCCAGCACAGAAAATGAAAACTCTAGAGCACACTGGCTTTTCATGCCTGAATATCTCTTGGTGGCTTCTCAATACCAGAGGGTATAGAACTAGTCATTTTTTCCCCAGGCATGAACACTCTTGGCTCAGAGACACAGCTAATTCACAGTGAAAGCAGCCAGTACCAACCCTCCAAACAGTCCATTTTAGCCCTGTAAAGAGCCACAGCATGAGGATATAGCAGCACTGTTTCTACACTGACTCAAAACCAGGCCAGGCTCATGGAAAAGGAACTGATCTGATTTGATTGCCCCTACAGGGCTCAAAGATGCTCAGGGAACTCCAGGGGCTTCAGTTCCCAGCAGCTGCCTGTAGGCTAGATGAGGTATCATCCATTCCCACTTCTCTCACCTCTGGCTGCCTCCAGGATTATCTTTCTTCCCTCACCATGCATGAAAACACCCACAGTAATGCAACGGTCTAGCAGAAAAGCCTTCTACTATCTGCTAATGTAAAAGGATATATGGAAACTTTCTGTGCCAATAGAGTTCCCTTGAGCCAAACTTACCAGGGCAGCTCTGACGACTTCGCCCCAGAACAGTGCTGCAAAACACCCAGGAATCAGTTAATAGCACTAATGAACTGGAGTTATGGCCACCTGGCATTAGCTCAAGAGCACCAAACAGGTACAACTTACCAAGAAATTTGCCTATTAGCTTCAGCTGAGTTACTTGTGATACCTTATTCTTCCAACAACAAGAAATGAAATGTAAGTTAACATCCAGTGCAAACCCAAACTGGGACTCTGCACCCAGGCCGTCCTCTCCTGCCACAGCAGGCTCAGCACGTGCTCATCTCCAGGATGCAGGACTCCTGAAGGGAGGAGAGCTGTGCTCTGGAGCAAAGGGAGACAAGAATCAGTGTATTTCTTTTGGAGGCTCTTTCAGTGCTTATGTTGCCAGCAGGAATGGTAATTTCCAAAGAGGGAATTTTAATCTGCAAAATTAGTCCCTTTCCATCACATCACAGCCCATCTCAGAAACTGCAAGGCTGCAAAGAAGTTCCTTGGTAATCTCTTTTTTTTTTTTTCCTCCCTCCAAACGAAAAAAAAAAACCTCCATTAATGTCATAACTTGCCTGCTTTCCATCACTTTTCCTGTTGCTGACAGCGGTTCCAGTAAATGCATCCTACAAGGGGGAGACCCAGGCTACTTCTGTGGAGAGCTTGCTCCATGCTGACATTTGGGTTAAGAATCAGCTACTATGGTCTTAGTCATCCTTGAGAGGAGCCTGGGAACAAGGAGCCTGCTCCAACCTCCCTTCTGTGCAGCCTGACTCAGGAAGAGCAGTTCCTGCGTTCAACTGGTAGAGGTGAGATCCGAATCCGGCCTTGTGGCTATTCAACAAGACAGAAAACTAACACTGAAAAACAAACAACTCCAGAATCGAGAGTCGTGAAGCAGCTTTAAACTTCTGTTTGAAAACATTTAGACAGGATGTCTTACTGAGATGACACATCTGGTTTCCAGAAGGACCGCAGCTTCAGAGTTATGCTGAACAAAAACTTTTCATGATGCCCATGAAAAAAAAGAAAAAAGGGAAATAAGCCTGAAATACATTGCTGCAGTCAAATGAAGAGAAAATTTAAATTTACTCAAGGCTTTGGAAAGCCGTGAGGAACCAGACCACATGCTCACCCCCACTCAGCAAAGCTTTTGAACTTAGACATAACATGAGGCACAGCCCGCTGGCCTGCGGGGAGCCTCAGCCAAGTGCAACAGATCGATGATCTGAAGGCTGTGTACAACTCATTACCCTCAATCCATGACTATTAAGCCCATCTTCTAAGTAACTCAGGGAAGTGAAGACACCTACAGAACATGGCACTGTTGTAACCGGCCTATTTATGGCCCTGGCTGAACAAGACACTTAGTGTGTGGTTACCTCCATCCCTCCACGGTGGGCTCCTGTGCCACGGTTCACATTCAAACAAGCCTGCAATGGATTTGAGCCCGTGCTTAGAGGTCTGGGAAGGTGGGAGGAAGGCAGGAACTAGAAGTAAACCAGGCAAGAAGGAGCATGCCTGTGTTTTTCCAGTTTGCAGCCAGTTTAAGCCTTCCTAAAGCCTCCCAATCAGCCAACAGAAGTGAGAAATGCCCCAGATGCACTGTGTTCATTCCCCAAACATTTCACCTTTCAGTGCAGACAGAAACTGAGACTTCACCTTTCAACAATATAAAAATACTCCTTGCTTTTGCTCACTACATTACCTGCAGCCTGAAAGAATGAGTCAGGCAAGAAGAACTAGTGGATACCTGCACAAATACAGCCCTCACCATCCACCTCCCCGCAGAGACACACACCCCTTCCCAGAAAGGGTTAGGTAAGCGGGGAGCATTCTTACTTGTTTATACAATTAAAAAAAAGGGATAATAAATGAGGGCCGTTTTCCAGGGCCAGGCAGCCTTAACAAAGGCGAGAAGACAAGCGCAGAGCGTACCCAGGGGACCTGGAAACACCCAGCCGATCCCAAAATAGGAGCAGCTTGGAAAGCTGCAGCTGGAACAAGCCTGGGACCGCGCTTCCCTGCGCCGCGAGGCCTCCCACTGCCCCGCTCTCCCAGGCAGCGCGGCAGGCGGCGGGTCAGGAGGTGAATTCCTCCCCTAAAAATACTATGAGAAAGAATGAATGAGCGGCAGGGCCGGCCCCGCGCCCGAGCGGCACTGGCCTCCCTCACCTACGCCATCTTGCCTAGGCCGAAAGCTGCCTGGGGAAGACGCCACTGCTCAGGATGTCCCCGTGAGGCGCCCGGCACCGGCTGTGGCCTCCACCGCACAGCCAAGCAGATGGAGATAATAATAATATAATAATAATAATAGATAATAGCATGGAGATGTTGGGGTCTGCACAGGCAGGGCCTTGGGATCACAGGGGAGCAGCAAACAAGCACCGTGGGTCACGAACACCTGAGGAGGAGAAAAAGGAAACAACAAACAAAATCCAGAGTCTGCTATTTTGAGGAGTTTTAGAAGGAAAGGCCCAATGCAGAGGAGGCTCAGGAGGTACCTGGATCAGGCAGGACACCCAGTGCCTGCCCTCCCTGCTGCTCTGCACCTCCTTATCCCCTTAGCCTTCCACTGACCCCGTAGCTGGATCCTGCTGGAGACATGTGGAGGATACAGGGACGTTCGCCTAAAAGCTGCCTGCCTGGTTTTAGCCAGAAGAAAAATAAAGGGAGATATGGAGCAGCACTCAATAAAAGAAGTAAATAACCCTAAAATGAGCACAGAGAACAACAGTGATCAGCTCATTGCCATCGGAACAGGCTGAGCATTATGGCAGCCAGACGAGCGGGTCCTGTAAGCTGGTGTCCTTCTGGTAACCTTGGGAAAGACATCGGCTCTTAATTAAGAGTTTGGGGGAAACATCAAATATCAGTGTTTGTACTGCCACGTTACAGCTTGGCCTTGGCTAAGGCTTCCCTTGGCTCCCAAGGTGCTGGAAGACAACCCTCTATTTTCTTTTAATTTAAAGATAGCTGAAAGCCATGGCCTGGACAGTGATTATAACTGTATGCGATTAGGAATAAATGAGCAAAACATTCTTCAATCAAAAAAAAAAAAAAAAAAAAAATTGCTGGCCTCAGATCCCAGACCAAGACCCCGGGGATATCAGAGGCTGCAATAATAATGGAGAGCACTCAATCAAGGAGCCCAAACTGGTCTTTGGTGCCCCAAAGCCCAGCAGATGCCCCACAGCAGTGACCTGCCTTTGAAGCAGGTCCTCAGCAGCAGCTCCCAGGCTCAGCTCTGGGGGTCTCAGCCTGGCACACAACAGACCCCAGCACAGATGGGGCAGGTTGTGGGTGCTGGGACACTGCTTGCACACCTGATCTGTGGGTGCCCGGACTAACTGCGCCTGCTCACAGGGAGCTCACGCACCTGTGGTGCCCAAGGCCTGGTAGACCCTCAGCGAGCTCCCTTGGAAGCCAGGCTGACAGCACCGCCTCCTTGGCCCGAGCGGCCATGCCGCACAGCTCGCAGAGGAGCCCTTTCCTTTGCTCGCTTCCCATTTCCTGCCCGTTTGTTTCAGCAGCTAACTCCCTGTTCCCATAACATGGGCAGCATAGGCAGAAAGCCATCCCTCTGCACTGCTCTCCTTCCCCATCCCCAACTCCCCTCACAGCCACCCAGCCCAGGCTCTCATCCTGCCCCTTGCAGAAAGCAGGGACCCTGCAAACGCAGCCACCTTTTCTGCTCCTTCAGGGACACACAGCACTTGCAGGCGTGGTTTAACGCGCAGCTGCCCCACAAATGGATAGAGCCGTGCAGCAGGAACGGTCCCCTTGGAGAAGCAGCCTCTCTGGGCAAGCGTGTTCACTAGGATGTGCAGAGCAGCAGGGCCAGGGGCACCGCAGCCAGGACCCCAGGGCAGCTGCAGCCCCCGAGGAGCTGCTCTGCGCACTCTCCCCTTGCTCCGCCGTGAGCAAGATCAAAGCCAGGTGGCTACGGGCTGTAGCTAATGCACACAGCAGCTGAAGTGACTGGCGCTGCAGACTGTCTCCCCCACCACAGCCAGTGCTGGGGAAAAAAAGGAGGGAAAGCCGAATCAGCGCTCTTATCTCGGCATCAGGAATCTTCAAAGCGCCTTTCTGTCCCTCCTCGTGCTCACAAGGGAGGTTTTGCAAGGAAACTCCAAGCAGGTTTAGCTCAGCTGTTTGATGCTGTCAGTGGTTCCTTGAAGCAGCTCCTATTGATGGCCTCGCTCCTCAAACGGGTCAGTCAGTGTCTGCAATGGAGCCCAAAGACAGAGAGGAGAGTGGGGGGAACCCACCGTGTCTGGCCAAGATCTACCGCATGACTCTGCATCCCTTTCTCCTCCAGCCCCTGCACTCTTCCCACCCCTCTGCTTTGTAAATACACACGCAGCGCCAGATGACTCAGCCTGCTCCTTCCTTCAGGATTTAAAGCCGAGATACCAGCAGCGGAGGGTGGAGGGAGGAGATTTGCACCCTGTGAAAACAATGTCCCTTGTTTTCCTGCATGGACACGATGTTTCCTCGGGCATGGGGGCTCCAGTGGGGAGGGGAAGACCGGGATCTTTGCCCTTGTCTTTGCCTAGACAAGCGAGGCACCTTCCGAGGGGCAGCCCTCAAATGCAACAAGTGGGTTTTGCCCAAACAAGTGGCTTTCACCAGCAAAGCTGTGGGTGCCTTGAACATCTACTTGAGAGTTATGGAAAACTCATCTTTTTGATTAAAAAAGCTACCGTCAAGAGTTCCTCTCTTCTCTTGAACAAAAAACAAAGGAGGAGGGAAGTGAAAAAAAAAAAAAAAAAGAGTACCAGGCTTTGGCTAAGAACTGCTTTGTTGGAGAGATGGAAACCTTGACAGTGGTCACGCTTAAGGAGCAACAGATGTGCATTTACACTAGAAATCCCTTCTGCTCAGCTGAGCTCCAGCACACGCAGGAGAGCCAACGCGCCAGATCATCTGGCGAGGAACATCCCAGCAACGCTTCCAAACATCTAAAAATAGAGGGCAGCCAAAGAGGATCCACATCACAAAGAGCCACTCTCAGCTGGGCTGCAGACAACCTGGCTAAAGAGTCTCCCCAGATCAGCTCCACTGCCTGACAGGGACACAGATGCACCTTTCGTTTGGGGCAAGGACACCAAAAAGGGCAGCCTAGAAGTGCATGGGAAGTGGCTGACCAGCCAAGAGCCCCCCTGGTGAACACAAATAAACAAACATCATGTTCCCTGCAGCCAAGTCGAGCTGCTGATGAAACCAACTTTCTGCACAACATTTTTAATGAGGACATCAGAGAGGCAGCAAGTCCTTCAGCACAGGAAAGCCTCTTCTCCTAGCCCTGACAGCACAATTTCAAGATGGTTTTGTAGGATATCTGAACAATCACAAGTTTAGAAACATTGAACCTACCAAAAGTAGGTCCAAATTTGTGAAGGATGCATTCTGTTCCATCATCCACATCATTAATGAAGATGCTCAATGGTATTGGGCCCAGTACCAACCCCTGGGTTAAGCCACTGTTGAGTGGCCTCCAAATGGACTTCCTGCTGATCACATAAGCGTATCAGTGGATTGCTTGTGTTTCTGTTTTAAAACTAAAATACAGAGATTAAAAATACATATGTCATCAGAAAGACAGAATCTGGTTTCCTCACCTGTATTACTAGATGCTACCTTAAACCAAACACTCGCATAATATTAATTTGTTAATATTGTGCAGGCTAATCTTAATCAGCAATCACCTGTGTTCGCTTTCTAGCTGAAACACTGGCTCTGGGTCAAGTTGCATCACACAGTCCTGGGAGTATCTGAACACCCTCACTAGCACAACACGCATTTGCTTTCTTGGCCTTCCCCTCTTCCTCTGCCCCGACAGGATTAGACAAACATATTTCATTTTGACTTACAGCAGTAAGCAAAATACTTCTTTTAAATTTTTCTCCATGTGGGTGTGGGAGGAAGAGGGTGGGAAATGCAAATCAGAATATTTACCTAAATGCATACACATTAAAACACGCACACACACACACGTATGTACGTATATTTTACACATAGCGACAGAAATCATGCTTACATAGTAAGTCACTTTAACAGAAGCCTTACATCCATCTCTGCTCACTTAATTGAGTCTGTTCAGACTGGATCTTAACTTATTGAAGATATTCTGCAATATTATCAAAAATTTGTCCTCGGATTGAAATAGCACAAATAATTTGATGCGCAAAATGGATATAACCAGTCAAAAAAATCAATTTGCGAATCAGCTTTCTAAGCTGAACATCACATTTCAAGTATAGACATAAAGAGCAGGAAGGCCTTGAAGGGCTTGGACAACTCCATCCAGGAGACAGAGCCTAAAAGGTACTGTGGAAACAGGGACAGCAAAAATGGAAACAGGGACGACAAACTCACCAGAATGAGCTTATTTATTGGCAGAGACACAGCAATTCCCTTCTGATTTATTTCTCCTTTGAAAGAGACAATCAGCAGCTTCCCAGTATGAAGACATTTTCTCACTTAAGTCCAAAAGGGGCTTACAGCTACTCCTGCCCAGTTACTGTACATTTCCACAACAGTGAGGAGCCTTGGCAGGCTCCACAGCCAGCTGGTGGGTCTCAAATCCGCCAGAATGTGAAAAATAAAACAGCTTTTCTCCAAAATTTCTGAGCAGCTGTTTCTCAGGGAAGACACAGGCCAACTTCCAAGAGATCTGCAGAGCAGAGTGCAATGTGGTCACTTTAACACTGCTCTCCAAGCTGAGGATGTCACCCCCCTCCAGCACCATTTTTAGGAGTGGTTATTCCATAGTGCAGAAGGCATTTGGTTAAGCTTAAGGGACTTAGCAGAAATGCAGAAAATATGTCTAAGACATTGAAGAGAAAGTTTGCTATCTTTATGTCGTGTGGGACCTGCTGTCACTCTGCAATGACATGTCGCCTCTGCAGGTGCTGGGGCAGAAGGGACACCCATCCCTCCTCCGGGGCCAGCTACAGCCCCTTCCAGCCAAAAATCAGGAAAATCCCACCTGCACAGGGGGTTCCCAAAGCTACTGGGCCAGTGAAACCCTACGGAGGGTGACCACAGTGCAACGGGCTCATGCTGATGGAAAGCGAAGGGTAAGCTTCAACCTGAACAACCAGGAAAAACGCAGATGCTCACTGCGGTTCTCACTGTCTGCCAGTGGCTTCTTTTAGAATAAGATCCCCCCTAGAAAAGGATTGCTGCTCCCCTGAGACTGGTATCTACTTCTGCTGGGTTTAGACCAGGGCCCTCATAGGTAGAAGGGCGGCTAATGGAAATCCAGTCTGTGTGGAGCATCCACTCTGTGTGCAGGTCTTTGCAAGGCCACAATTTTCCATCCATGCATTAAGCCAGTCCAATACTGACATCAGCTCATTGCCATTGATCTCGATTACATAAGAGGGACTTAACTCTCCACAGAATTGAATTTTCCATGTGTTGGAATCTTTTGCAGTTACTACATGGTTTCCTTGCTCCCTACTGCATTTATTATTTATCTGCTTTTGTCCTTCTACTAAAATACGATGGTATTTGCTGTCAATCAGGAATTTCTGCAGCCCTGTTTTAGTTTTCTGATATGATGCTTATCACATCAATTTCCCTTCACTTGAAAGAGATCATGCAACAATATGGCAATATTAAACATACCTGTAGCTTTGAGGATTCTCACCGATTCTGCACTGAAGTTACATTTTGTCACTGCATACATTAAGAGCAGTTAATAACCATTATGGCACCAAAATTCTCAGGTACTTTTAACTGCCATTTATAATTCATAAACACCTGGAAACTGTTCAAAATGAAACAGATTTCAAAGGCTTTAGTTTTAGAGCTGTAGATGAAGCTTCTCACTGTATATTACCCAATACCTTTCAAGAGAAAGGACTGTTCTGTCAAACGTTAAAAGCTTCCCCCGGTGTGAAGCAGCATGAGCTCCTGGTGCCTTCATTCCCTGTCCCATTTAGGCCTGCTCCTGAGGGACTGGAATCCCCATTTCCAGTCTTTCTGCTAACGTGCATATGACCAACGCTACTCACCAGAATAATTTCTTTAACACCTGTGTGGTGCCGTTGGGTAAAGTCACCCATTTTCACAACACTGCTTTATGTAACGCTTCATCCTCAAGACAGAAGCACGGTAAGAGCAGAAGTGCCACCAAAAACTCGGAGTGCACATACACATTGCTGAGCATTTACTTGGGATTAACCTTCCCAGCTTCACTGAACTCCTTTTTGACCTTTGGTGTAACTACTAGTCTCTAAGAAATTGGTTCTGAACAACTTAGGTTCTATAAAACCAGATTCTTTGGCTGACAAAGTCTTGTCTATGTGGCAGGGGGTTCACTGCCACAATAAACCCCACTTCAGATAAATAAATGGGGTCATTTCCTGAGAAGGGACCTCGCTTTTATCTGTCTTTGCAGAACTTTGCTGAAAAATGAAGTAACACTTGGAAATGTGTCAACACAATAAAAAAGTTAACAATATGCACAAAGAGAAGTCGGAAGAAGAGGAGGACAGGTGATCTGATAACATCTGGGAGCTTTCCATCTGCTGAAAGATGGATAGGAGGCACCACCTCCCTCCCGCACATTCCCTCAGGAGGAAGATGAAGGCGGGACACGTGACCCCTCTCCTTGCTTCAGCAGGGGATGCAGCGAGCAGCCCTGCTCTGCAGCAGGGATCTCTCAGCCCACACTGTTAGACAGGGGCCAAGCTGCCCTGGCCGTCCCCACCACGCAGCGACGAGCTGGAGGACTCCTGACCATGGCAAGGGCAGGTCCTGCTGCCCTGACCTTCCCTTCCCTCCCGCCACGCTCTCCCCGCTTCCCTCAGGTGAACGTTGGGCTTCTGAATCACCTACAAGAGCAGCCTCTGCGCTGTGGCTTACCCGAGCGTGGCCGACCACGCTGCTCCTCGCAGGAGAGCAGCCGCTGCCCTCTGCACAGCTTGGCCCAGGCACTCAGGGGCAGATGGTTCCAACCAGGGGACCGCGCAAGGGGCAGAGCTGCATCCTCAGCAGCTCCCCTGCACAGACACACGTTCCCCATTCCTCAGCACAGCACCAGCTGCTCTTTGACATTAGTGAAAGGGGAGGTTTTGTCACACCAAGAAATTATCTTACACTTCCACTATATACATTCAGTACTAATAACTCACAATGCTTTTACCTCACGTTCCTAGCAGAAATGAGACCTCCAAAACCATGCAATCATCTCCCAAGAGAACTGAGGGAAGCAACAGCACTTGGAATGCTCAGCACTGAAATTCTGCTGCTTCCCTTGCCCTGTACTGCATACAGTCACTGCAAAGCAGGAGGAAACGCTCCCTGATGCTCTCCAGGTAGACAACCCCTTCGTGCTCAGCCTACAGCAATGCAGAACAAAACTGGGGCCAGTGGTGGATGGAGAAAAAAGCAAAAAGAAACACGCCCTGAGGACCCTTCTCTTGCCCAGGTATCGCCAAGAGCTGGTGTGGGAGCCAGATCAAGTTCCCTGCATTGTCAGGACGCTGGCCACCAATGTCAGAAAAGCCCCACACTTCATTTCAGAAGTTGTGGCATTCATTTTTTTTTTTTACCACATATGATATGACTGACATGTTGAAGTCACCATAGCCTAAAATCGTAGGGCTTTACTTCTAAATTCACTATACGGAGTTATTCTTTGCTGCTAACTGAATCACCTTTTCTAGTCCAAAGCTTCTCGTCATGCAGCTCAAATCAGAAGTTTGCCATTTGACTTTCATCCGGAAGAGTCACCCACTCTGTGCTAAGGAGCGATTCTGTTTAGAAATTTAAAACAGAGTATTTTACTAGCTCTTGCTGACGTGTCCAGAGCATGCCTGCATAACACACACAAAAAAGAACTGAATGTTATGCACGAGGAAGGCAACCATCATTAAGCTCTGAATGGAAAATTTGAAATCGCAACATGGAATTGGGGATTTTGGAAAATTCTCAGAAGCACTATTTTATCAGAAGCCTCTTCAGCCTAGGCCATCAGAGAAGCCAAATGTTGACAAGGTCTGTGCAGGTTCTCCTACAACCTGCTCTGTTGCTCTCAACACCAGGAGCCCCCAGCCCTTGCAGAGGTCTCCAGAGATAATTCAGCTGCGTTTTAACGCCACACATCTCCAGGGTGCTCGTGCTTCCCCATCCTTCATGGTCCATGCAACTATGTCTGTAGCAAGGGTCAGTCACATCTGTTCCATTAGCACCCAAAGCCATTAGCATATCCATTTGGCTAATGAGTCACCAATTCTTTCATTTCTGCTCTACCACAAATTAGCTTTTGTTACCTTAAAACTAGGTTTCTTGGCTTATCTAAAGCATCTTTATCAACTGCTCCTGAAATGTATTTAAGAAACGTATCAATAAAATCCGTAAGACCTGCAGCAAACCTAATGTAAATCTTAGATCCAGTCTGACCCTTGTGGTCAGTCCACTGGCTCTGCTGGAGTGACATCAGGAATGAATTCAGCCCCTTTCCAACCGCCTCCAAGGATGGGCCAAGAGACATTTATGTCTATCAGGGAAAAACAAGAAAATATGCTGAAAACTGAGCATTTCCAACAAAAACTCAGTCCAGGATGGGAACAAAAGCAAACCAAAAACATTTTACAGCTCATCGGGAGAGTTAGGGAGAGGTTGTCTGACTGAAATATAACAAGAGTATCTTAGAGTATCTTAGAAACAGAGCATCTTGCAGATACACGCTTCTTAACAGAGAGAGCAGGTACCTGAATGATGGAAACACTTGCAATCTGTACACTGTTTATACACTGTTTTTTACAGTGGTTTTGTAGCAACTGCCTAATTTCAGACAGGCACTAAGCGAACTACTTTAGCTAAAGGGATACTCCATTTTAGTACATGCACAGCATTAACAGGACATCCTACACACACTCTTCAAACCCTCTCACACTGTGCTAGAACAACTGGCTGCATTCTTGTTTACCCACGTGCTTTAAAATTCCTGTGGCATTTGTAACCAATTGCCATAAAAATAAAAATTGCCATAGCTGAAATGATACCAACAGCAAATGAAAACAAACAAACAAAACCCACATAACCTATGGGGAATTACATTATCTAAGCCAAGGAAATGAGGGAACATTGAGGTAGCCAGTCCAGAAAAACAAGAAAATTAAATCCCATTTAATTAAATCCCATTTCAAAGAGAATTTCAAGGCAAGTGGAACCGCGGGTGCTCACGGGAGGTGCTGATGCCTGGACTCCCTCCCTGCGGCGGCCGCGCGTTTCTCAGCCCCAGCTTGAACAACCTGATCTCAAAACTATGTTACAGTCACTTAACTAGCACAGATTCCCACACAGACACAGACACAAACCAACCATATCCTCTCTTGGGTCTGCTTTTCTCCATTTTATTACCAGTTTACACTGACTTACTATACAAATGAGTTACTCTGGCTTAGATATTTGGACTGATCATGATTTTGGCATTTACAGGTGATCATCTCCACCTCAAGAGCCTGCTGAGCAGACAGGGTGATTATCTGCTGTGCTCCAAGCACTCAGCTGACAGACAACATTGACAGTGCCTCAGTATCCGTAGATCAGGATCAGAGGAGGATTTACAATCCCATATCCCAGAAAACTCAGCACAGGTTAACCTAAGCACACATATGCACACATAAAGGTTATTTGCTGAACTAAACCTTAGAATCCACCTGGAATCAGGTACAACTCAGGCCTGGCTTGCAAAGGTTGCTACATTTATGATGCACTTGAATCACTCACGATGTCTGTACAGTTTTACATTAGGGCAACCAGTATTAGACAAGCAAACGATTCCTTTCTGCACCTGCAAGATAACCTAATTTCACAAAGAAGTGGCGTGTCTGCACTAGGGGAACGATTTCAAAGCTTTACCTGCAGCAAGAAAATTAAATTGACACAGCTTCTAGGCAACCAAGAAGTATCATCAGCAGGCATTGCTCATCACAGAAAGTTGAAAGGCACTGCACATCTCTGCACACTTACATGTATCAGAAAATATGACTGGAAAAGGGAAGAAAGAATAAAGTTAACGCAGTAACAAGAACCTATGTTTATATAAAATTATACTGTGCTTAGCTCAAGAGTAGGTCATTTACAAACTATGCTTTGTTAAAAGGCGTGGAAGTTGATTTTGTGCAAGAAAGAACAAATTCAGCTTTTTGATTTTCTTTGAAGGCGAGCACCTCTCCCCTACAGCCCTGGAGAACATTTGGGTTGTATCTCCTCAGCGTTTCCTTATCAACCAAAACGCAATCCACCAGCTTGGCGTGCAGAAACAGCGTTACGTTTTTAACTCCTTGGTGTTACAATGAGGTTAAGGGACAGACAAACCAGTCCATAATTAGGACCATCATGACAAACAAAGCTAGCCCTGTGATGCTTTCTGTCTTCCTAAAGCTTCTTCACAGACCAGCTGGAGTTGCTGCAAGCACCGGGTGGGATGAAGGAGACCAAGCACATGAGAAGTCGCTCGGCAGAGACTACTCATTCCAGAGATCTTTGGAGATGCCCAGGCTGCACGTGGGCTGAGCCTCAGTGACGAGAGCACTCGGCTCCTGGAGGACATCAATGCAGAAGGAAGGCAGGAGCACAGAGAGCAGGCGCAACCCACGTCCACTCAGATCTCGTTCATGCAGATTCACATGCAGCTCTTCTTCACTGTCTTACACTTTTCCTTTTGTAGCCAGCAGGAGAGCAAGGGATGTGGCCACCAGGTAAGTCAGATAAGTTACTGAGAACTTGTCCTGTCAGCCAGCTTCACCAGCAAGGCACCAAGTGCTGCCTACAGTAGGAGCAGACAGGTCCCATGGTGATCCCCACAGAATAACTTCTCCAATGAACCGAGCCAAGAGATGCCTTCACACACAGGCTTGCGCACACACTGGATTTCCAGCAGACAGCAAAAAAACTGGCTGCAGTCAGATGAAGTAGATCCTACACCCCATCTTTCAGCTCACTCAGCAAGGTAAAAAGGTCTTAGCTGCTTTGTTTTGTCCTCTTAGATGGAGGACAATTAGTCTAAGCAGTTTTCTCTTCGTACAGGGCTTTATTATACTTCAGCTGCCCAAAATCAGGCAATCCTGTAACAGATGTGGAACAGGACATTATAATCCCAGCTCTTCGCCTGGTTCTGTACACCCTAAGGCAACGGGGAAGTCTAAGCAGCATGACAATAAAAAAAGCACAAACTCCCACCATCCAAGACTACAATGCACATTCTTAGAGGTTGCAGTAAAATGCAAAATATCCCTCAACACACAGGCTTTGAACTGAGGAGTCAGGACGTGCTCCCCGGCCAAAGAGCAGGGATAAAGCTCATGGGACGGAGGGGACAGAGCGCCTCCACTGCAGACATCTGGCTTGCCACAACCTGGCTTTTGAAGACAAGCCCAACTTCTGCATTTACAGCCTTTTGCCCCAGTAAGTGACAGCCACTAGACCAGCGTGACTGCATACTGTCACCAACAGAGAGCAGACGGTGTCCCTTTGCGTTACTGCTGATTTCAGCCCATTTACAATGTGTCTACCAGAGGCTGGAGTCACCTGGCACTGGGTCAGACTGGACACATGCAATAGTTTGTTCCACAGAAGTGACAAGTTGATGGAGCTGCTGGAAGCCCGTGGGGCTGCAGCTGGACCAGCCACATTCCTCAGCAACAGAAAGCCCCAAATTTCAAACATGCCTTTGGAGAGACGTTCAGCTAAAGCCAACAGTGACCCAGCAAAACCGTTGTGTAACTCGTGCTCCCTGGGAGCCAGCTCTTTCTTCCCAAGACTTTGCTTTTGCATTTTGAAGTGATAAATAACAATGAGATTTGCTGAACGGCTTTGGACCGAGATTTGCTTGCAGATATCTTATCTGGAAGCCTGTGCTCCCCTCATCACCTGATGGAGCCGGCTGCCTTGTTGCACATGCAAGGTCCATCACGGAGACCCCATCCCATCAGCAACCCAGCACTTGCACTCAGCCTGGGGCAGGAGGTCTCAAGCCACAGCTTGAGCACAAGCTGTGAGGCCCTCCTGGCTCAGACCCACCTCTTCCAAAGCGCTGCTGCCAAAGTGTTATGCAAACATTTTCAAGAAAAAAAAACCTTCCAAGCTGCTAAGCAGCCCACCTCTTCACTCAAACTCAATGCCGCCTCACAAAAAGCCTGGATCCATTAATTATTAGTCATACTAGAAGTCTGAAGATATATTTTTAAAAAGATTTAGCCTCCTAAGTCAGCAGAGCACTTGGAAAAACACGTGCATCACCGCTGTGCTGGGGGCTGCTGCTGCTCCCGGGTATCTCAGGAAGCGATTCCAGTTCCCACACACACTGAAGGAAGAAGCCCACAGGCTGAACTGGCAGCTAAGGCTGGCGGATCTCTATTTCCCAGGCTTTTCATAAGCCCTCCACTATGTTCTTAACCTAAGCAATCCAGAGGTGGTGGCGAGGGGGAGACGTATCAGGAAAAAAAGCTCTGTGCAAGACACAGCACAGTCTACCCAAAGGGGGAAAAAAATGCAGGCTTTATTAAATCCCAAGCAGCCAAATCTGCATGCTATGTGGGAGTTTCAGTCTGATCCCATAATTCTGAGATATTTACTTCCAGACAGGGCTGTTTATAACTGAAGACAATGTTGCCATACACCAAGCCATCATCAGACAGGCTTTCTATGGAATCTTGCCCACAGAGAAGGCAATAGGTCAGTGGAAAAAGAGAAAAAGAAAGAAAAGAAAGAAAAAAGTATTTTAGTGGGTGCTGACCCTGGTGTTTTGAACTTTAGACCAAACCAGTGCTGTTCCCAGGGCCTCCGCTGGGCAGGATCCTGCTGCACCCTGGGTCCCACATTGCCACAGCCGAGCTCCACGGCCGCGTCCCAGCCTGCAGGGGCACCAAGTCAGTCCCTGGCCAGGAATATTTACAAATCTCACTTCTCCTTTAGCAACAGCTCTTCCCCCGGTGATCCCGACCCACCAGCTACCCCACTCCAATCATCACCCTTGTCATTTTTCCCTCGGCCCCGGGGGAAGCAGAAGCTGCAGAAGCAGGAAAGCCGCTCAGTTTTACAGCGAGGAGGCAGCAGGTGAGCGCAGCTGGGCTCGACCTCTGCAACGAAGCACAAACAGCACCATGGCAGAGCTTGAAGAAACCAGCTGCTGGGCACCCGAGGAGTGGCTGAGGGACACAGAAAGGGCTCGTTTTACCAGTACTAGCAATTTCTGTTAACATTTCAAACTTTCTCTCTTAGAGCTCTGGGTTCTGGGGTCAGGTGAATCTCAGCATGTCCTTTATTTATTTTTAAAATTTATTGTTTTAAAGAACTTGAGTTACAAAGAAGCATCTGAAGTTCAAAACGTTTTTTTTTGTGAACTTATACAGTCATTCCTTGAGCTCCTGCAAATCTTTACTACCTGCAATACCTCAGAGCAAGAACTTCAAGCTTAACCACTCTCCTTCCAATTGCAGCAGAGCTGTTGCAATGGAAATGCTTTCTCCTGGTTACTAGCAGGGTGCTTATCCCTTCTGTGGGATTTATTCCTTCACTCCCAAGCCAGAACCAAGTGGTTCCAGCCCGGAAACCAGCAGCGCTGTCACTTCTACCTGCAGCTCCTCAGGGCCAGGCCACGTCAATCCCACTGGAATGACAGAGTGGGCTGGTAGCACTGACTGGGCTTGTCTGTAGATGACACAACTCCCTAGACAAGTAAACAACAGCACATGAGTTATCCAACTGGCTGTGCGACTCCAGGAATCCCGTTTGGGTTCCTAGGTCTGGATCTGGGCTTCGGGCAGGCAGCTGCATAGAGGAAAATCTGCATCTTTACTACAGGTGCACCTGGTTGAGGTTTGGTCCTCTGAGCTGTTTCCCGTGGCTCCGGGCTCTCTGCTACTGCCTGAAGACACACTTCCCTGCCTCTGATGTACTCCTGCCTTTTCAGAAACTCCAAAGGAGCTCTGAAGAGAACAGCATCTAGTTTATCCAGGTAGGATGGATGTATAAGGAAGGCACTGGCTCTAGGTGCTCAGCACGAGCCCCTGAACACCAGACTCATTCACGTGCCCAGCTGCACAGCGCGAGCAGAGGAGGGACAGCCGCACAGAGGGGTTGCGGGAAGCCTTGCAGAGCCCCAGGGCTCAAGCGCTGCCTCCAGCAGGCGCCCAGCAGCTCAGAGCTCGAGGAGCACTTTGCTGGCAGTTCTGCACAATGACCAACACTAGGCGTTATGAGGAGCAGCGAGAGGACCCCGTGCTGCACCCACTGTCACTGCCTACAGATTCCCGCGCCTTAGTCCCAGCAACAGCAGCAAGTCTCAGCAGCCATTCTGGAAGGCAGCAAAAGCAGCATCCCCAGGCCAGGCAGCTGAACACACACACAGGCAGTCACTGGTGTTGATGGAAATGGTCTTGTGAGCATTTGCAGGGCGCACGCCTCGCTCGGGGCGGCGCGCACCCCCTGCGAGCACCCCTGGGTGCCCTGTTCTCGGAGCAAGCGCAGCAAGAGGCAGCCACGCTGCACGGGCGAGAGCGGGGAGGAGGCCTTGGCAGGTGGACACGGGGAGTGTGTAATTGAAGTGGGCTGTGGTTCCAGTCACAGAGAAAGGCTTCATCTCCTCAGTCTGTGCTGAGTAAGCTGTGCCCTCCTGCTGCTATCTCCCCAACAGAGTCTGTTCCCCACTCCAAAGCCCAGCAGGGCCACCCTTACACAAGCACAAGTCATTGCACCTGCTAGAGAGCTGCTCAGCGTGTTCATTTTCATCTCATTTTGTACTGGATTTGGTCTACAGGGCAATACGTGCCCTGTTCTCTCCAGGTGCCAATTACTCCAATTAACAAAACACAACAGCTGTGTTGATGCCCTGCCTAGGAGAAACCACCTATGTTTATGGACAGCCTAGATCGCGTTAGTATGAAGCAACTGCAGATTAGCCAGTTTTTAAAAAGGGGCCTCAGATTGTTTCAGAGCTGTTGTCTTGTATTCCTGTCTCTGCTCTGCTGTTTAATCCCAAGCATAGCCCTTGTATTTGCAAGAACTTGCTAAAACATACGTACACAAACCTTGTGCACAAACCCAAACTTCCAGCTAGATCCCCACATCTTTCCCCCAGCCCATTAAAACATGAGAATGAGCAAGCCAGCACCTTATCTTTCTACCAAGTTGCTATTTTAATCTTCATCTGCACTGAACTCTGTTTCTGTTGAGACAACTTTTCTCTAAAACCTTACAAGGAGCACTGCAAATACCAGCAATGCCCTTCAGAACCTTCAGAGACTCCCAGATGAGGAGAAATGCAATGTTTGTGTCTTTGCTTAAGAATAAAACAAGAATGTCAACTATCTTCTTTGGATAACTGGGCTGCAATAAGTCTTTCATTTCCATTATCGAGTTCTAATATTAAAAATACAAGAATGATCTTAATCCCTCAAGGTTCATATCACTTGACATCTTAGCACTTGTGGAGTCACAGGAGAATCACCAGCGACCACAGTGACAAGGGCTGGTCTGAGAGGACTCAACACGAGGGTGATGGGTCATGGATGCACCAAGCCAACTGATCCAACACGCAGGGTCAAGGAGCAGACAAGGAGCCACAGAGCACAGCTTTTGTACCTATGTGTACAAAATGGGGCAGCTGCATCAAACTCCTATTTAAATGCAAAATACACAGGAAGAACGAGAGAGAGGATGCCACCCTGCAGTCCACCTTGCCTGTGCCCTCCTCCAGCTCTCCACAGCCTTCCCACAGCTACTTCACCCTTGAGGCTAGAGGGGAGTCACCTCACCTCCCCTTGCAAGGCCCAGGTAGCAGCCTGGGGTAAATATATCCCTGGGCAGCACTCCTTGGGTCCATCTACCTCTGCCACACCAGGACTTTGCTGCTCAAAAGTTCAACCTCTCCAGGGACAAAGCCTCCCACACCAGCAGGAACTCCTCACCATGCCTTAAGGGTCATCACTGGGAATACCCACAGCTCCCCAGTGCTCGACTAGGAATAAAACCTTAATTGCTTTCTCCACCTGCTCCCAAGGCTTCCCAACTCCCACTCCACCTAGCCCAGCCCTCCCCACCACCTGCTTCCTCCACACCAGGAACCCTCACCCTCCCCCCATGGGCTCTGCAATCGCCCTGGGGTGCCCGGGCTCCTCATCACCGCACGCACCCGCAACGTGGGTGCCGCCGCAGCCGCCTGCGCTCGCTGCCCCGAGGGTGCAACGCGCCCGCCGGAGAAGACAATACCCCAAACATAGCTGCGTCTCAATGAAGCCACTGCTGCGCTGCTGGAACTGAATGGGATCACACACATCCTGCCAGAATTAACGAACAAATAAATGACAGACTGCACAATATCTGATTTATAACGTTATCTTTAACAGTATGTCACTACTGGGCTGCGAATGATGTTATCTGGCCTGTAGAGCATCAACTGTAAGGAAGAGATCAAAATGCAACAGGCAAGGCAGTAATGATTGTATCTGAATACTAAATTACTCTCATAGCATAATCAAAAAATAGTCCTAAGAAAACGATGCCTTAGGACTTTAAGAGCAAACAGGAGCCGCGTAACTTGAGCACATCTCCTCACTTGTAACCCAGTCCTGCAGATGGGGAATAACGGCTCCGAAGCGGGTCAGGCAGAACCACCCTGGTCTAGCACTGAGCTGCTCTCCTGGGTGCTCAGACTCTGCCCCAGGAGGGTCAGATCCCCGCAGGAGGCAGCGCAGGGGCCGTCGTGCCCCGCAGGTGCAGGGAGCTGCGGCAGAGCCGGAGCAGCGCCCGGGGCCGCGCGCTGCCCCAGCCCCGGCTCGCGGGAGGCGCCACCCCGGGAGCCGCGGGAGCCGCCACCGGCCCTGCCCGCTCGGCCGGGAGTCTGCGGAGGAAAACAGCGGAGGCGTCAGCGAAACTCGGCGGCTGCGGAAAGCGAAACGGCGAGAAAGGGCTCAGCTCCCCGCTGCCCCAAGCGAGGCTTTTCCCTCCGCTTCCCCCTGCCCGGTGAGGGGACCAGGGACCGCGCAGCAGCCGTGGGACCCCACGGAGCTGCCCTCGCCCCGCACGGGGACGGGGCCACCCCGCAGCCGCCCCACTCGCGGGCAGAGCGAACCCTGCCCTCCAGCCGCCCCACTCGCGCGCGGGGCCAGAGCAGCCCCTGCCGGGACCCCGGGCAGCCCTGGGCGGCCGCGCCGCGGGACACGGACCCGCGCGGCGCCCGCCTCACCTCTGTACTTCTCCATGGGGCTGCAGTCCCGCGCGCGGCGCTGCCGCCCGCAGCCTCCCGCTCCGCCGGAGCGCGCGGCCCGCCCCGCTCCGCCCCG
>NW_020455976.1:6443612-6628573 GCF_003342845.1 Nothoprocta perdicaria
CCGGCCCGGCCCGGCCCGCCCCGCTCCGCCCCGCAGCCGGGCAGGGCGCCGGGGAGTCACGGAGGCGCTCGGGGGGCGGGTGGGGGATTTGGGGCCGGGGCTTTGAGGGGCTTTTTGGTGGCTTTGGAGGCTGGACAGGGCACAGGGGGGACATGGGCACCCTGCTGCTCCCAGAGCTGTGGCCATCGCCGAGGGGCCCTCTCTGCTCCCTCTCTGTAGGGGGGTTGCAGTGGGGCCGGGGGATCCCCAGGGAAGGGCTGGGGCTGTCCCGGGAGAGCTTTGTGTGTGACCCGGTGCCAGGCACCCGCTGCGTGCACTGCCCGGGGCGGCACGCGGACAAGTTGGGTTCCTTTCCCATCTTCCTTGGGGATTTTCCCCTTGTAACCATTGCCCTCTCCCTTCTCAGGCGCTCGGTAAGAGTTCCCCTTAGGAGCTGCTTCCTGGGCAGAGCAGAGGTCACAGGTCCCCCAAACCACTTCTCGTACCTGGTCTCCGTCGCCTACAAGGTTGACAGGACCAAAGAGTAATGAGTGGAGAGGTGGCCACCCCATTTGCTGCCGTGCAAGGCCCAGGGCAAAAGTACTGAAAAACAAGGCAGTGGAAACTAGCTCTGCGTCCTTTGGGGGTGGATACGTTGTCTTCTGTATCCATTGGGGCTCTGTGGGAGGCTCTAGTCCTGCTTCCACAGAAGGATGAGGGCCCACTGGGACCTCATTGACCCGAAGTTACTCCTCATCCCATTGCCTTAATCTTTCAGAGACTCTTAGGCTTTGAGGTCTGGGCAAAAGAGCTTTGGTCCTGAGCTCGGGTCTGCTTTAGGATGTTGGGCAGGAAGATGGTGAAGGCTGGGTGGTGAGGCCTGGCTACAAACCTTGTGAGCGCACATGGATCTCGAAGTAGTAGTCACCTTGAAGTCATCAGTACTAATTAAGGATAATACCTCTTAAACAAACTAATTAAAGATGATTTGAAAGATCAAGAACTTGTATACTTGAGCTTCCTGTGAGCCCCGGAGCCATTACTCACCCGCCATGTCCCCTTCCCTCCCCTGCACCTCCACAAGGACTCCCCAGAATCCAAGGACTGTTGGCCAGGCCTATGGCAATTGCTGAGTTAGTGCCAATGGGACAAATATTAATGCCAGAGGGATTCAAATTCTTCCTGTTTGTCCCCTTCATTTTGTAATAGGAAATATCCAGAAATACACTGGAATGGCCTTCAAACAGACTGTTCTCTGGCTTTGATCAAACTAGGAAATACCCAGGCCCTTCTTAATGCAAGCGGCTAAAATTCCCAATGTTGATGCTGAAAGCTGGAAGCTTACCATGATGCTCAGCTAGAATGAACATTTGCTTACTGCTTTTCCTATCTGAGCTTCTCAGGAGCCAATAAAATAGCAGTCAACCACATATTTCAATGTGTCCACATAGTTCATCTTATTTTCCTGCTTATGAGTGATGACTCATTGTGACAAGCCTTGAGGACCAAGCTCATTCTGCTGGAGTCCCCCCCTTACTGGTGTCTGACATCCCCTCCTTCAGTGCAGAGGATCATAATACAGCTTGTAATTCTTTCACTGCTACATGTTTATGTTGCATTAATAGCCAGTCTGAACACCAGTGAGATTATCACCCTTTGGCTAATCTAAGAGTTATGGAGCAGGTGCATTTTGCTTCATTAATATTTTTGCTGTTACACTTACCTTTCACACCAGCAAACCACTGCTTCCAAAGGGAAAATACTCCAGTTGGCAGAACAAAAGGTAGAAGTTTCTCCCACGCTCCTAAGGAAGCCTGTTCTTTCACAAGGCTTTTCTTTACCTCAAGTGCTTATCAAAGCTGTTCAGGAATCTCAGCATGCAAGATTAATTTCTCCTGGTTAAATTTCTGAAGGACGGAGAGCCATGTCAAACACTGTGTCTGTCAGATTGAGCTGAGGGTGTTCTGTGAAATGTTAAGAAATGAAGAGGCCAAAGACAAGGTCTTGATGGTCACTCTGGCCTCCCTGGCTGAAATGCTGCCATAATCTGAGCAGGAGGGTAGTTCCCTTCCATTAGAGAGCCTCTACACAGAATTTCTGTCAAAGAGATGCTGTGCTGTTACTTTTACCTATATTCATATTCTTCTGAACCAAAGTTCTGGACCTAAGGACAGCTTTACCAATGTAATAACTTTGTTATATCTAAAAGGGGAAGATCTTTCCTCCCACCCCTCCTTCTGGCCACATGGTCCCTTTTCCTTGTATCATTTTCAAAATTGCTAGACCAACTTTCATGGTGAAGTGGTGCAATTTTCATGGTGAAGGAGGTGGGAAACTAAAATGGCAGATTCTTCTCTCAGGCTAGCAATCTGAGTCACGTTGCAGACCTGGTGCAGGTACCAGGTAAAGCATCTGTACTTGAAAGGAAGAGAGAGACTGTATGAGCATCATAGCAAGTCCAAGGAAGTGGGTGGGACCACGCAGCCAGGACTAAGAGGGATCACTGCTCGCAGTAACTGCAAGCTCAGCTGTCTTGTTGATGATCTGCTTTGATCTTCCATCTAGCAAGGAGCAAAGACAAGACATTCCATAAGTTTTTGGAGCTCCTATCAATATCTTTGACCTTGATCCACTGAATCCTGCCTGTCTTCTGGAATTTCCTTTTGGTGGGTTAAGGGGATAGTTACTGCTGGGGAACTTAACAGAGGCCTCCACTTACTCTCCAGGGAGCTCAGAATATCTTGGCTGGCCTCTGCTGATGTTGTCTTGGTTCATATGATCAGAACCACCGCACCGCACTGCAAGACCCTTAGCCACCCAGATCCCTAGAACACAGTTTTGTGAAACAGCCTGTGATAAATGGCATTGCCACGCGACTTATTGCAGAAGAGTGCTGAGAATCCCAGGCTGCGCATTCAGGAGAACGAACAGTAATGAAACTTTTCCCCCAGAGATAACTGGCACACCAGATTAGTGTCTGGTTCCAGGAAGGAGCTGGGACCCTGCCAGCGCTGAGCCAATGAAGAAAGGGTTAGAAGAAGCAGAGAGGCAGATGGGTCACTGTTAACATGGTTGTTGCAGGGAAAAGTAGCCAGCTCTCAGTGGAAGAGGGATGACAACCCTCTGCCAAAGAGGAATCCTTCGTTTCAGAAGATTAGCAAGCATCCTGCCTATGCTGTTCTTTTGAAGTCTTATTACTTCCTTTTGAAGTGTTTTGTGTGAGGGACACATTCCCTTACTTGTGCTGGTCTTGTTCCACTGACTGTGCTCAGCCACTTCTGACTTCCACCAATGAAAGTCAAGACAGTCAGCCGTAATACAAACAAAAAACAGAGCTGTTTAGCTGCTCAGCTACACAAAAGCTTCATGGCTGATACATTCCAGCAATGTTTTAGATTCTCTCAGATCTTAAGTGTTTCAAAAAATCGTGGCTGGGAAGAGTGTGGCTAGAGGGAGGGGGGAATGTCCCATTTAAGACAGCAAGACCAGATGTCTTTTTGATGAGCTTCTCTTGGCTTCCTATTCTTTGACATTTCCTTTTCAGTCGTTGAGTCCAAATGGCTTCCAGGACAAATTACAGGGAGCTCTAACAGCATGAATTATTTTCTCTCCCCTGCTGGATAGGGTAGCTATTTCTGGCCAAAGTGTGATACTTGCTGACACAACAATGTGCTCGACAACCTGGGCAGCATCGACGCTGGAGCTTGTTCTTTCCTGATACTTGTTTTCAACCTTGGACACTCCTCCACCTCCAGAAAGCTCTTTAGCCTTCCCTTGACAGTGGTCATCACCAGTTAAATAAGTGGAAAGTTGTTCCACCATCTTCAAAGCTCAGTGTCGGGGACCCTCAAAACACATCCTTGGGTATCAGTGCGCTGTACTTCATCATATAACACTCCACAGTACCCACAGGAGATGGCTATCAGCCTCCTAAGATTTTCTGATGCGGATGCATAAATAAGCCATGGTCCTAGTTTTTGAGGGGATGGGATAGGAAATCATGGCTGTCAATGAGCAAATACTGAAAAATTCACCCACACAGATTCTTCCAGTGAAACAGTGCTGAGTAAAATTGTTCCCAGGTTGGCAGAAAAACAAACAAAAACAATCAATCAAACAAACAAACAAACAAAAAAAAAAAAACAGCAAAAAATCCTGTCTGTACTGTCAAGCCCTTCAGTGCAGGACTTGCCTTGCTGGAGCTGAACTCTTGCCACCTTTCAGCACCAGTAAACTTACCCAGGCAAGAGGAAAAACTAGTTTTACCTAAATATGGGAAAACATTAATTTTTGCATGTTGCTTTTATAAAGGATTTTTTTAAGCCTTCCCCATCATCACCACAAACTGTGGTCTGATGTCAACTCTGAGCTCGCAGAAGGCTGTTTATTCTGGCTTTCCCCCAAAGGAAAAAACTAGAGAGGTTTTGTTTAGGCCTAAACCACTTCCACCCGGCCAAAGTCAATAAGCAGAGCACACTTCTGAGGTCAGCACTGCAGAAGTGGAAAAGCGATAATAAATAAGAACCTATGGTCCATGCAGGAGAGCACCAGTTAAAATGGAATTTGTTTCAAGGAGACTAACTACTGAAGAGGAGTCCAAGTTTCTTTCCCAGACCTCATGTCTGCTGTTTATTTTGGCTTTCAGAGTATATCAAACTACCTGCCAAATCAGAAGTAACTATTGGGTAACAGATCTCATTTGTGTTTACTGCATCTTTTCTGATTTTCCTGTTAAAGGAGAATTTAAGAGTCAAGAAGTCAGCACTGGTAAATACCAAAAACACAGTTTCTCTCTTCCCACATAGACCAGTGGAATTGAATTTCTCCTGCCTCCCCGACTATCATTAAGTATTCTATTTAAATAGGCCAGCTTCATGCCATCTATAATGAAGTTATAGTGTATTGCTCTGTTATGAAGGATGAAGCTGTTGTGTCCTACGGGGAGAAAAATCGCTCTAATCCAACTTTCCTTTTGAAAAGGCCTAATGTATCCACATGAGATCTTCTGGCAGAGACAACTGAGAGAATATAAATAGAAGCTTAAAAGAAGAGGAGGGGAAGGGGAAAATAACTCCAACAGAGCTGAGTAGCTGAGATTCACAAGTTTAATAGGAAGATCGATGACTGAAGAGCCTGTTCTGTGACACAATTAGGACTTTATGTAGGCCTTTTTCAATGATTTGTAGCTGACAAAATATCACACAGAGGCCGTTTCACTCTGCAGGCCAGGTGCCCAGAGATGTTTTTTTCGGGTAGGAGGGGGCAACCTGGCCTGTTGCCAAGGGGCAGCGGCCAGCAGGGTCACCACAGGCTAAGTTGGATGAGGTGCACCTCACCTGGAACACAAGGGGCAGGAGCAAGGAGTGGCCTGCCCTGCCTGAGGCCCCCAGACGTCCAACTAGGCCTCCATCTTCCTTCCTGAGGGAGCACAGGGCTACACAGTGGCCACAACAGACCGGCTGCGAGAGGTGGCCGTGAGGGTGCAGCTGTTCGTCTTGCAGCGTGTTGTCCCCTGCCCTCCGCCTGCTATGAAAGCTGCTGTGTGGGGACACATGGGTTTGTGCCACAGGAAGAGAGCAGTTCTCCACACAGACCTTATGCTGAGAGTTCTTATCTCACAGCATCTTCTGAGCAGTAGCCTCTACCCCAGTTCTCTCTGCCCACCCACCAAACACAGTTGTTATTGTGGCCCTTCTGTCTCAGTGCAGAGTTATCTACCTCTGTTCAACCACTTGGCCTCCCCATAGCTTTGCTTGCTCCTGCACTGCAGAGGAAGCTGGTAACATTCAGTGGACAAGTGGTGGCAAGTGGTAATGACATCTATACCTGCCGTGACACTCACAGTAGGTTTTACTAGACCTTCAGATTTTAAGTGCCTTTAATTTGTGTTAGTTTACTTCAATCACACATTGAGATAATCTGACTAAGGAGAATTTCTTTCAATCTGAAAGTGGGGATTAGTAAATCTAATTAATTTTTGATGAGTATTCCCCTGGGGAGAAGGCCAAGTTGAATGCCATGATGTGTACAGTTGTTTATTCTGCTTTGTGGAATGGTGGTGGGTCAAGATCAGGCCTGTGAGAGCAGACACAGAGTGATAGGGGTCTGTCAGCCTGACATGTCTGTCTGTATGTCTTGGTTTGAGAGAGAAGGACATCAGAGGAGCAGAGTTTGTGGAGACAGGGAAGTCTTAGGAATCTCCTTCCTTGGAGGGAGGTGACTCCATCTGCAAGAACAGGCAGGGATCCTCAGGCCGTTTCAGCTCCTACCAGGGCACCTTGCCTCCAGGCAAACCTTGTTCTGAGGACTTATTCTTGACTCCAGTCTTCTCTGAGTGGTTTACAACTGCCTTTGAAGGTCAGGGCAGCCACGATGGGGACAGGGGACGGGACAGGGCCTTGCCACAGCCTGTAGCCCCAGTGACTCAGAGTGCTCTTCCATCCCAGGGCCCACAGCAGGGCTCAGGAAGGGGAGGGCAGGAGTGTGGCAGCCATGACTTCGCCTCACATTTCCACAGACCTGCACCACTAGAGCTGCTTTCAAGTTATTTAAAAACACATTGCTACTGAAAGGGCATCTCTTCCCCCACCTTCTACCAGCACTAGCAACAGGATGGCTGTAGATGAGTCTGATCAGCTTGTCAATACAGCTGAAAGTTACTCCCTGTTTGTTATGGTGTTATGCTGGATTTTCAGTCAGATCACAGGGTGGATTGTCTTGGGGTCACCCCTGTTGTCACATAGACTGGTAGCATGCAGGAAGATTTACTTCCAAAGGGGCTTCTGCTGGGATTGCTCTGAAGACAGAAAGAGCACACATGTAGTTTTGTGCAAGCTGAAGAATTAGTTAGCTGGGAAAAACCCAATCCTCGAGTTGCAAACTCTCTTGAAGTGGCATGCTCAGGGTTGTTGGAGCACAGTGCCAGGTATTTAGATGGACAGCATAACTTTATTTGCATTTATCTGCTACTTTTTTTGTAATCCTGGGCAATAAAATAACTAAATCCAGTTCCCTGTGTATCTTTTCTGGGGGTAAAGGGGAAATGGTAGAAGGCAGCAGAGAGAAAACAGCAAAAGCCAAAACATGTAAAATAAATCACATGCTTCTAAATGATTCAAAATCTCAAATGAATCTCCTCCCACAGTGTCTCTGCTCTTAAAAGCATCATTGCTAGGGGAGTTATTCATGTAGTCACATTAATAATCTCACTAAAGTCCTTTATATTGCAGCTCTCATTCCTCTGGCTGGGATTCCTCTATAAATGATAATTAGGGCTAAGAGCTAACTGAGATACCACAGAGTTTGCTACTGGCAGTCATTTAACATCCAGCATGGCATCAAGGTCATAAAGTAGGCATTTCTCAGCAGCGGTTCATTCTTTGTAAAACCTCTTTCAACTATTAGCTTGTCTCCCATTTCACAGCAAACGCTTGGGTTTACATAAAGACCTCAAAGCATGAATCAAGCAATGAACGCCTAGAAGGTCATTAGCTGTGTTTTGTTTTCGGTGCAGTCTAGCCTAAGTCCAAAAGAGTCAGCCAACAGGGAGCATGGCTTTCGTGTGGAAGCCACCCTCGACCACTCCTAAACAAGAAGGTTGGCTCTACCATAAACTCTTCTCTCTAATAGCTAATATGCTGTGGGGGCTGGGATATTGCAAACAATTGAAAACAGATAACCAATCTACTCCCTGTGATTATGATATGGAGACTTCTGGCAGTATAGAGTCAGCCTCCAAGTAAGTCTGCTCCTGCCAGATCTGGCCCTGCCGTTACATGTTTCTTCACTGGAGATGTGTTATCCCCAGGGATTTGTTATCAATCCACATCTAGCCCTTTATTCCTGCTAACTGGGAAGACTCAGAATCTTTTTAAGAAGGATTGCACACCATGGAGGTTGCCTCTCAAGTCTTTGTCTGAATAATATTGCCTCAGTTTTAGCAAAGATCGCATTAAGCCCCATCAAGGCAAGAGTGCCTAGCAGAGACTATGTCATCTTCCTCCATGAATGTTGACCTAACAAACCCTTGCCGTGTTTCAGAGCTCAATCCTTTCTACCTGTGCCCCCAATATCCTCTTTAAGGATGTTGCTCCCCGAGAGTTCCAAACTCCCCGGTTAGCAAAGCTACTTGCAGGGACAACAATGAAAGGACAATGCACAATTTTTAGTGTCCTCTACACTTTTCCATCTGAGCCCTAGTGCTCTGGCCTGCAGACGCTGCCTCCTCCCTTTGACCACAGAGTGTCAGGGTAAGCAGCAAAGGGATGTAAAATATCTTTGTGAACCTCAAAGCTTGGAGACAATTATACTTGTCTTCATTAATTATTTTATATTAGAAGATGTGAATGTATTTATTGACGAAAGAACCAAGAGAGATTGACTCCTGCCCTCTCTGCCATTGAGCTGTAACTGTGATCTCAGGACACAAAGCATGGACTATCTGTAACAGTGTTGAGTATTTCTGCTCCTCCTCTCTCTTCATACCCCTTTGCGCCACTTGAGCTTTCCCCGTTTTTTATGCCAGCAGTTTGTGAGGCCACTCCTTAAGTCAAAGCAGGGAACTGACTGCATGTGAAAGGGAAAAAAAACTATACAAAGAAATAAAAACTAAGTTAAAAATGTTTTCCTTTTCTTTTTTTTTTTAGCAGGATCTGTTACCCAATGCCTTTGAGAATGACCCCACAGCCGTGCTGACATATCTGATGGCAGGAAGACGCTGTGGGGGCGTGGGAACACCTTGAGCTCGCTGAGAAGCCCCACACTTGTTAGGAAATCACAGCCCGAGGAGAGGCTGTACAGCCGGTTTCCCGTCCCCACTCTCTTCCTTTCCCCGTCAACTCTTGGACCCCCAGCAGTACCGTGACTACATCCAGTCCTGCTTAGACACTTCATTCGGGAGCGGGAATGCAGAGAAGAACCGGCCACAGTGGCTCCCCGAGACCCACATAACCTCTGGATGCCCAGTGAGCTTCCTGATTCAATGCTGCCCGTCCTTTAATCTCCAAGTCCTTACAAAATAAAAGTGAGTCTATGTGAAAAAAAAAAAAGGAAAAAAGAATTGTAATGGGAACTCCTGGAACATTTTTTTCTTTCTCACCCTCCGACTGAGCCATAGAAAACAGTAAATATCTCTCCCAAGAGTCCCTTTTTACAATAGAAAAATGGCAGGCGAGATTGCATTTTTGTTTCTCAGACTCAGCCCCAGCAGCAGACAGGCACAAAAACTAGGGAAAAATAAAACAGCAAGGGGAAAAAAACACAGTGTTGTTCGTTCAGAGTTCAGGCAGATTTTTGGTGAGGAACAAGCTTCCTGTGACAGAGGAGCAAATCTGACTTGGGAACTGGGTTTCTCTTTTTGCAGGAGGAAGTGGTCTTGGGCTGTATACTTGACAGCAAATTAACACTGACATTTGACTCGTTTTGATCTAATCTATTTACAGTGGTATTATCTGTGTATGCTTGACATGCTGTGAAGATTCCCATTGCCAGATGCCTTGCTATGCTGTAGGATGTAGTGCATTCCACAGTCATTACTCAGGGGTCATAAACCTCACATTATTTATGGGGAGGAGAAGAACAGGGAAAATGGCCTGACCAAAAAAAAATTAAAAAAGAATTTTAAAAAAGGCAACACAAGACTTAGATTTTTTGCTGCACTTCTGTGTTTAACTGTAGAGGAATTAAAAATGCACTTAGGGTGGCTGGCACTGTCATCCTGTGGAGGTGATACCTGGATCCTTGCATATCTGCTGTAGGAATACGAGTACTTTAATGGAGATAATGTTCCCAGCATCTATGGATTGGGTAAGAGTCAGCAGGTCAAGTGCTCTGTCACACTGCCAGGTGAAGGAGCTCCAGCCTGGGGCCCTGAGAGCTCTCTAAAATCACAGAGCAGGACACGTCCCGGGTCTCACGTTGGTAACTGCTGCTAAAAGAAAGGGGCTGAGAGCCAAGCAGAGAATTCTTAAAAAGAAATGAGACTGGTTCAAAAGAGAGATTAAAAAATATCTTTTCTGCGGTTGGTAAATTTGCAGCAACAATGACAACAAAAACGTGGGGCCAAATCTCAGACCTGTGCTCTTTGTATGGGCAGCTGCAACATGCACAGACCTTCGTTTCTCCCTCAGTATGTGGAGACGCTGAGAGGGGCTCTCACCGTCCCGCACCTCCGTGCAGAGAGGCCGCTCTCAGACTTGTGTTCACCTTCCAGAGCAACGGGCACCACTTACAAACACTCCCTGGTTCTTCCTATCCCTTCTCCGGCTCAGGTTAGCCTGGCACATTCAGAAAGGTGCCCAGCTCCGTGTGCTGCAGGCTGCGCTTTGCCCAGGACAGGGGTTTCCTGGAGCTTGAGCTTTCCCATGCTGGTGCTGAGCAGAGAAAATGAGCTGCTATGTCATGGTGCATTTGCAGTGGTCTGGCATATCCCTGAGAGCTGTGAGGGGGCAGCAGATGGAATGGCTATAAACATGGGGGAGACAGAGAAACAAGGATCCTGGAACATGTGCACAGACCTGCTGATGTCCACAGGCTTATGTGCCTGCTGAAAGGTGACTTGGTGTCTGGGACACGCGTCATCTTGGGCCCACGTTTATAAATGGTCCGGTTCTGGTTAGGGCTGTTCCAACTGGACACTGCAGCTACCTAGTTAAACATATCTGTGTTTAAATACATTGCTGCAGTGGTGCTTCTGCCTCTCATGGTGTCAGATTTCCAACACTTGCAATAAATTAACCTTCTTTCCTTTTTCCTTAAGTTCTAGCCCAAATGCAGTATAACACAGGTCTCGGCATTGCCTAGGTTGTGAATGCAACCTTGAGCTCTCTGTTTGCTGCTCTCCAAGCAGGAGTCTTCACACTCTCTTCATCTGAACCTCAGCTCTTACATATTTACAACCCAGTTCATTGAAATAACTCTGAGGGAAGCTTGACCTTCTTGTGAGAGGGAAGCTGTGCAGAATAAGGATGGGCGTGGGGTGAGGGCAGGGATGAGACTCAGAGGGATGAGGAATGGAAGAGACGACACATCAGGGCACAGATCTGGATACTGCAGGGGCTCTCCATGGGCTCCAGGACACTTGGCCAAACCTGTGCTTGTATCTGTCCTCCTGCCTGCACAGAGGGCTGCGATGCAGATCATCAGTGGCCTGAGTTAAGGTTCCTCCCCATTCCTTTGCATGTTTGTAGATCTGATCCCCAGTTTGGGGACTTGACTTCAAATAGTAACCCTGGTCCTGCCCCTTGGCAAACAAACCCAAGGAGCAGCCTGAATGGAGCTCCAGCTCTGGCTGCTCTGGGTCCTGGAACTGCAGGAGGCCCCGATTCATTCCGTGGAGCTGCTCATCATTAGGTGAGCTGGAGAGCTGCACAGGTGCAGGGCTCTCCAGGGGTATCTGCGTGGAGCAAGAGCCCTTCCCCTTGTGGTTCTGCCCTCCAGGGTAGCGTCAGGAAGGGCTGCAGGTTTGTCTGATGTGCAGGGCGCCTAAACCTGCTTTTTTTGAGTGGCTGCTGGAGACACAGGCGTTCAGCACATTCATAGAGGTTTTATGGCCCTACCTCCTTGAATGGCATCTTCTCTACCATTTTCCACATGCAGACCAGGGCTGGGCAGGTTTAAGGCTCCCAGTAAATAAGCCAACACCTAACTTTAAATATTAAGACAGAAATACCTTTTCAAGTCAGGCACGGAGTAGCTAAACTTAAAAGGGGTTTTAAAGGAACAAAGCCATTCAGATGGTGAAGCTGATAAAGCAGTGTGGCTTAGCTGGCCTCTCTGACATCTGAGGTGCTTTTAAACCACAAAGTAATTTGTGACACTATAACCCTTATGTGGTCTGCATGAATATATATTTCTAGTGACTTTGTTACAGGAAACATCGTCCTCCCACTCATACCACTGGTGAGAACCTCACGGGCAGCACGTAATTCTGTCTGCCTGTTGTCACCTGGTCACTTGCCTGTCTCTCCCTTCACTCCTGAGGGCACATCCTGCTTCGTAAAAAGGCTTTCATATGAATCTGCAAGATGAAAAACAAATAAATGAGGCAACATGCATCCAGCCATTAAGAATAAAGCTCCAAACTTTATTCGTTGACTTGAGTACAACAGTGATGCAGGTTACAGTGGCACAGGAGTGCAGCATGTGCTGTTTGCAGTGTGACAGTGGAAACACTAATTGTACAGAACTGCAGCCCAGGGCAACTTTTCATTTTGCATACAAGAAGACTTACTGCAGAGACAAGACGTTAATTTGCTTTTACAGAGAGACCCAGAAAGAGACTGTCTCACGGACAAATGGAAAAACACGGACACCTTCCCAGAATGCCAGCTTCTAACATATATGGAGAGAGAAAAAAGGCAAAAATAAAATAAAAATCCTATTGCCAAAATCTACCAATTTATAAGAAAATATAACTTTGAAGAAATAGTTACAGACACCCAAGTTAAAAAAAAGAGCCCCCAGCTACAAGGCCGAGTTGTGGGAAAGGCTGTCAGCAGCTCCCACCAAACCACCCTGCGTGGCCCGGGCCGATCCAGCTGTGGCACGGGGAGCAGTGAGAGCCGTCCCTGGTCCGGCCAGCCAAGAGGGGCTGGTGGGAGGCGCGGGGACGTCCCGCTGTCCCCAGCAGCTCTGGATCCAGCAGCTCTGCATCCGGGGATGTCCTTGCCCAGAGGCCAGCGCGCAAAGCCCCGGCAGGTGCCCCCGGGCATCTCTCCAAGTGTCTGAATGAGTTAGAATCTCAGCCTGGAAGGGACCACTGGAATCCTCACAGCTGCTTCTCCATCTTCATGTCTTTAAATATTTCATTTGCTCATGCCCAGAAGCAAGGCTCAAGGGGCCTTAGATTCTCAGGCCTTAGGAGCACTTTTATTAACTATAGCAATGCTGGCAAAGCAGATTGCTCTCTCCTTCAGAACTGTCTCCTTTCACCTTGAAAGAGAAAGACCGCAATGCACGTGGCCGTACTACCTCTTCACATGGACAGGCTTTTTTTTGGAAGCAATTAGCAGAAAGCTATTTCCACATTGGAAGCCCTTTGGGCAACAAATAATTTATTTTGCATAAAGGCAAACAACATTAATGGCCAATTACAATCCCACTTCCTGCCCTGATGCTTACATTAAAATTAATAATTCTTATCCCCTCCATGCCAAATGTGGGCATCAAATAGCTCCTGCCAGCAGAGTTGTCTCAGATCTCTGTGTCTTTGCACTGAGCTGGACTCTTTGTTCCTTATTCTTATTAAGCAAAACCAAGGAGTGTGGGAGAAAATCAGGAGGCAAAACTCACCACAGCCAGAGCAGTCCTGTAGCCCATGGTAATCAGATGTTTCCAGATTAAAAGACCAAAAGGTTTGACAGGATATAAAGAATTAAACCATGGCCTGGAGTTAACTGAATGAGGAAAGAGGCCATGAGATCAAGCCCTAAGTGTCTCTCTGTCATGGAAAGATGAGTGTCATATCAGGACAGATCAGCTCATTTTCTTGCTTCCTGTACGCTTCTTTTTCTATTGAATCACGATCATCTTGGACATTTTTTAGTGCCTCAAGTAACTTTCAGGATGCGGAAATCCTCCTCCACAATCAAATCTTGAGGGAAAGTAATGAATCTTGGAATAGGAGACTACCCGCATTGAATGTGGCTAAGATGTAAATGTGCAAAGATATTCTAGACTTTACAAAAGTAAGAAGGAATTGGGAAAGCAAGAAGGAAGTGGGAAATTCTTGGGAATTCTTGGGAATTCGCAGTGAATTGGGAAAGATCAAGGAGCAGCATGGAGCCACGTGGCCATGAGACCACGCATCCTCGCAAGGAGAGATGAAACTTGTCTCCAGAGAGACAAGTTTCTGCTCTCCGTGCTCTGCCTGAGCCACGGAGCTGTCCTGGCCCATGTCTGGCCATGCCTCCCCAGGCCACCTTTAGCAGCACGCTGCAGCCAGCTGCAGTCTGCAACTCACAGCAAGCCACGTTTAATGACAGGCCTCGAATCAAACTGGAAACAAGAACGTCTGCCAGACTTAGGCCACTGAAAACTGCCTTAATGGCACCAGCATGAAATAACAAACAGAAAAAAAAATAATGAAATTCCTTGAGCAGGCTTCAAGTGAAGTTATGCTTCTTTTGAAGAGTATGGGGAGTTTAGCAAATTCAGATAGGATGTGGGCGTCTTGAGACGCTCCTTTCATCTTACTTAATTGAGGCTCAATTGTTTCATTGGAAATTAATGGTTAAGTAATTTCTATGCAAGTTGACTTTATTCTGTCTCCAGATAAAATGAAACACATACATATTTCAACACTGTTAAAACCTTCAACTTCAATTTTCAATAGGGTGGAGCCTACACCAAGTGAGAGCAAGATGACAGCTGACCAGCTCTTCCCATTATTTTCCATGAGTTCACAGGGAACTTTCACACCAATATATGGAAATGGAAAAAACAGCAGTCAAATCACTGCATTCCTCATTAACATGAAGACTTTGCATAGTGTATTACCCTTTCATTTAAGCCATGCCAGGTATGGGTACTACAACTATTCATATACATCAGGAAAAGATGTTGTAAATAATATTGCCTCTGGCCAACTTGGCACTTTGACCAATGCGGGAGGAACCAACCCTCTTTTGTACCCTCAACACAGAGTGCACAGAGCCAGGCACCCAGGTGCCTGGCAGATACATGCACACGTACAAATGACAGCATCACAACCCAATGATTGTTATCTACGGAGCACTCTGCCCTATCTGGAAATTCCAGGTTAACTGCTCACAGGGTATCTCAACTCCAAATGGGGACTGTGTGATAACACAGAATGCCAGAATGGTTGAGGTTGGAAGGGACCTCTAGAGATCATCCAGTCCAACCTCCTGCTCCAGCAGGGACACCCAGAGCACAGGGTGGCATCCAGGCGGGTTTTGAAGACTTCCAGAGAAGGAGACTCCACAGCCTCCCTGGGCAGCCTGTTCCAGGGCTCTGTCACCCTCACAGAAGTGAAGGGTTCTTCTTCAAAGAACAACGACAACTTCAAAGAAGTTCTCCACCTGGAGATGAAACTGCCTGTGTTTTAATTTATACTCATAAATATGTGTATGTCTGTGATGGAAAACCTACAGAATCCCATTTTGCACACATGGATGTTTATTTTGCAGTTCTATCCGGGATGTCTGCTTTGACACTGCACCTTTGCTCTCATATTGCTCTTAAGGCAGGAGGGGGAAGAAAAGTAAAAAGAGCAAAAGCAATCAGTTTTCAGCACTTATGGCACTGATTTTGTCAACATCATTGAGTTCAATGGGCCTTTATCAGAAGCTCAATTGCTTTCCAGGAGAGGAAATTAAGCATATACTTAAGGCACATCTTTACACTTGCTTAAGTATTTACTGAGGCAGAGCCTTATTACAAAGGTCTAAACAAAATGTGAATCTGTGACATATTGCCATATTCAATTTTCAGCCACAGGTCTCAAGGGAATAGTGAAGAGGGAAATTAAAAAGAACTACCCAAAAGGGCAGAGCTGCCCAAAGAACAAAACGCTGCTGGTTTGCTACTGGGAAAATGCTTCACTGCTTAGGAAGAAAATTCTCCCCAGGGCTACATTTCTGTGTTTATTAGGTGGGACAAGCTGATGAAAGAACAGAAGCTGTTCCAGCGACAACTGCTAACAGCCCGCTGAAGAAAACCACCACACACCCTGTGGCGGGGCTGGTTTCACAGGATGGGTTTCACAGCCGTGAGATCTCTTGGGGCTACAGAGGGTTGGGATAACTAAGAATCAACTACAGGCATGAAGTTAGGGCTCAGGAAACCCTTGATGTTCTCAGTTGGAAGGTAAGCAGTATTAAGCCTAGTGCAGGGAGGTGCATGCTGCCTCTGACTACTCACCAGCCAGATGTGAACCAGCACTGGCTCCAAAATCCATGCTTCCCTTCATTCCTTCCCATGCTGCAAATGCAGATTTTAATTCTCAGTTGAAGCTGATGAGAGAGATTCAAATAACCTACTCATTTCTCACTGGCTTGGTACTTCGGATGGGTGAAGTGAGAAAAAGGGGACAAGGAATAAAAAGAAGACAACTGGCTTAGTCATTTCTGAAAAGCCTGGGAAATGCATTTTATCTGTTACACTGCGTTATCCAAGAGTGTCCAAGATGCTGTGGCAGCACAGTATTAGCTATAGGGTGAGGACTGACAAATTTTTGAGAATTTTAACACTTTAAATGTACTAGAACTCAAATGTTTACCTCAAAATTAACCCACTACTTGCAGGTAGCAATCACTGAATTTCTGCGCCTCCGCCAGTCACCAAATCTGTGATTGCAAAGCACTGCTGTTCTTTCAGATGTACTTGGCTGCAGCAGTCATTCCAAAATGCATCTCAAACTACCAGTGCCCCTAACATTCCTATTTACTTTTCAGCGTTGCTCTAAGACCATTTCAGGTGCTTTTTCTAAAAAATGAAGTAAAGCATGTGGAGCTGATTGTCACTGAATCTCAACAATGTCCAGAGAGCTTCCTCAAATAGCGTCACAGCGTTCCCTGAGGATTTTTGTTAAATGGGCACTGTGATGCCATATGCACAGCAGTATACAGTTCATCTCTTGGCCTCACCATTCCCTTTCCACTAGGAACATGGAGCAGCTGCTGATCGCTTGCATCAGTCTCTCATATACTGAATTTTTAATCCAGATTTTATCAGAGGAATCGCACTGACATTTTGCAACAGGGCTTCCTAAACCAGCAAAGGAAAGGCAGGATTTGGGCTGTCCTGTACATTCATTTTAGCTAGGCCACCACTGAAAGTGAAATGCCATTCGGTGGAGTCAATGCAGTGCTACTGAATCTCACAGCTGCACTGGACAACTTCCTCTTCCAGATTTTAACACCCTAACAAAAAAATACAAGGGCTCTTACGTCTCCTGTGCCAACAGTTCTGCATTAAAAATGAAAATTTGATATTCTTTGACAGATGCATAACCTAAATGACCCTCTCCCATATCAGGTGATGTGCTAATTAGTGCATTATGCATTGGCAGTTAAGCACCAAGGAAGAAAAAAGCTGACCTTGCAGCCACAAAGCATTCATTCAGGTACCTCAGTGCTCATCCTCCTCTGCATAGGACCTCCCTACGAGCAGTTAGGGTATGTACAGGCCGTTCCTAAAGCCGCAGCATAGTGGAAGAAGACCAAAAGCAGGCAGGAGTTCAGTGCCGCTCAGAAACTCTCGTGCATGATTTCTCTCTCTTCACAGACCATCAGGCACGAAGTGAAGTAAAGATAACCAAGGCTGGAGCTTTGAAACTTCAGGAGAGAAAACAAAATGTTCGTGCCCCTTTCCAAGCCCAAGTGAAACTACATTGGCTAAAAGAGAGTGCTTGGCCCCATGCACTATGCCATATTGACATCAGCAACTGCAGTTTAATTAAAGAGCTTCTATTGGCAGATCGTGGCACCTTGAGGGTACCTTTTAACGCATAAATATTCCTCCCCAAGAGGGATGAACGTCAGTGTTGGTCTTCAGAGAACCAACTTCCCCGCTGAAACAAAATACTGAAACTCCACTGCAGTTTGAGGAGCTGTACTAGTAATTCCTAGCAGGGAGCCTGTCCCAAAATCTCTGGGTGTGAACCAGGGCACACTTAGAAATCCATTTTCTAACTCTGACACTCCTACCCCCATCCACCCATCTCTAAATAACAAGAAAACTGACTCTTCTCCATCATTCCATTACTTAAATCATCTTAAATTACTTAAATGACTGGTTCAGCTCCAGCCTTATTAATTCAAGAAGAAAGGATGGAAGAGGGAAGACTGACAACAGACACTGTAATTCACTACCTATATCTCAGCAAATATGTACAAGTATAAGCAACAATTCAGTCAGTATGCAGTGTAAGTGAGCAGAGAGCCCAGCTTTGCAGATTTTTATCACACAAAGAAGATGCCATTTCAAAAGAGTGCCAATTAAGAAACAGCTGTGCAAAAGGATTAATGGAACCGAATGGATATGTTACAAAGGTCTTCTTAACTACAGAATATCTATCTATCTTTCTTTCCATATATATACACATATATACACATACATAAACACACAGTTATATATATAGATAGATAGATGGATAGATATGAATACATACACGCGCACACGCATACATATATATATATTATGTATATATATATATATATTTCGGTTCTTGAAGTGGTTACAACTACTTTAGTCTACAAGGCATCCTAAGGGCACTTCCTGGCTCTAGCAATTAAGTCCATCATATTATGGAGAAGAGTAAGGGAACATCATTGAGGGAGAAGAACAGAACAGTTTCCTATCTTGTATAATATAATGTGAAAAGTCGACACCTGGAAAACTATCATTGTTGTTTCTGAGCACAGACATTTTCTCCCTATGCTCCAGGAGAGCAAATGCTCATCTTGTTCAACTGCTTTGTATAGAGGTGCCACTATTTGTTTTTCCCTTTTTGGTGGATAAGTGGATAAGTAATTGTTTCCAAATAGTTTGGACAGTGTGATTCAAATATCCTATGCACCATTTTTTTTGTTGGTTAAAGGGATTTTAAAAGAGTTTTGCTTTTTTCTTCATGTCGTTGCGTCTCCAGAGAGGTAACTTGTCAAACTCCTGTATCGTCATGCCAAATATTTCTTGGAAAACTTCAGGTGCTAAGTGACGCTGGGAAAAAGGGAGAGAAGGCAATGGTCAGTCAAAGCCAAACAGACATTGCGGGAGATAGGAATGCCTTATGGATTTCATTTCACTGTGCAAGAACCATTACAGCACCTAGAGACAGGAACTTGATGAAATAACAGTGCTTTGGCATCCATGTTCTCATGGACCATTAATGAATCAACAACATTTTGTTCCCATCCAGCAATTTAAGTCACAGAAGGTTATGAAAGGAGATCAGGACCACTATTTCAACCTCAGAAACAAGAAAATGATTTGCCTGGAGCCATGAAGCAAAGCAGTGGGAGAACAGAGAACAAAAATAGCTCTACCCTGTCCCAGGCTTTAACTAGCCATCTCCTTTCATATATGGAAAATCAGACAGACACTGGCTTTAAGGAGAGTTTTTCAGAAGGGCTGGACATGCTGCAGCCTAAGTTCTGAGAAGGAAATGTCTGGTCAGCCCAACTGTCCAGCACACTGCACTATGGGGATGAAACATTTGCTGATGCTGTTCTGGGCACTGGTTACGTGTCTTGTTCAACTGCTTTAGAGTACACTGCATAGGGACACTCTCTGCCTGTGGGACCTATGTAACACAAGGTTGAATTCTCCTTAGAAATCATACGTATTTACTTGTCTAAAAATGTGCATAAATGAGTACTTCTCTGAATCTTGTGGCGCTTTTTATTCTTCTCCTCAAGATTAATTAACTACAAGTGATTCAAACATCCCTGGCCAAGTATTTCCGCTGGACTGATTAAATCTTTCTAATCCACAAAATTGCACACATCTTATTTTGGTTAGCGGAGATTTAAATCGTCATGCTTTTGGGTATCAGCCAGCTTAACAAATTCACAGGACTTTTGGATGAGATAGAGGAAGGTAGACTTCAGCTCCTCAGGAATAGCTGCTACTGGCTCTGAGTAATTGCTTGACAATTTAAGGGACTTTGAGCAGCTCTGTGCAGTTCCACAGGGCCTAGAATTTGCTCATGGAGAAGCTGCTGCTTCCTCCTGCTGTCCAATTCCTGCTTCTCTGTCTAATGCTGAGAAACTTCCCCAGTCTAACAAGGACCCACGCTTCAGTGTTTGAGCTTTCAGGTGTGTAAAAACAAACATCTACAGTAGGAAAGAGCATTTAGGAACTTGCTTTGCTTACCTCAAGCCTGGTTCTGTCTACATCTTTTAGTATTTTATTTCGCCCTCTGTTGGTCACCATGAGCATTTCATATGGAAAAATCTGTTAACAACGTATAAAAGGGGGAAAAAGAGATGCATTTACATTCTAAAGCAGAAAGTACATGTGTCTTATTTTCATAACCACAGAAACATCTGATTTATTTTTCAAAGGAAATCTTTGTTTTTTTCCTTTTTTTTTTTTTTTTTAATGTTGCAGGAAAGGGAAGCCCATCTGGATAGCACAAAAAATTGTTTAATACCAGTATCAAACTGCCTTGAGGAATCACTGTGTGCTTGCCCACCTACTGATTATTACAGAATGTAAAATGCACAGGCTGCCTTGGATCAGACAGAGTTTCCCTCTGGTCAACCAACTTTCTCACCCATGGATGGGTGAATTTAGAGTTTAGTAAGGTAAATATCTTTGGCACTCATGGTTCTGATTGATGGTTGCCAAAAACCAGGCAGCTCTAAGAATGCAGATGCTTGAAGGACTTTTTAGAGAAGTACATGAAAGTACCACATCTTAGTACAACAGACAAAGCAGCAACTCTGAACAAGCAAGATATTCATCAGTGGGACCACTGCACTGAATGGAATTAATCAGATTATTTTCCACAAGCTCCCACTGTATTTGCTGGCTGTGACATACACAGAAGGCTTAAAGGAGAACTTTTAGTAAACATATTTATCTTGTCTTCATCTGCTTCAGCATCTCTCCTGCACATCTCCCAATAACTTTTCCTTTCATTTCCCTTTATATTGCAAACAGTGGACATAATTTACACAAAATCTGGTTAATAAATAATTTGTGAAAGCATAAAAGATTCACTTTTCATCTACTCATGTAACTTATTTGTTTCTTTGTTTGAGGTAAGATATTTATTGTTTGCTGGTCTTGGATCACTAACCCAACAGAAATACTACTGCCTAGAAAGGAATTTAGAAAACCAAGTGCCTAAAAACAGTTTCTGGAAATATCACTGTTAAATAAAATTCTCTAATTTAGCCTTTTTCCTCAGGACCAAAGTTCAATGAAACCTAGAGAGCTTGTGTCCCATCTGACAGAACTTCCCTATACCTCTAATCAGTTCCTATTTCCCTGCAGAGCAGGACAAGAGCATTTTCAGTGAAGTTCTCATCTAACCCTCTCTGAAGTCAATGAAAGTCTTCCCACAACTTCAGTGGGAATTGGCTCAGCCTTTACTGGTATTTATGGTTTTGTTTTACTGATTCAGATGCTTGCCCACTGGGAAAGTGGCCAAGTACTTTGGCCATTTGGCCAAAACTTTTCAGGAGAGGCACCTGAGCGATCAACAAATGCTGTTAAATCCATTGCCATGCTAACAAAAGAAATTCCACTTAATCAAGTTTAGTGTCCTACTGGGCAATTAAGTTCATTCCATTGTCACCAATGAATTTTTCGGAAATATAACAAATAAGATTCAGGCATCAATGAACATACCACTGAGTTTATTGTAAGTAATAATAATGTAAAGGTGTGCTTACATACCAATTGTAAGGATTCTTACTAGATTTTGACATTCTCACAAGGGTACAACGGAGGCTATACTCTGAATTACATTGCTTACGTTCTATACTGAAAATGGCTACCATATACAGCATCACAGTAAACTAAAAGGTAAGTTTTCATACTATTTAAACAGGCAGAGTTTGAGTCAAGGTCTGAGGTCATAGTACATTTTATGTTTACGTACTCAGAACAAAGCATTTGTCACTTTGGGCTGTCAGAATGCACAAATTCTGTCCTTCTGGAACACCATTTTGCAAGTTTTGATCCTGCTATGGTTTACTAATTTTCACTTCTCAGCCTTTTTGTACTGACTTTGAATTAACTTTCTTTTACCTCATCAGGTTCACGTTGGTCCTGAACCATTGAAAGGAACAGAACTACTGTCCATTCATACAACAAAATTTTTAAGGCATAATTTTTGAAATATCAAGAGTGACCTACTGCCTCACAAAAACAAAAAACCATACATTTTATTATTAATAATAAGACAGAATTTGTCACCCAAAGTAACACTCCAAATCATTGGGCATATGAACAGCAGTGGTGGCTGTAGGAATTTCTGTTCAACTTAGAGGAATTATTTGGAATAAAAAAACAGTATCTCAGGAGTTGAGGGTGTCCCTAAGGTTATATGTACATAATAATATATATGAACACTCATTAATGTACATTGCATTGGGGTCTCAGCTTATAAAGCTATGATTATTGCCTTGCACAGTTTGTCTGGAAGTGACTCGGAAGCACAGCAGGTAATCTGATTTGCCAAAAGAGCTGCTCACTTTACTGGCAGAAATGTTGATCCTTATAATTTTAGCAAAAATCATGATTTCTTAGACATTTCACCAGCAGCAAAGTTACAAGATTTAAAACAGCTCTAGTTAAGCCCCTGTAGATTACTGCAATTTTTAATCCAGACATCTCTGAAGATAGCTGTGAAAGCATCTTAATTGATATCTTAACTCATATTTAGCTAACGTTGACTCTTTTCAACAAATACCCTAAAAATTTTCTTATATAGGGAATGGGATACTGTTGAAAAATGTCAAGATAACACTAACAGATAAAGACTAGATTCAGAAAAATACATAGATGCCTCCCTGGGACAAAGATTCACGGTTTTAACTCTCAGTGGCATGTTGTGAGCCACAATATTCAGCATTGCTTTTCAGACTTTACAGAACTGAGACTCCCCCATTGAGTTTGGTCTGTAATTTTGGCTATTGAAGGAGTAACAGAAGGAGCAGCTATTGAGCATGTTGAGGATCTTCCTTTTTTCTCTGGGAACACCTCAATGCTGCACATTTTGGTTGCCCTCAGCCTGCCTAAGCACTAATACCTGCATCAGGCGAAGTCCAGAGCACAAGGAGAGGTTTGGCACACAAGGAGCAAGGATTGGGCCGAGGTAAAGAAAAACAAGGGAACCAGGAATTTTCCCATATTTCACCTGCATTTCACATTAAAATCTTCACTGCCTTAAGTAAAGTGAATAACATCTGCACTTGCCTTTGGCTCCAACATGTTAGGCATAGAAACTCCTCTGTCCATTCTCATTCCAGGGACATGACCATCCGGGAGGGACTGCATCGGATACAGGTACACATCAGAGACGTGGGTTACACACACACAGGGTAAAGGCACTCGAGCAGTGGTGAAAACAAAGGTGAATTGACACTGAGAGCTCTGTCAGGTCTTAAGGTTAGTCATCATATAGGTCATTGCCATGGCTGCTGCTTAGCACTTCTCCGAGCTGTGAAATCCTTCCACCCCCTCCTTTGCCACCACAGTGTCTGCTCACTGCTAAGGCTGGTTAAAGCTCTCAGAAGAGCCTACTAAAAACACCTCCCAAGTGAACGAGAAGATCCCCAGGGAGTGGTAGGTCCCTTCCCACTCTTGTAACTAAGTAGAGTTCATCTCTTGACATATATACAGAAGCTTCCTTTCAGACCCCACCAAACAGCACATACGAGGTGCTCTTAGGCCTCTGTTGAACCTCCTGCCACTTAAAATCGCCAGGGCCCTCTCAGCCAAGCTTCTTTGTCTCTCTACAATGGCAAATTTTTACTATGAACCCAAAGAGGGGGAATTTGCAGGGATACTGCTTACTAGCTAGTCTGTGATGGCAGCATTGTAGAAAACTACTGATGAGCCATCTTTTTCTAGAGGGCATATTCCAAGGCAAGAACAAGTTCATGGCTTCTGGTATGGAAAAATAATATTCCTCTAGAAGACTGTTTCTCTATGAGTCTGGAGCTGGAAAAACAATCCACCCTTGGCTGTCCAGAGTGAACTGCTACAGGTAATGTGGGTATTTCAACAGACAGTGGGTTTTACAGAGGAAGTCACAGAACTGGGGAATGAGCCTTCGCACTTCAGCTCTGGGGAGGTACGAGGAGGAGTCTGAGGCTACGCCTGCTTTTTGTTGGTAAGAGTCTACATCATTGCTTATTCTTAAACATGCAGCTAAATCAGAACTAATGTCTTAAGAAACCCTTCCCTGTAGCAGAAATTTGGACTTCAGTAAGAAAGTAGATGCTTTTAGTTCTGTTGTCAGTTGATTGAAGAAAACCCGTACTCTACCTGGAAGTCTGAAAGGCAAGAGAGAAATCGCATCAGCTTTAAGGGTGTGGAATAACAGGACTGGTCACTGTCAACCAGGCAATCCTTGTGTCGTTTATCTACCATTTCAAAACCTCACCTGATTCTCTAAAGCTCTTAATCTGTAAATAGTGCATTTCTCCCAACACTGCAGTTCTCTGCCTTTAAATAAGCCTTCTCAATCAAAATAATCAAGCCACTTTGGATATATACAAATATATCATACATATAAATATACATACAAATCCTGCCTCACGTAAACAGCATGTTATTCACCTCATCTAGCCTCTGCCATCAGGTAGTAGTCTAGGCTTCCTCCACAGTCTGTAAATCAACAGAAGCATTAACTGATTTTAGGGTTTCTAAGGTTTCTAGGGTTTCTGGTCTCTCTCTTTCAAAACATTAATTGACACAAAGTTTTATAACTTTGATAAATATTAATTTTCAGTTTGTTATAGAAGGGGAAAATAGGGCAAGGACTGGCAGATCCAAGTCACAAAGCAAATCATAAGCAGTGCTGGGATTATCCTCCCTTCTTCACTGCAGCTCTTCCAGATTGTGCAGCAATTGATAATTTTCAAGGAAAGAAAACACCGTAACAGAACTCTGAATAATATTCCTAATTAGCTAAGGGTTACCTGATTTTATTTGCACCAGGGCTAAACAAGCACCAACTCTACAAAGCAGATATACCAAGATAAATCCAAACTTTCTAATGTGTAATTGTGGAGTTCAAGTAAATCATTATATTTACCAGATGATGTTAAAATGTACTGAGCAAATTCAGAGCAAACATATCCATGACTTTAAAAAAAGAACAGCTGATATAATCAAACATATGAACATATTCTGTAATAAAGTGGCATGTTAAAAAAATTCCTCAGACTTACCTCTAACTCCCCCACTCACGTCGCCGTAACTGTTGTACTGACCAAAATCTGTAGACACCGGCTGTAACAGTAAAAGGGGACATGCACATAAATTCACAGCTCCTCATTTCAGAAATGGGTTTGGTATTTTGAGAGCAACAAATTGCTTTAAGCTTTTCTCCACCCCTCATTTTTCACAGGCTTTCTTGCATTTTTAATAATCTGGTTTGTGTGAAGGGAATCTAGATTTTGTCTGACTTCAGATGATTTTATAAGTGAGCTTGATCAAACTAGAAATTCAGTACACTGAGCAGAAAAATAAATATCACAGACAATTAAAGATACTTTCTGCTTCTCAAAACTGCTATTATCCTCTTACCCTGTGAAGCCCATTTCTTCCATAGCCAGGAAGAGAAGAAGTTTTGGAAGCGGAGGCATGTGCTGTTGAATGACAAAGAGAAAATTTTGTTATTGGACAAAAGAATCCCAAAGAAACTCAAAAACAAGAACACTTGAAGAATCAACTAACATTAATAACACAATTAAAAGAGCTAACCATATACATAAGCATCTTAAGGAGAAGAAGCCCTTCTCCTTAATGGTCCACATAGTTTATAACATTTGCTTGTCCCTGTGAATCTATTAGCATATGCCCAATGTAACAGTCACTGCAATACTTTGCTATATTTGACTTCCCTCTTTATCTGTGTTAGAATTTCTCCCAGAAATTGTCTCAAAATCTTAAGCCTCATATTTCTTCTGATTAGAATAAATAAATAAATAACTCCTCCATCGCAAAACCAGCTAACGAGCTAGGCCACACTTTTCAGGGGAGAACAACATATACATACACATTTCAAACGGTCTCCTAGAACTAGCCATTGCTCATTATTAGGCCTGTTGCCTCTGTGAATTACCTGGAGAATCATAACGACTGGCAGAAAGGGATGACCTATCACGCAGTTCCTTTTCCATCTCTTCTTTTAGTATCAATTGTCCCAGACCAGAGTTGAGCTATAAATGGCAATTAAAAATACTGCGATAAAATAAAGCTGATTAAGGTATTAATATAAATTGCTTATGGGAAAAAAGGGCATTTTTGGTTGGTGTTCATAAACAGTAGTACAACAAGGTTATAATAACCTTCATGAGCTGTTCCTCCTGCAGCTGCCGGCGTCTCTGTAGTTCTTCATCTTCTTCCTCTCTTCCACTTGATCTCCGTCTCATGTCAGCTCCTGCTTCCATAAAACCACAACATGGAAAGAGCTTTTTACATCAGTTCTACCACTGTACATCAGTTCTTGAAAACTTCAATATTAAGTCAAAGTACTAATCAGTTTGCTTTACTGAATAAAGCTGGCAGTATTTTCTTGCAGACTCAACAGCCTTTTCCAAAACTCCCCCCTGAAAGAAGTTACTCATACTTGGCCCTACTGTTGTTGGGCTTCTACTAATATTAACAAGAAGCTAAGCTGTACATTGGTTCCCAACCAAGCAAAAGTCTGAGATACAAAAGCTACCCATCAACTTAATAGAGAATAGGAGTTCGGTTAACTAGCTACCAAAATACTGTGTTTAAGAGCACTGATGCATGTACCAATCACTGAAAAAAAAGCAGCTCTGATTTACATTTATGCTTTCATCTGGTCTCAGAAAAGCAAATCTGAATTATCATTTCAAGTGGAAAACATCATTATTAAATGATGTTGCTTCCCTAATACCCCTATTTTAAATGAATATGGCCTTATTTCTAGTCTAAAATGGAGCAAACTAATTTAATTGTCTTTTGGATAAAGATAAGATGAATTAAGACCACTTTACTTTTGAACAAGTGTTCTAAATTTTATTTTCTCACTTTTCATTGATTAATCTTTATTTTCTCGAACATTTATGAGAAATGGTCTAAGACACCAAGACATTTCAAAGAATATACAGACCATGCTACTGCTGAAGACAGTTAGACACTATATAGATTCCTTCTTCAGAGGCTATACCCTGAGGTAGCTGCATAACAAACTTTTGTTTGAACACTAAATTTTGGAACTAACTTATCAGAAGGTTTGCTAATAAGGGGAAAGAAAATAAGGTTCAGATAAAGCAGATCTCTGTAGTTATATTACATATTGTTTGGTGTCTCAAGTTTTCACAATAGTAGGAATATTCCTCTTTGATAGCTGAGCTCAGTTGAGCTCTGTGTGTAAAGCAGCAGACTCAACTGGATAACCAACCTAAAAGCCTAGGGCTTGAAAGTTTGCTTTTTAGTGATTAATCTTATACAGTGTCTTTTTGTTTCCAAAAGAAAAGTTGGCATAAAAACATTTTCACCTGTACAGTTTCCAAACCATCCAGTTGAGTTTCTCAGGTGTAACAAAATCATCTGAGATCCAATTTTCAAAAAACTTCTATTGGAAACAATCCAAAGTTGCCATCCATTGCCTAAAGGCTGTACTGACAACCAAAGTTTTAACGAAGCCTCCACCTCAACAACACAATAATGCTGCAGCTACCACAGACACTGTTGCTTTTAAATATCTGTATGTTATCAAAATGACTGTAAGATTTCTGAGGTTTCAAAGCTACATAAATGACACTTTCCAAAAGTCCTGGAAGTCCCCATGGTTGACAGCCATGGGTCATGTCAACACAAACCACCCTGGGCCTCCTCTCCCAGTCCCTCCATGAAAGACTTGATGCAAAGAAAGCCATAAATTTCTACACAGAAATCTGAAACAGGCAAAACTTGCAGTGTTTCCAAGGTGATTTTGTGAATGACCCAGGGCACATAGTTTACTTTATACTATATTTTACTTGGGGTCAACAAAATCAACGGAGAAGACAAATGAAGTGCAAAAAAAAAAAGTTAAGAAATGATTGTGTATGTGATTTAAAGAAACAAAATATGATACATGCAGTGCAACAACACAGAAGAAAAATATATAGTCTGTAGAAATAGTGATTCTGAAAAAACGTGACTTTTTTCGCCTGTTAACTGGTTTGCTGCAGTCATTGCTCCTTGCCACAGATATATCCATGGCCAGAAGTAATGTCATTTTTCATTAAATATTTAATATCAGTTCAGGACTACAGTACTATCTCAACAATAACTGAAAGAAGTCAGGCTTGCATGACATCATACTCTTTGTAAACTACTTCATGAGAGCTCATACAGTTTGTCTGCAAGTTAGTATCTGTGTGAACAATTCCAATGCTCTTTTGCAAAAAGTCTTTTACTTAGCCCATTTCAACAATTATAAATATATGGACACCCAGGCATTTCACCATAAGGACTAAACCTAATGGGGAAGTTATGACTGCACACAGTCCTGGCTGCTGGATCTTATAGATTCTGTATTAATCTCTTTTTGTTACCAGTACCTTTTAATCCGCATCACTTGAACCATCTTTCTTTTGCGTACCTATGGCTGCAAGGGAAGGAGGACCTGGCCAGTAGTCGGTCTCAATCTTTGGTATCTCATTGGGTGCAGGTGCATGGGCTGCTGGAAACTTGGAGGACTTGATGATATCCTCAGAAGACTTGCTCTGTGCTGCCAAAGCAGCTGCATCTAGATGGCAATCAGGGAACTTAGCTATGCAATAATCTGTATCAGTGTTAAGGTTTTTTCTTATTTTGGCAAAAAACTATGCTTTACGAGAGGTCCATTTTCAAAAGCGAACATGATTTGCCTTTTTAACAGCAATTTGAAGCAAAGAAATACCTTCCTCCTCACCTTGTGATCAAACCCTTCCTCCCTTCCCTCATCCCAACCCTCAAAGTAACTCAAATCAGCCTTGGATTTTACTAGGGTTTTACATTGTTAGAATGATTAAGCAAGAGCGAGAAAATTCAAGCTAACGGTGTGTGCCAATATCTCCTGAGGACATCTGACTATTAATAAAGTGCTCTGATGTGCTGCTTTGTCTTCCCTCTAGGGCAAGAAAACAGAAAGAGTTCAGAGGGAGAGCACTACCTTCACTAAAGCTAACTATTTCCTGTGCTTCTGTGCAAAACTGTAAAACAAAAACAAAAAAGTAAGCCTAAAGCAAACAGCTACGTTTACTTGCAATTTTTCTCCTTGCATATTTTGTAATTAACACGCAGTAATACAGGTAGATGTGAATTTATTAGTGAATACTAAAGTCCATTCAGAGTATTTCAGCAAGGAAAGGCATTTCCAGTGAAATGAGGCTCACCAATAACATAGCTCAACAGTGTGACACATAATAAGGCTCTAGCCTGAGCCATCATCTCTTAACATCATGTGTGCACACTGTGGCTTTCATTTCTTGACATACAGAAAAAATCCAAATGAATTCAGTTTGTAATAAATATAGCCTTAATTACCTCTTATCTGCAAACTACTTGTCCAAACTATGCTAATTCAATGATTTTTTTTTTTATTTATTTTAATGGAAACACATCTGTTAAGGCAGCAATGCAGAACACAGAAGCAAAAGGAGCTAGTTCTCAATAAACGATTCCTTTTTAACGTGTAAAATGTTCATTACTCAACATGAAGAATCTATTCAAGGTAGTATAAAAAGACCAGTATTAGATGTCATTGGGAATTCTAGGAATGTTAAGATTGGGAATCTCTATAATTACAAGCATGTAAGAAGCTAATCAGAGTTCACAAAAGCATGACTTCAAACAGTACTTACATATTAAAATTGGTGATGTCAGTAGTTAAACATTCACATGTTAATGGGAGGTGAGGAGATACATTAAAACCATAAAAATAAACAAAAATAATGTTAAGACTTTCTACAATGGGCATTCAGTTTCAAAACTTAAAAAGGAAAAAGGAAAAAAAAAAAAAGATGTAAAACCACAATAGTGTTGTTCTTTGGATGCTCAGTCCCATCTACAGAGAAGATTTCCCTGTACTTCCTGATCATCCATAGTCAATCCATAGACTTTCGGCCAGTGGTTCATCTAAAACAAACCATACTACTCATTCGCTACTTAAACATGAATAATTTTCACTGGAAAAAAAGAAGCTCAAAGTATTTAGGTAGTAGACACATCTATCGTTTAGCAGATGGCATATGAATTTTAGAGTTTTCTTCTTCCAGCGGAAGACAAAAGTGGACACCCTCGCATTAATATTTATAATACTTGTTCAGCAATATGAAAGACTGCTAAGGCAGTTGGCTTCTGTCTTCGTTATTTCAGCCTTGCTAAAATGACAACTACTCTGAAATTTTGGGAGTAGAGACACTATTGTTCAGTTTAATCTAAATGCTAAAAAACAGTGTATTCTACCTGAGCTCTTTGACAGGGTTTGACAGGCAAATTAGCTCTGCAAGTAGGAACTAATCTCTACTATCTTCAATAAACGGAAGATTCTTAGTGAAAGCATAAGAACATTTGATATTCCAGTCTGATGATAACATGTCCACCTTTGCTGATGAGATAAAAAATTGTACTTTTTCTTGTCTAAAAGCTGCTCTCAGAGAATGGGCTGTTGCTAATCCATTTTACCACGACGAATACCTGTACTTTGAAAATATAGACTTAAAGAAGTGAAATAACAGAAAGGCACTGCAATGCTAAAGAGACAGTAAAAACCCAGTTAGTGGCAATTTTGCTATTAACATCAACATAGCCAATGTTAAAACCATCTGACACAAATCAAACAACTTTAAAACACAATAACTCAGCAGGAATTGCAATAAAATTGGTTTAAAGTTTGGATTTCTCATTTTTAATACTCATACATTAAATTCCGAGTGTTTTATAACTTATTTTAGTTGACTGACTTGGAAATATAAATAGATCATTTACCGTGCTGTTTGTAGATTGGTGGTTTTCTGTAAATGTTGATGCCTTGATCTGTGAAATTAAGTGGTAAGAAAACTGTGAATATGGGAACTACTTCAGCTGTAGAAAAAGATAACTCCAACACTGAAACAATAGACAGACCAAATCAAGGATGTAGCACAAGAAAAAGTCAGAAAAGTAATCCTAGTTTTACAAAGAAACAGTTTATTTGATGAAAAGATAATGTAAGAACAAATGGAAAAAGTCAAAGATGTGACATGAAGTCCTTCAGAGATTATGCTGTAACATGTGGATGCATCTAAGTCATGAACAATCTATTTTAAAAATTTAGAAGATTGTTACTAGGATATAAGAATGAAAATGCAAACAAACAAGACATTTCAATGTTGAAGATACAAGCAATTTGGGGGAAAACTACCCCAAATAATTTCTGAGAGGAAATTGTGCTTCATTTGCAACAGCTCAATTTCCTCAGGCTGGTTGCACTGAGTTGAGGAGAATGCAATGAGCCTACAGTTCACTTTAAAACCCAGAGAATAAAATAGGCGTCTAATACACTATTTCAAACAGTCAATAATAGGCAGACTTCACAAAGTTAAAGGGATGCTTTACTTGACGTTAACTGATATAATGCTAGTTCTCAAACCACAAGGGCAGATCTTTCCTTTATGCTATTTTTCATTTAGATATTTTCCCACTACCAATGTTAATTAGAATAAAAACACTTCCCAGAACTCCAGTACAGTAAATCTACTGCTTGTCTAAAAGATCTGCTATTTTCCAAAACAATGATGTCTGAGAGGAAGCTGATCTAAAATGTAACTCAGAACACTTCACATATTTTGTGCAGCTACAAATACAGCAGTTAATCCAAAACTGGTGCTGCAGTGTAAAATCAAACTCAGAATCCTATTACAAGTCATGTTTCCAGAAACTGGAAAATTCATTTCAGAAATCAATTTTGCTACTTCACACTCCGTATTTTTATAAGTTACAGTAGCAAAAAGATCAAAAAACATTTTAAAAATACATGGTACATATCCCAGATCCAAATAAAGTACTAGAGGAGACAACTTCACCTTTGGCTTTAAGAAAAAGTAAACCTAAAAATCTATGGAAATAGAGGCAAATCTTACTCTACAGAACTTTATATCCTTGACTAAACAGGCAAATTCACTGCCCACACAGACACCACAGTATTTCTTTCTCATTACTGATCTATCGTGCCTTTTTGAATAGCAAATAGGTATGAACACTACAAGGGTAGCAGCATTTTTGTGCATGCCTACGCCAGAAAACTACAACACAACTCCTTCTGGGGCTGCATGGTGCCAGCTGAAGAGGACTTCTGCCCCACCAACCAATCGCAAGGATCTCAATTCCCACCAAAACGGGGAATTTTACTCAGCAGAGCTATTTGTGCAAGGACATCTTCATTTATGCAGTCAATGTGAGCCATGTTAGCGTAGGCAGCTGAACAGCCTGCCTGAGCCAAGCCAGCTCATACTGATTCACAGGGAGAGTTCCCACCAACAGTTTAGCTGAAGGATTTGAGGGAAGGAGGAGGACAAATAATCTCTGGCAGGTAAAGGGTAATGACTGAAGGTGGCTTGAGCAATAACTGGATATACTAAAGCTTTCAGCCAGCACCAATGCAGACAGAAGATGCATGTCCATGGCCTGAGGGATACGTACCCCTCTTCCCATCAAATGGGAGACAGAAGAACAGGGGGATCTTCTCACAGAATGGCAAAAATGTGCAGCTGACTTTAAACATATTGCCCTTCATAGAGAGAATATCCTGATTCACATATATCCTTGCAGATCTGCAGGTCTCTCTGGGGACATCAAGTCAACGTATAGAACAAGTCCTCACCCAGTTAAAAGAAAACAACACTAACCTAGAACTGTTTGCTTTGAGACTGAAGCAGGTCACAACAGGACAGGCAATGGCCTGTGTGTATACTTGCTCACAGTGAGCTCTTTCCTGCATGTCACTCTAAAAACCAGTCCCCCCAAAGGCAGCAGAGTTATGCTCGTGCAACTGGGAGAAGAATCGGGCCCTACATAATTCACATCCAGCTCACATTCTGCTAACAGACCCTGAAAAACATGACGTTTTAACAGTGAAACAGCCGATTGACAGAGCAAGGCAAAAACTATGATGCATCCCCAAAGCTTAACACAATCCTGCCCTGAGCAAGCTCGGGAGCAGGCAGTTCCCAACATCGCGTGCGCACCCCACGGCAAACAGCGTGAAACATGGAGACAAGACACAAGTTACATAGTCTACATTCTACACTGTGACAGGACACCGAGACACACACAGTGCCAGCTCCTACCTGGAACATGGAAATGTTTAGGGGCCTGAGCGTAAGTTGGAGTGAGAGGGCGACTGTCTGGTCGATAGGGGACAGGGGAGTTCCGACCGCTGGACGGCTCATTGCCTCCAATGAAAGAATGGAGAAAACAAAATGAGAAGAGGGAGAGCAATCAAAAAGGAAAAAGAAAAAAAAGCAAGCCCAAACCCAACCAAAAATCAGCGGAAGCAAAACCTCCAGGGAGGAAAAGAAGTTTGAACCAAAAATATAAGTGCAAGCAATAACAAGATCTGGTCGCCCTGCTGACTTTGCTTTCTGATATTCCTGCAGAGACAAAGCTTGGTGTTTAGGCTGGAGTTGAGTCTTAGCGGCTCCTGCTCATTCTGGCGCATGCAGCTGTGTGCTGGCAGCTGGTGGTTAGATGGACAGGGTGAGAAAGAAGAATGGAAGGTTACTTGACATGGATTTAGTATGGAGACTGACATTTGGAGTTAAAAGTCACAGGCATGGAGCATAGTAATTCATAAGCAAACTCAAAACAAAACCAACTCCAAGCAGGTAGAAGCAGATGTTGGCAGCTACTACAGCACCCTAAACCAAAAGATCACAGAAGCTAGAGATGGAAAATAGCTGTTAGGTCACTCGGCCCATATCGCAAGGCATAACTGTTCCTTACACACTCATTCATTGGTGCAGATCTTTGATAGTAAATTTTGGATATCTCATGGAAAAATGATGTGTAAAGGAATGAAGCCCACCTGGTTGTAGCACCATGATCATTGGTATGACCACAAATCTCTCAACGCCGAATTTTGCTCTGATAACAACATTTCATGACTGCTGATTCAGAAAACCTAGATCTAATGTCTAAAAAATATCTATTTATAAGACTAACCTTATCTTATCAGAACTATTTGTTTGCTTCCTAGTACCCAACCATATTATGCCCTCTGCCAGCAACAGAGGGCTGTTACAAAACCAAGTTACTTGTTGATCACAAGCATGAAGACTCAATAGCCAGATTGTCAAATACAGGACTGCATATATATATATTATAAACAAATGATGCTACCTTTTACTTTGTGCCATTCTTCAAACTAGTGCAAACTGTCACAAGCAGGAACAGTCTACCTAAATTCTCATTTTGCATGCATGTAAGTGACCACAAAGATGAAAGATAGGGGAGCATCAAATCCTTCAATTTTGCAGATATTTAGTAGAACTTATTAACAAAGCAAGAAAAAATAAGGAGACAAGCACAAGTGGGCTATAAAACACAAGAGAAAAGAATCTGAAGCTGCAATTCTTTCAGCTGCAGATTTCCTGTATCCCAACAGAGGGTCCGAAATCCCTGATTTGGCTGCTGCTTATTTGTATATTTTGGCAAGTGGGCAGGGAGAAAATACTCTGCACACTCTTCCTCTTTTACTAGAGGGGCTGTCTGTTAATCTAAAAGGCACTAGGAGGGCAAAACAAAGCTCTTTACATATCTTGATTTGCCTGCTTTGAGATAGTAGTCAAAGTGGATATTTATTTTTTCTCCTTTTCCCAGAATATGAACATGTTACTTTTACAAGTTTCTATCACCAGCTCTGCAGATACGTGGAAGAGACACAATTCCTCTTCATTTCAGCTATTAGACACAAACAAGTCCACTAACATATGACAGCTAATCTCAAATCTGACACACTGATAGAGAGAAGTTTTAATGTTATATAATGCATAAAGTCACAAGTAGCTTGGCATCATCCTGCACATATTGGTTTAAAGATATTTTTGTTGCATTGTATTTCCTGGAGTTCCTGTTCAGTGTCCATCTTCCTCATGATGCCAACCAGTACAGAAAAATGACATTTCTTCACACTTTTTAAGTTCTCAGGCTCTTTAACAGGAGAGAATGGTACATCTAACTTAGACTCTCGTTGAATGACTCCTGATGATCACTCTCATAAGGAGGTTGAAGGGCTCCAGAAGCAGCTGTAAAAGCACCCACTAAAGGTCATAAAAAAATAAAATCATGAATATAATTCTTTCAGTTTGCTTGTATTCCTTAAAAATCATTACAAGTTATACAGAAAACTAAAATGTTTTCTTCCTAAAATACTAAATCTTTTTCTATTTTTTTTTCTTTTTGTATTTGTTTTACTGAAACAAGACTATAAAGGCTGTGTGGAAGTGCTGTAAGGTTTCAGTTTATCCAAATATCTATTTTTCAATTAAAGAAAAAAGAAAAGATAAGTCTCAACTTTGCTAAGAAGAGCTGTCCAGCTTTATCTTGAACAGCTTTAAGGCATCAGTTGCAATTCAGTTACATGAGCACACTAGGAACATCATTCTAGAGTTTGCTTGGATTTTTTGGGGATTTTGGTGAAAATTGGTACTGCCTTGAGTCTAAAAAGATCTCTAATAAGTAATACAGGTTTGACTGGCATTTTCTGGACTGTAGACTGTGTCTAAAGGTCCAGAAGAAGGCTAGCAGTTGTGAGTCCCTCACCCCAGCACAGCAATACAGCCAAAAGAGACAGCTCAAGGTCTCTCAGAAGCCCAGGCAGACTGAACTCGGATACATCTCAGATGATACGGGGCTGGTACAACTGAAAATAGGAGAAGCTGATAGGCCAGAAAGCTAAAGATCCCTAAAGATTTTAGTCAACTACTGCTGCTGTTGTAAGAGGAATAGAGAAGGTGTGTGCAATGACAGCTGCTACTGAAGTGATGGCAGTATTTTCTGTCCTATACACCAGATCTCACAGATGACACCATCTGTGTTTTTAGGCTTGACACAGGCAAAGGACTGTCTAAGCATGTGTCCAGTTTAGATTTGATCCTTTCTTCTTGAGGATGAGGGACCCTGGTACAGAACCAATCTGGAATCAAATCCAATGCAAGGATCCTGGGAGCATCCCACTGCCCACCTCTGGGGCTCCTGCAGCTTTAGCTCCAAGCTACGTGAGAGATCTCGACAAGGCCACCCTGTCCCCTTTCCCCGGGAGCTGCCTTTAACCTAAGGTCCTATTGCTGGGCCTTGCTGGAGCTCTGGCTTTGTCACAGCCATGTCTATACCTGGCTACCGACCTCCTTGATCCAGACCCCAACGTGCGGCCTAGCTTCCTGGCTGGGCCTCAGACCTGCCTCATCCACATGGATGTGAATGGCGACCACTGGTCTGTGTCAGCATCACCAGACCAGGTCCTAACCCTCATTAATCAGACTCTAATAATCAACACAGAGAAGTGAGCTCAGCAGCACTTGAAAGCCTAAGGCCCTTTAGGTTTTATCAAGTCACCACTCATCAACTTGCCCAGATGTGTAGTCCGTATTTTCTACACAGAACAGAAAGCCCTAGAACAGCCAAAGCGTGGTTGTTTTCCAGAGCAGAGTTCTCATCTCCATCTGCAAAACTCTGGCAATAGTTATCACACACGCACAGAGTGCTGGATTTCAGAGACCTGCCTGAGGGGAAATTATGTAAGCAAAACAGCAATCTGTGAAAACCAAGCCCAAAATCACTTTGAAAGTGGGCAGAGTCATTATGGAAATGTCTGTGAGCAGAGAAATGCCTCTTAACTCAGAGCTCTTTTTACTCAGAAATCTTATGGAGTCTTTTCAATATTTTTGAACGCCTCTGAAAAAATGTAGGCACGTGACATGAAATTCTGGCTTTAAATGAGAGCTCTGTCTTTGAGATCATTAGGGTCATGGTTTCTTTCATTCACAGACTTGTTTTCACCCTTTCATTTCAGAGACAGTACATAATTGAGACAAGCCCAAACTCAATGGACCAAATTCAATCTAAGTCTAAGCTGATGGATATTGCACTCTCTTTAGTCCTTTACACATATATGTTACATGAATGAACTTTCATTAAGACTTTCTAAGCAATATTTAGTCCCTTTCCTCCTCAGAGGTGGTCTTTGAGTTTGGTCTTCTAAACAGGGCTTGGTTATTACGATAATTTAACTGAGCTTTAGGTAAACACACTGAAACCTGTCCAAATATCAACTTTTCTGGCTTGATGATATAATATACACTGAGGTAACATGTCATATACTGCTTTTGTTATCATTATGCTGTTTGGAAATCACATGCTCTAGCGAGGCAGTTATGGCATGATCCACATTCTGAGTCCTAAAGAAAAATTAGGTCTTTCTCAAGCCCCGGCCTTAAAAACTTACACACAGTTCACCTCCTTGCCAAAGGCACAAGTGACTGGAAGAGGATGACCAAGCACAAAGGAAATCACATGAGGCCGTTTCTTTGAATCAGCACAAATGTATCACATCTCCTTATGGATAACAACATCAAGGAGCCCTTAGATGCGGTCAGATCAATCATCTCTGCTGCACAGATTAAAGAAAACACGTGTAATAAACAGGGAGAACACTGAAGAACCATGTGGGATACTGAGATCAACCCCATCAGTGGATAAGAGAGTATCTACTTAGAAACATCAACAGTGAAAGGCAGATATGATATAGTGCAACTGAACTTCACCCAACACTATCTGAATGTCAAAAACAACTAAACAAACCCTGGAATCATACACTAGGCAAACTATATTATCTCTTCCTATGAAAATGTACATACATATGTGCTAGTGCTTATTGAACCTCTTTTATATAATCTCTCCCTATAATGTCTTTCTTTAACTGCATGGGCACTGGTGGTGCAGAAATGCTTACACATCGGGTTGGACTCGATGACCTCTGAGGTCCCTTCCAACCTTCGCCATTCTATGATTCTATGATACGTGTGCTTTTGGACTACATTTGATTAAGAACTATCTTCCATCATAATCTCTTTTGTTTTATAGGGCAAGCCAGAGCTTTGAAACAGTATGAGTCTTTGTCTTACATTTGGGTTTTGTGAGCACTTAGCTGATTCACATTTATATGATGGACAAATTACACAGGACTTCAGGCCATTTTGACCTAAGACAATAACCTGTGTGCCGAGTTCACTTTACATGTGTCATCTAAAACAAATATCTTGGATAATTTATTCTAGCTATACTGCCTTTGCAACAATGAGAGAATTTATACAGATGTCTAGTTCAAAATGTGCTAGTTCAATTACCAACCCCTCCATTCAAACATGTTGCCTTGTGGGTGGCATTACAGGTTTTAAGACAGTAGGAAGCACTATAACCCTCAAGCTTCAGGCACAAGGACTAATATCTATGAGAGTAGGTTAAACATGCATATTTTAAGGAAAAGGCCTTTATAACAGCAGAAACTGTATCAAAGAATCCCGTCCAGGCCTAAGCCCTTTATGTAAAATTTTCAAAAAGTGGTGGATTCTTAAAATTTTATATGCATATCTACCTGAAAAAATACATACCCCTCCGTTTCATTACAGTACCTGTAATCCTATTTGGCCACTTGTATTGATAACTGAACCACAAACCTAATCTTCACAACAGGTGCCCTTCTGAAATCTGAAATAATATACATGGATTTCAAAGAGCTCTACTCATACATCTGTTGAAGAAGCTAATTTCTCAACAAAAAGGGGATGAGAATGCCACTTGAAGGAAGGTGAGCATTAATTTAAATTTACAGCAAAAAAAGACTGAATTGCAAAGTTTATGGATTAACTGCATGCTGAAATGAGCATTGTATCTATTTTTAAGGGTCCCATTCAAGTTCAAAGTGACATCATAGGAAAGTTAAAAGTGCATATTATTGAAAATAATCAGGTAAAATGCAAGAGTAAAATTAGTAATGGTGATCTGAGTGTTTAAAGAGAAAAAATGTTGAAAACCATTAGCATTTCTTGAAAGTGCATGACAACCTCTTTGCAACTGTTTTTCATGACGTCTAGTGCTGTCTGCATTAATCGATGGTTTCAGAACAGGAGCTACGCCCAGTTTACTCAACTGCTTCTTTTTGAGCTCTTGTAGGTAACGGAAACTATGACCTTCTTCCCCAGCAGAAGAGAGGGCAAAGCCAGAGAGTGCTCCAACACAAGCAAAGGCAAAAGCACCTTCACAGAAAGATGAAAAAGAACTAAAAGTTTAAGGAGCGCAATGAGCTCTTTGAAGGATCAGAGCATGATAAACCTCCCACCAAAAATCCAACCATGAAAAGTAAGATAAAGAAAAAAAACAGAAAGGATGAGATCCTCAGCGAGTAGAAATCACGCAACTCTACTGTCTTCAACAGAATGTGCTGATTTCTCACTAGTTGAGGAGAAGACTATCAATTACATTTTGTTTGTGGTGCTAATTATTGCCAATATAACTAATAATGATGAATTTTCCTGTTGTTATTGATCTTCATACAATATGAATTTTGGGGGAGTGTGTTTTGATCACCGTAGTTCCATCTGGGCAGTATTTCTCATCTTTTTCTAACTTCATGCTTTAAGAATGTGGAAATTTCAATCAAATCTGATATATGACTTGTTGTATGGATTGTCATGTACTGCTTTAGCAAGAAGCTAAATTAAGCACATCTGTGCTCTAAAGAGTAAATGAAAATGCTTTCCTGTGTATTTCTGATAGTAATCACTTAACGACTCTTCAACTAGGGCCCTTAGAAATGACATATTTCCTCTGAGAAAGGACATTATGTCCACTCTACGATTGTGGCGAGCGCAAGGGCACGTTTCGAGGCATGCTCAGCTTCATGGTCGGCCAACGAGGACCTCATGGAGATGCCCCTTAGTAGCTCTGAGAGATGCTAAGAGCTCTCCACTCCGAAGGGTGCTCCCTGGAGAGGCCTGGCTCCTTACCTTTGGCATGGGGCATGAAGTGGTGTCGGAAGGGGGAGTTGGGGCGGGAGTCATGGTGAGTGGAGCTGACGCTGCTAGTGCGCAGGTGTGACAACCGCTGCACACCAGGAGAGAGCAGCTCTGCGGCAGCGGCAGGGAACCGGGGGGCGGGACGAGATGAAAACAAAGAAAAACAATAAGAGAAAGGCAGGGGAGGAGGCTTCAAAGGAAGGAGGGAGGAAAACAAAACAAAACAAAACAAAAAAAGCATTCAACAATTAGGATTCTGAAAAGCAGGAAGGAAAAAAAGGGTTAAAAGATGTACAAAGGGTTCATAAATGTTAGACAGTTATAGGAAGTATTGAAAATAAGCTCCAGTTAGTTATCCATGGCTACTATAGCGTAACATTCATTGGCTTCGTGAGCTTCTGCCCTATGCCTTTTTATTACAAAGGAGCCTGCACCACCATGCAAACCCGGCGAGCAGCGGCGCGCCCGTCGTTCAGAAAGGAGCGCGGTGAGAGTCCCCGCGCAGCGGCCCGGGGCCCGCGAGCCGCCGCCTCGGCCTGCAGCACGTTCCCCACACGCTGCCAACACCCGTCGGGGCGCTCCGGGAGGAAAAAGCTGCAGACTTCTTCAAAAAGTGTAACGCCCAAGGTGGTAAAGATCTAAATAATGAACTCTATAGAATTACTTCTGTGTTGTATGAGAAACAGAAACAGGTGAGTCAAGGATGAGATCATCTGAACAGTGATAAGCTTGAACAAAAATCTTCCCAGAATATCCCACAGGCTGCAAACTTTGGAGGATTTCAGATGTGGATCCAAACTCTGTGGCTTGGACCTATCTGTGCATTAGCAGGATTATATAAACTGAGACTGCCTCTGAGGAAGGCCCTTGACTGAACAGAGACAGCACGAGTCAGAAGTGCTGAAATCTGGAACAAGGCCTGGATTTGTTCATATCCCTGATACAACCGATAAACGGGAAAATCCCTGCAGAACTGCCAGAATCAGGACAGAGAAGTTTGCAGCTTTTTCGCACTTTGTCAGTCTCCTTTGGTTTTAGCTATCGTGTCATCTCAAAACACAGCCATGTTGTCAGCGCTAAATATCAGACACAGTTTGCTTCTGTCCCTCCTCCCCTGGGTCCATTAAATAAAGCATTCACTGGCAGACACAATTAGCTGCTTTCAGCCCACCCCCGCTAGGAAATGGCTACAGCATTCAAGTTCCACAGTGGTGGCTCTACAATAAATCTTTAATTTAAAAATGCAGCTCCTATTGTGCATGGGGCTTTGGCATCCCAACCATTCATCTGTAATCACCAAGATGGAACTGCAAGATTGCAGTACTCAATTGAAAAACAGATCTCAAAGATTTGGTTAATTAGTATAAAGAATAAGATCCAACTTGAACAGTAGTCAGTGAACAATGTTGAAAGATACATTTTTAATGCATTTGCATGTGGATGAACAGTCCAAGTTCATGTATTACTTTCATATATACAACCAGTAATTTTGAATGCACTGGGAATCTGAACGCCCTATACATTTTCTATAGTGTACATGCAACTTGATTACTCCTACAAGAATAACTAAAAAATATATTTTTAAAAACTTAACTTAGATATACTTAGCTAAGTAACTTCCTTAGTAACTTACTTAGCTAAGCTACTTACTTAGCTTAAGATTCTAGTTGAAAAAATAAATAAACTCTCTGGGTTAACTACAAGCCCATGTTTTTCAAGATGACCAGCAATTTTGAATATCTGGGTTTTTGGGTGCTTGACCTAAGATCCCTTGGCTGTGCCAAGCTTTAAAAGGGAGGTATCCAGCACGTCCTGAAAAGATGGCCCATCAAAAGGGAGGAATCCTACATTAGTTATTTTTGAATAGTCAAGCTACAACTTTTTGTTTTTCCTCTGAAGACATGATGCTTCCCCAGATGCCAGAATGAAGTTCACAATTCACCACTACAAATTGCTGCTTACTTTCAGAAACATGCAAACATTTAAAAAATTAATTAAAAACAAACCCAGAAGATCGCTATTTATGATATAAGGCACACTCACTAATCTACTGCAAAAGGTTGCTTTAATTAAAAGAATAAATAAAAGTAGAAAAAAAAGGACATTAAAATATGTAACAATTTTCCAATTCTATGTTTCACTCCTAAGAGAAGCAGCTGCTTCTCCGTGCCATTCAGTGACATAATAAAGTAGCAGTATTTTAATGTACACTTGCAAAGCATTTGCCCTTACCAGGTCTGTGGAAATGCTGGGGGGACCGCGACATGGTGGGAGTGTAGCTGTGGCGACTGTACACGGGAGAGTTAATAGAGCCCTGACTAGTAGATCTGTGAATCATGCGATCCCGAACGTCCTGATAACCCTGCAGGACAGAAGCATTTCAAAAGAATTCACTAATACAGGTAAATGCACCTTTATGCAGTTTTTAGCAGCATTTAACTTTCATGGATGTGAAGGCATCAAGAGAAGCTACTGAAACTAAGACATCCCTTAAGCTTTCAACCTACTTCAGTATTACTGTGGGTTTTTTTTTGATTTTTTTTTCCTTCCTAAAATGATCTCTATGAAAGATCCCCATCATCAGGGTTCTGTCATGGAAGGTCCAGATCACACATGTCCTTCTGGGTAACTTCTATTAATTTCTGTGCTATCCCACATTTCCCCATTCTTTTGACTCCTTATGGGATGTGTGTTCACAGAAGCCCATCCTGTAGCTTACAGCAGAGATGAACGAGCTAGTCTTCAACTAGCTAACTTGGAGCCATTAAAATTTAACAGCTGCTGCAGAGTGCTCTGTAGCTTAATCTACCTTCTTTTCTCAACGAGCTACAGGGTTTTCGTATCCAAATTAGATACCCCTTGCATCTGAGAACACGACCCCTGCTCGCAGAGTGAAACACAGTTTACTTGGTCTCTTGTGAAAAAACAAAACAAGGCAAATGAGGCAGAACAAATGGGACAGGGCTGCATGAAAACATGGAACTTGCTTTAGAGTAACCTTTTACATGCAGCAATCAGAGTGACTTCTGGTTAAACAAGCAGCTGTTCCCATTCCCAGTAATACTTATGCAATGGCACCTACACAATTCTGACAAATGACAAATTTAATGTTACTGCCATGTTCATAAAAGTCCCTATGGGCTGGGAGGAGAAGCAAGGCCACAGTTATGCTTTCTTCAGGACAGAATATTGGTAATTCAAAGCTTCAGTAGCAACCATGGCCTATTATTTAGATGCTTTGAGCAGCATTTTGGGTCATGTAAAGTTGGATCCTGAAGCCTGAGTCCCTGTTCATACCAAGAAACATGAACACACAAGAAGTGACCTCTGCTGGACAAAAGCCTCTGCTTTGCAGAAAACAACAGCTTAGTGTAGTAGTTTCATTCATTGCATAATCTGTCAATGAGAACTTGATGCTTTCTTTTTAGATTTTTATTTTCCTTAATCTCTAATTATCAGAAAATATGTCTCTGCAGCAGAGATGTATCAGACTGGTAACAAAAATCAACGTTTCATTCATAAAATGAGTAACTAGTCACAGCAACATACTGTCCCCAAAGATTCCACCCAACTTACTTCTGCAGAAGGGGTAGGAGACAATGTCCTTGGAGACTGCAAAGACATAAAAAATAAGGTTACAGAAGCATCCTCATATGTGTTGGCCCAGAAAACGGCAATCTGAACATTGCTGCAGATACCCACATACACAGCAGTATAAAACGACAGTGCAGACATAACTGAGATCATTATAACAGTCAGAACTTATTTTTCTACATTGCTCACGTACTGCTCTTTAAGTCATTGAAGTAACTTAAGTTTCTGGGAGAAATATGAGTAAGATTAATTCAGTCAGATACTATGCAACCAAATCTCTTAGCCATCTAATCATTATGGTAATTAAAACAGAGCTGTAAAGATCAAAACCCAAAAGAGTTATTAAATTAATAACTGTTCCTGTTGTGAAGAAAACTTTAAAGTGGAAATCAAAAGTAAATAGTCTCAACTCAGGGCTTTGCATAGTGTCAGGAATACAGAAAAAAATCCAGAATGAAGCACATTCCTCCTCCAACACACACACTGTGGCAATATCTGCTCCCCCTCAAGGCCTTACATTTCACACACTATCCTTACAAAGCAGTAAACAGTTGCCATTAACATTTCTTTGATGTGATAGCTCTTTAAATCAGCTATGGGCTCTCCTGTGCAAGGAGAACAGACAGGAATTACAAGCCTCTAAATTGGAGGAACTATGTAAAAGCAAATGGGAATTATACTTACAAATAGCTTCTACTACAGAGGCAGGGAAACTGAGGCATGAAATACTTCTTAGAAATGATGCATAAGGGTCATACATTACCTGGTAGTACAAACAGGACTACAACACAACAGGACTTGTGTGAAATGTATGCAGAATTTCTGGTAATAAATGGCCACCTACACAGCAGTGAGAGACCATAAAAGAGGCTAGTGGCACTGGGAATGTACAGCATCCAAACCAAGGAGAGACATCTTTAGCTTGGGTATAAAACATCTCCTTTTGAGCAATAAATCTTTCTTTCAAAAACTTGTCCCTCAATCATCATTCTTGATTTCCTAATCAAACTAGTGCTAGAGAAAAAAAACACTGAATAGCAGCAGCCTGATGCTATAAACTTCACTGTCTCCATGGATTATATCACATACAGTGCTTTGTAGCATCATTCTCTACAAAAACAATGAAATAAAACCTAAAACTTGCAACAGAATAGCACAGTTTGTGATGGGTTTCCCTGTATTTTTCTACAAGTAATTTAAATATTTAATTACATATTATAAATAAACCAATTTTCATAACCTGCTGTGATTATCTAGCTGTTATGCTAAAGTAAATAGTTGATGTGCATTGTAGTCACAGGACTGAGACTGAAAAGACATCCCACACAGTGACTTGATTCCATGACTAACCTTTCACGGGGTTCTTCTTCCCCACTGACTGGGGATGCATCTTGGTGCTTTTTTGGGAAAGGAAACCATATGCTACAGCCGACGTGCTGTTTATCACACCCAGGTGAACTCCCTCATCTCAAACTCTGAGCTTGCCAGGGAAAGTGGGGTTCTTGGCTGCTTGTGAGGTCTTCTGAAATCTGTTCTATCACAGAAGTTTTTACACTAGCCACTTTGAGACAAACTTTGCAAGAGAAGTGAGAAGGATAAAGTCACTTGCAGGAGAGCGACCCAGTGAAAACACAAAGGGATAGCTCTGGATTGAAAGAAAACAAAACAAAATCCGCCTTTGACCAAATTTATAGTCAAACTCACTGCAACAGGCTCAATGTTCTATTACTTTTAAAACTGAAGGGACCGCTCAGATAATGGAAATCCAACAGATCCTTCTGCGCTCTGGGAATTTTTGGCAAACACTGTTTTGGCCATATTTACAGGTGTCACTTCATAACAGGAGCTCCAGCATTTCCCACGGATCTCATTTTAACATCCTTTAACGTGGCACGAGGTCGGGTGCTTGCTCTACTTCGAAGCATCTCTCACGTCAGCTTGTTTTCAGGAGGCTGTCAAAGACATTCAGTGCTTCCAATAGACAGGATGCAGATAACACAAAAGTCAGAGCTGAAAAAAAGATCCGATTCCTGCGCTGGTCTGGTTTCTGGCAGGCCAGAAGTAAAGGACCTGCTGTCCTGTCACCTAGATGGCAGTTGTTGAAAAGTTTATCAGTGCAATAATTGTCTGCCTCCATCGGAGAAAGTTTATTGGGGGATCTCAAGAAAGCAGAACTTCTGAAACAACCCGAGAGCAAGCGGGGACTCCCCCATGAGCTTCACTTTGCCCGTGTCTGCTGGGGCATCTCCACGGCCTCGAGCGCATCAGCTCCCGCTAGATGGTGCTGCTTGAGAACCTTTTTCAGCACAGACTTCCAGAAAAACAGCGCGGATTTATTTGAACATGAGAGGCTGTCGGCAAGGAGCTCCCCAAGCGGTTTCCTTTTTCACTGCAATAAGGAAAAATGCCCATTGCTGTCCCTTCTCACCTTCCACGGCTGAAGTGTCCCTGCAATCCGGGCATGTCCTCACCAGGTAAATTTTGGCAGCTCTTGCACATTTCTGGGGGACAAGTTAGAGCTCAGGTTCCTTTTTTGCTTAAGGCCACCGCACGCACACATTTGGCAAAGGGAATGAAGATCAAATCACTCAAAGGTTTAGTCTTCCCAAACCTTATCACAAAACTCTCAGGGTCCCAGAAGGACAAACAGTTTCCCAACACTTGCTGAGACAGGATTGAAGAAAGTGTGACGTGATCTTGAAGTAAAGTAGCTTCAGACAGGACACACCAACTGTGATCAACTTCAGAGTATATCAACCTGTATTTGTGCTCCACTCGTCTGGTCCCTTGGGCCTTTGTCCCAAACATGAATTAAATCTACGGTGAAAGCCTAGCCCAAATTCTTCCTTTGCTTGCTTCAGCAAAATAAAGCATGAATTCTGAAGTCCTTGGGAGCTGCCTTTGCTAGGGACCACCTTAGCCCCCAGAAAAAAGTCTGTATAAATTGCACTCCACAACTTTAAAAAGTGATATTTAATACTCCTGGATGGATCTGTATGTAACCTAACCTATCACTGTTTAGATAACATTTTAAAAAATAAAACAGGCAGTTATTACACAATTAACTCTCTGAAGCATACATGGCTGCAACTATAACCGCAAACCATTAATCCACCCAAAAGGCTGTAAACTTGGCTCATTCCTCAAGGTCTGCGATTCCATGGCATGCTTAAATATACAATCTCCTTTGGTTTTTAGAGACGATGGTGACTGATGCAATCTGTACTAAGATCCAGGGGTCACTGGGTTTACCACAGTACAAATACAAACTACAAGATGGGTCTGCTCCAGAAGGGCTTGTGTTCATTAGGGCAAGGGACAGGAGGAGAGACAGGTACAAAGAGGTGAAGTGACTTGCCCAAGGACACAGAAATCATTGGTAGTATTTTGTGGACAACTCAGATCTCCTGAACTGAAGGTGAGAGCCCTTTTGTTCCATGTAGCTCTATCACAACCAAACATAACACTGGGGAAACTATGGAGTAGGAAAAATTCAAAGATCTTGCTCCCCTCCTGCAATGCTGTAGGCATTCCAATATACTGCTTTGTTAGAAGGCAGTTGACTTTAGGATTAACAATTTTTCTCTGAGCGGGATTAGTTCCTCTTCTGTGACCAGCTGCAGAATTACATCTGTAGGTGGTTCTGTGAAATGGCTTAGAGCTGTTAGAGCTGGTTAGAGATCGCCAGTGCATCTCACAGTAGTTTCCAACCAGATGTCAGCTGGATTGGCTGCTGACCTGAATTTGGAACTGGAACCATACTAGAACCATACTAGAAGTCCATTGCAAATATAGACTATTTGAGAAAACTAGAGAAGCCCTACATCCTGAAAGGCATCTTAAATACGTATTTTAAATATATATTTAAGAAAACGTATCACATGATATTGTTGCAGGATTAAAGATGGCAGCAGTCTAAAATGGGAGGCAATTATTTCCACACTGCAACCAACCAGCCTTTCCAGTCCACACAGACCTATTACATATTTTAGCCACTATGCCTGACAAGCTGCTCTGGAAATACTTTCCTGCCTGATATTTGTGAGTGAGCCCATCCAGCTGCTATTAGTGCTTTTCTTGTCACAGAACTTCATGACATTCCTCACGCTGGGCTGCGTGTAGCAGTGCTATAAGCAACATGCCAACATCGGGCACAGCACTAGACTGGCTTTTGCCTCATGATCTGGATGTGGCTGTACCCGAAGACCAGAATATTGATGTGAGTTAGGAGGACACACCAACAGCCTGTACCCCCACTCCTCTGCTAGTGGCTGATGGAAAAAAAAATGTAGTTCTTCAGTTCTGCAGCTTTGCACCTAAGGCATCACCATGATTTTTCCCTTCAAGCCTCCATCAAATAGACAAAAAGCACCTTGAACAGCGGCAGCAACAGCACTATCAATTAGAAACTATTTCAAAAGAGAATAGAAGCATAGCAGGCTTTGAATAAAGCTTATAGCAGAATGGCTTGCTTGTCATTTCATTACCTCTCCAAGACTCTGTCTCTCCTGTCTGTCCTCGTAGGCGGAAGTGTAGAATGGCTCATAAGTAATTAGGTCTGGACGTTCAATGTCATAAATGGCCTTGACTTTGGGAATGGCTGCTAAATCCTTGTAATCAAGGATCTCATTGTCTACTTTTGCCTAAAGGTCAAAGACAGAAGACAAATTAACTTACACAAAAATAGTAGTAGTTTCTATTTTATACAACTTATGTTTTTAGTGTATTTGCTGTCACCCTGTTGTTAGGTTAAACCTTTTTGGGCACTTTTTGTTAATACGCAAAGTAACTGTTGCTTGCTGTCCTCCAGCAGACCTCCTCTTCAAAAGCAGTGTCTTCTGGGTTCAGGAAAGAAAAAACATCGTCTGTATAGATCTAACAAATATTAACAATCCCCTGTACTAAGCTGGAAATCTCAGCTCTTCAAATTACTCATTTTGTGGCCTCAGGCAAGTTTTTTCACCTCTCTGCTTTTGTTTGCCCATCTGCAAAATATGTGATAACATCACCTTAGTTTGCAGATCACAGAGATTACAAAGGATTCCATGCAGAAGTCTACAGACAGAAAGCCAACCTGTAACTTCACACACGAGAGGATGTACAACTGAACAAAAGGAAACAAAAGGCCAACAGGATTAATTGTCAGGAAGAGGTGTCAGACTCCCAACTAAAATCATTATATCATCCTCACCACCCAACCTATATCCATTCTTTGGCTAAAGCATATGTTGCTTGTTATATAGTATAGGTCTAACATTACCTATTTTTCACACTAAAACTGCAAAGTCTTGACTAATTTGGATCTGGAAGCTTTAAGTACGAAACTGGCTCCAGTGCTGCACCCATCAGATGAAAAGTGGTGCTACATTTGTTTTAAATAATTAACCTTTCCTTTCATTTAAAAGAACATTTGCTTAAAAAAATTTATACATTCTTACCTGCAATACATCATGTCTCTGATCATTAAAATACACAAATTCCTTTCCAACTCTCCTACCAGATATATAACAGTGGTGGAAGTTGGCCCTGTACTATCTCCTCTTCCCAACATACCTTGTTCTTGATCCCCTCATAACGGGTTCTCTTTCTCTCACTAACTTGCTTGCCTGTGATTTCCTTCCTTGGCTGTTATCCTCTGCTTCTGCTTTGGATTTTGTGCAGGTTATCTCTGAATGTGATTTATATGAGGACTCAGGTTATATGGACTTTCAAGGAAAAGAATGGGATGTGAGTTTTTGAAAGGGTAGGTAACTGCATTAAAAAGAAATCAAATTTGAGGAGTTCTATTATTCACTCAAGACTTCTCTATCAAGAAAAAAAAAGAAGGCACAAACTGTTACAACATGACATTCCTGAAGATGCATGATAAACAGAAAAACATTACTCCTTTAAAAATTTTGGGCCAACCTTATACTAAAGTATTCTAATCTCTAATTTTGAAGAACTCATGGGCATTAATAAAAAAGCTAAGAAGTCAAAGAGATCATCTAAAATACTGAAATAGGAAGTTGGGTTACTGGAGGAATCTTACAATCCTTTAAATCTCAAATAGCTACAAATAAAGTGGTATAAAAACAGTGCCTTCTTTCAAGCAGCATTATATTATTAACAGAAAAATCCTCACTATCCTTTTCCTTCAATTCAATGAACTCTTCAGACCACCAAAACCCTTTCCAATCCTAGCCAAGACATCCTTCAATGTGGATGTTGCGGGCAGCAGACCTTTCAAAGGCTGCATATTGAAGGGTAAATATTTTGCCACATAACTTCAAATTCTATGCACACTGAAATGACCTGTCCTCCTGTCTTCTATATCTCTTCATATCATCAACAGTGATCAAGTCTTTCTAAAGAGAATGTGGCCTATGCTGTTCTCAAAACGTTGCAGTGATACATACTCATCTGTTAAAATAACAAGAATTTTGTCAATTTAACCACTGGAATGGAGGAATTAGTGTTAAGTGTCAAAGTGATTTACTTCAGTATTTCATGCCTACAACCAAAGTATCAGCACCTTATTCTTCTGAAGGAGTACTTACATAGATAGTATGGCCTGGTGAGCCAGGTATACTGGAACCTGGTCTGGAATAAATACTTTCTGATGATGTTCTTGTAGGCTGAAAAACAAACAGGGTAATTTCTCAGAGATACTTGAAGCCATTACCATTGGGTTACCTGGATGTTAAATGAAGGCACCTTAATACATAATTATAAACAATAATTCGAAATAAATAATAATTAATAATTAGAAATATATCATTAGAAATAATAATATTCAGGAAAAAAATCAATACAAACACATGTGTTCCAGCAAATGCCACAATCTTGTCAAGCAGATAGGCTTTTTTGCAGGGGAAGGAGTGTTGTGAGAGGTAAAGGAGATTTTATTATAGCATACAGTGTAAAAGACTGACAACGATAACGAACAAAACAACACCTGCCAGATACACTGCAGGGAATTGTACAAACTACAGCTCAGATACTCCTGCTGGTGATTTTATCAAAATGTTAGTTCATAAACAGCTAGAGGTATCAGTGGCAGTCCAGGCAAAACTGTTGAGAGGAGCACAGTACACACATTATCGCCTTCCAGATATTCAATCTTAGTGACTGGATCTCCATAAATGGAGAACTGAGTTCAGCCCCACTGGTCACAAATCCTGGACTTTGAACTGTTCCCTATGTCTGTAGCACAATTTAGATGCAAGGCCAAAGCTACAATGTTGGTTGAAATTTCATGATTCTCCTCACTTCTCCGGAGTCTTGCTGTTTAATGACACTGTCCTGCAACCTGAAATTCATGAGAACTCTCAGGCTCTTACAGAGTGACAGCCCTTACACATTTACCAGATTTTCCAACACATCACAAGTGGAATTATAGAATCATAGAATTATTAAGGTTGGAAGAAGCCTCTTAGGAACATCTAGTTCAACCCTCCTGCATGTGCAGAGACACCTAGAGCATGGGGCACAGGGTGGCATCCAAGCAGGTTTTGAAGACCTCCAGAGGAGACCCCATAACCTCTCCGGGCAGCCTCTGTCACCCTCACTGTCAAGAATTTTTTCCTTAAGTTCCTGTGGAACTTTTGGTGCCTCAGTTTGTGGCTCCTCCCTCTAGTTCTGTCAGTGGTCACCACTGAAAAGAGGCTGGTCCCTTGAGGTATTTATACACACTGAGCAGATCCCCCTCAGCCTTCTTTCCTTCAGGCTGAAGAGGCCCAGCTCTCCCAGCCTTTGCTCCAAGGGCAGATGTTCCAGGCCCCTGATCATCTTTGTAGCCCTGCGCTGGACTCTCTCCAGCAGCTCCACATCCCTCTTGTGGGAGTCCAGAACTGGACACAGTCTCCAGACCTCTAGATGTGGCCTCACCAGGGCTGTGTAGAGGGGAACGATCACCTCCCTTGACCTGCTCGGAGACGCTCTTCTTAATGCACCACAGGATCCCATTGGCCTTTTTGGCCACGAGGGCATCCTTTTACCTCACAGTCAACTTGTCCATCTCATCCAGAAAAATGTTATATTAATACCTAAGAAATGAAATGCAGTCACCTGTATACCTATGGCTGCTTGTAAGAGTTTTTGCCCAACAAATGGAAAGCATAGTGAAGAACTAGAGCAGTGAATCCAAGCCAACCAAAAGGGCAGAATAAACCCAAGTGGAAAGGATCATTATCTTGGTAAAGAGATTGCCTTGCCCTTTGCCATCTTGAACTAAGGGACCTTCAGGAGCACACAGAAGAGAAGCAAAGCTTTACAGCTCGGCTCACAGATTCTGCTTTGGCAATACCTCGAGCACACACAGCAAGGTTACTGGGCCTTTCTCATCTCTCAGTTTATATTCCCTGGAAGGATCCTTCAACAGTCTCCAGCATTTTTCTGCGTTTTATTTCAGAGCCAAGAAAGCTATCCTTATAAAAATGCTGAAGACTACTTGTGGTTTACACACAAAGTTTTCCCTCACTCCCTTTGTGGAAAAGGAAAACCACCGCACTCCGGGAGGGTCAAGGGAATAGAGGCCTTTGAACAAGTCCCACGAAACAAGGGAAGATTCAGATCAAACAGGGTGCAGATGTGGCCGTGGAATGACAGAGCCACAAATCCTCTCCAGAGCAGATCTGAGAATACCTCACAGCTGGACTTTTACAAGATTCTTGAGCTTTCTCTTTGTAGCAGCAAAATCCTACGTCCCAAAAGGGAGCACAGGAATTTCTCAGCTGCCCCAGCTGCCCTTGAGCTCCTTCCATAATGTAGTTATGTAGTCGAAGAAAAAAGAAAGAAAAAAAAATAAAAAAGCTTATTTTAGGGAAACATTAAAAGCAAAGAGAGAATCTGGCTGTTGTTGAGAAAACCCTTTTATTCTGCTGTTTTACACCACCGCTATGTTGGGTGAAGCCATATGTAACATGTTGCAGTTGCTATGGGAAAGATTTGTTTTCAGTTGTTTTCATTACAACATCAGGAACGAGATTAGGTAGTTGAGGTACTGTTAGGGGTGGCTCTGCTGCCTTCAGCTTTTGGCAGACATTCTTCAAGAGTTTTCTCTGTCTAATTTTCTCTCCAGGAAGAAGAAAATCTTTAGCAGCAATTGCATCTCCTGAGCTGGCCCTCCCTCTGAGATGCTTTTCTACCTGTCCTTTCATAAGAGCTTCAGAAAATGAGATATTCTCAGCTCTTATTCCAATTCTTAACCTCATGCCTTAGTTTCATTGATAAGAATTTGTTCAGCAAAGGAAAATTCACCTGTGCTAACCACATCAGTGAATTCATTCAATAAAGACTTTCACCCTAAGAAGATAACCATATTCTGCTGTGTGCTCTTAATCCTGTAGCACAGGAACCCTTGCATGGGATTCAATGGGAATTGTCAGATGGACAGACAAGTCACAGCACCTCTTCCCTGTTGCTTCAATGTGCTCTTCCTCCCACTTGAAGACTCTCATAACCCTCCCATTAATGTGGCCGTACATCACATATGACCCTTCTTAAATCCAGTTTTCTATTTTCTGAAATTCTTCTGTGCATTAATTTTACCTTCAGACTATGGCAAAGCTCTACATTCTGCTACCCACTGCCTAAACAGATGTCCTTCATGTCCTGAGAAGCCTAATCCATGCAGAGCTGGAGTTCCGTAGCTCCTCCATTTGCTCCCAACCCTAGGTCTTGCTTAGTTTTACCCTCGGAAGACAAAGCATGAAAAAAGGGACTGTTCCCTGTACTCTCACCCTTCCTGCCTCCCGTGGCCTGTTTCTCTTTAGAATTGCACGGGCTGTTTCCATCACAGATGGTCAGCTGTTTCCCACTCAGCCACAGAACATCGCCCATATGGTCTGGATTCCTTGAGTTTTGCACCTTCCCCTAAAGACACTCGCTCAACACAATGACATTTGTGTTGTTTGCCTCATCAAACCCACATTGACTACGCTCTGAAATAAACTGCTCCTCTGGCAGACTTTCCATTCCCGTAACTGGTTCATGATTCTGCGGTATCTTAAGAGGCCTGTAATAGCTCCTGAAGGTTTGTGGCTGGGCATGGCTTTCATTACACTGCACATTACATTTCCATTATCAGTCAAGAACCCTTAACCCCACGTACCACTGTTGTGATTTTATATCCTAAACAGGTGACAAAAGACATGCTGGAGGTCAAGTTCTCTGCTGGATGAAATTGAAATGGGGTGTATACTGCACACTAGGGGAGAGCTAAAACCAGAACACAGGTGAACCTGGAAAAGAGAAATGAATATCCTCAAGGAGCATGCATGAGCATCTCTTATACATGATATTCAAAGCAGATGTGTAAAGAAATTAAGAGGAAATCTCCTTTCCTATGTATGGATGTATTTAGTAGTATTTCCTGTAGCTTCCCTGTCAACTTGTTCTACTCTCAAGCACTGGGCAAATGAAGCTTTCTTACATCTTGTACAGATTTCTCATACACAACTGGAATATCCTTTTTATGACTATGCTTGTTGTTGAAGGGTTTGACCAGAGCCTTTCATTACACCCCTTTGCTCCCAGAAACCTAAAGGAAATATCTATTAGGCATTATGTGAGTATGCACACATGCACATGCCTTGCATGGTCTTTCTCCACATTGTCTCAGAGCACAAGAGTCATCTCTTCTTTCTTTCCTCTTCCAGCCAAATGGATGTAACAGTAATATGGGATGTCTATTAGATACAAGTCTATGAATGTACATGAAGAATCAATAGAAATTCAACCAATAGAAATTCATGCATGCCATTAAAGGAGGCAAAAGAAAGAATCAGATCAGAAAGTAACTAAAATATCTACAAGATTTCTCAGTATTTTCCACTTAATCGCAGATGTCTTATTATTTTGTTCTTCATTTCATGCATTTGTCTTCAATGCAAAAGTCCTCCAGCAACTTCATTTGCAGCCTGGAGAAAATAACACCAAGGCTCATGCTCCCGATGGCCATCCTGTTGGGGTCACTGTGAATCTCAATGCCCAGCTATGGTATCACCCATGCATCGACCCCACATCGACTGCTATTCTAGCATTAGGCTGCAAGGCGTAGGATGTTCATCTGGATTTACCTCAGCTTGTCATTGCATCATGCAAGGCACATCTGAAAAAAAAAGGAGCTTCTTTGAAAGATAAACAAAGCCCAAAATCCCTCACTAGAGCCATCCACATCACTGAGACGCTGCCGCAATGTGGTGGCTACAGCTGCCTGAAGTACAGATGTTCAGAATCATGCTCTATAAAAGCTTACAAGGACAGGCAACCAGATCCAAAGCGGTCCCGAGAACATCTGGCCAGTTGGATGCACTGGTGTTTAATAAAGGCATCACCAACGCTGTTTACAGTACCTGCCTTAGTTTTTTGATAGAGTTCATTATGCAAGGTGGTGATAAGAGCTGCAGAAAAACGAATATGTTTTCACTTAAAAACAAGCAACATTACAGTTCAAACAGATCTTCTAAGCCTTCATGGTTACTTTAAGTGCATTGTATTTATAAATAAGCTACTAGAAAAATGTGTGTTTTCTTCTGTAATTTATTCTACTTGGCAGAAGCAGTTTTGCAACAGCAAGGGCTTTGGCTTCCACAGTAGAGCACATGCTACTCTCACTACCTGCCTAAACAACTGCCAAATTTTACAAGGGAGAGAAGTAGCTTAGAGCTTGGAATCATGTGCATTTAGAGACAGGATTTGCAGGGATTTCAGGAGTCTTGCAGATTTCGATATTTTTCGGTAGCACCTTCAGGACCTATAAAGCATCTTGATCTTAATGCTTAAAAGCATCTACAGCATTCATGGTACTTGTTACTTTAGTAACTGTACTTTTCTCCTCACAAGTGTGTTTCCATCAAATGCCCATAGCCTCTCTTTATTTCTACTCCTTTAAAAAAAATCCATGATTTAGATGTACGTATCAAGGCAAAATTAGCAATGACAGTTCAAATTCATGCGGATACGCCAATAGGTCACAACATATTTTTCTTCCTTTTCTAGACACAAAGGCAAGGTGAATCAATTTGCAGCACAGTCAGTAAGGGGCAGTTGCTGGAAGCACAAGGTTTTTTACAAGACTCCTTATACAAATGTAGTTATTCTTCACCCAAGAGTAAGTCAAACGGAAGGCAGAAAAATGAACTTGGAAGTCCAAAACCTACTGTATTCAATGGTAAAATTCTCACAATTCAATTACTCTTAGCTTCCTTGCTCTAAAACTTTCAAATAGCACTATTTTCTCAAAACATGCTCCTGCACTTCAGCACTGAAAACTCACAACTCTGACACCCTAACCTGAAGGAGCATTTGTGCAGCACTTGAGGAGTCATTAAGCTGGCATAACAGCTTAGTGAAAAGGCCCTACAATTGCTATTCACTGCCTCCAATATCTGATTCCCTTAAAGCCTAGGACAGCAGGCATTTCCCTCCTTAGAAACACTGATAATGCATCTTTGTATCTGTAGTCGCTTTAGACATAGTTCTGTAGCTAAGAGAGACACCGACACCTAGGAGCGACCAACACATTGCAACTTCCAAAGTTAATTTTGAGCAAAATACCACATAGGACAAAGGGAACAGGAGATGCATTAACTTACACTGAAACACAGTGCTGGCTTCGACCATGAAATCCTACCCTGCATCTAACACCAATATCCTGCCCTCACCTGGTGATACGGTCGTGCCTGCGCTGCAAGCAGAGATGTGAAGGCAGCAGGAGTTGGCATAATGGAAATCCAGTGGCTTGGAGGCTCCCAGCCTGTGTGCCCACGGTTAGCCTGCACTGAAGGCCATCTCAGTGTATTTATATATATTTATATATTATCAAGTGAAAGCTGCCTCAGATATGCCCACATGAACTGCAGCCATACGTGCCCCTACACAGCAAATAATAATCACCAAGCAGTGCTGCTGTGAAGGGGCAGAAACGGAGGGAGGTGGTGGAGTGGGGCACAAAGCAAACCTGAGGGTGTAAATAGAAAGGCAGTCTGGAAAGGAGGGGAGAAGGAGAACCAACCTTCTTGCTTTCAAACGGATGTGCCCAGGGTTTTGGACAGTGCACAGAACATGTTCAAATCCAAAATTCTGCAAATATTTCCTCAACTACACATTGATTTATGGCTATTTAATACTTTAAAAAATAGAGAAACCACACCAAAACTCTGATATTTAATTGGCATTTTTTTCCTGAAAAAAACACCAACAATTGTTCATGAAAAAATACTTCATTTTAACCATTCTTTCAAATGCAGGTGCTTTTTCATTTGCTTCACACTTGCACCTATAGTGCAGTATTACATAGCAATACTGCAGGAACCAAAGGCTCACGTAAGTAACAACAACAACAACAAAATCAGCATTTGATTAAATAGAATTAAAATGTGAGAGTTGACAAACACTGCACTGCACGATGCAAAACACAGCGCTGGTGCCCACAGTGGCGCGTGATGGCAGGAAAGCTTAGTGGTAAAAGTGGTAGCAAGAGCAGCAGGTGACAATAACAACGAGTAAAATCTGCTCAGGAGAGAACACTTATATTAAGAGTATTATGAAAACACAACAGCAAACCTCTGCAGAGCGTGGCCTGCGCAGAACCAGACTCTTTGGATAAAAGAATTCAGATGAGGAATGCTGTTATGAAACACAAGAGGGACAAAGAGTGAAAAGGAAAGCAGTTCCCCAGCCCAGAGTTCAACCTCTTTCTCAACAAGTTACTAATTGCTACTTGCTAGAAAGTAAATTGTGCATTATGATACATACGCTCCATATTGCTCACTGCTGAATCACCAACTGCTAGACAGATGGGGGAGAAAAAAACAACAAAAGCAAAACAAAAACAATGTATACTGAAATTACATATTTAGGATTGCTTTATTTTATGCCTGTTTTGGCTTCAAAATCCTCCACCAAAATAATTCAGTGGGAGAAGGCTCTTAGGCAGCCACGGTTTTTGTGAACTGCAGATCCTGACTAGCTAGAGCGTTGATTAGTTTGTATCACAGTGCAGTTCCTGAGAGAGCACAGAGCTTGCTGCAAACTTCTGAAGCAGCTTTAGTGATAAAAGGGGGGTTGTTTTGTTCTGTTCTACAGGGAAAGGAAAGGAAATCCAGCAGAGCAAAGAGGCCAAACCACCGGCTTTTTGAAGAACCACCAGCTCATACAAGCCTGACACCAGTAATGGTCATCTATCTTCTAGCTACTAAGCACTGGTATAAACAGTCTGTCTGCTCCTTAGGTGATGCAATGTCCTTGCAATCCTCCTGAAAGCAATTTGGTCTCTCATACAGTAAAGTTAAAACAAGATAACAAAGTGATAAGCCAGTCACTGAGAACACTATTTATCCAGATGACATAATGCTATACACTGGAAACCAAATGTCAAGAGATGGACTTGGAGCCCTTAGAGCAGTGCACTGAAAGATATGTGAAAATGATGAGCCTGAAAAGCAATAATATCTCTGAAGTGGTGCTATGTTTCATTCTGCCAGAATGGTCACAGATATGCAATGAAAAGTATGGCAAATTATTCTCTTCAAAAAAGTGTCTGTTTACTGCATGTGCAAAAACTCCTGGTGCATTTTTGCCACAAATCCAGCTTACCCGGAGCTTCTCTTCGGTCTTAGTGGATTGCTTACAGTCGGGATGCCAGACAGTGGAACCTGGGGGAGTTTAAAAAAAAAAATCAGATTAAAATGGATGGATGACCTGACCTCTGGTCCTAAAAGGTTAGGTATTAAAGAGTACCTCTTCCCTGCCTAAGATGGTGTTGTGTGTCCATCCCAGCTCATGAAAAACACGGGTAAAACACAAAAATCCAAACCCTTAACCCACCTAGGGCAGCCTTTGTGTGGGACTGTCAAAGCAGTTAGCACAATTCAAACACCTTGAGCAGCATGAAAGTCATGTAGAACCAGGTGAGAACCAGCTGCTGGAGCTGAAAGGCTCTGCTGGCCAAGGGAGGACAAATTGGGCCATGGGTACTTCAACTATTCTCCGGGAGTATTTCTATCCCATTTCAGTTATCTTTTGGGAAAGTTCAAACTGTGGTCACTGCTGGCAGGTTTAGCTAAACTGAAATTGACTGAAGCTGATGCTAATTTTTAACAGTGACTGCTGCTGTGGCAAATCCAAACCTCCTTCCAACTACCACAAAGCCTCGCCTGAGCTTTGCCTGTCTGCAGGAGGGAGCTTCTCCTTTTCCTTCTGTCCTCAGAGAAACAAAAGCCCAGATCTCCTACTGGCTAATATGTGCTCAAGGGCAGCTAGAGGAAACCCTTCCCTCAGAGACTGTTGGAAAGGAAAGGTCAGGGGCCCTGGAGAGGTTGTTCCAACGTGCCCTTGCTTGGCTCAGTATGGAAGTGAAGACCAGCAGGAATGACTTCACGTCCCAGCAGCACATGATATAATCATCCTCCTGAGGAGACTGTAGAGAACACGGACTCTGGATCGAGGTCTGGGATGTTTGGCTTTCAGTCTAAGCTGAGGAAGGAGAAACTGTGCACTTGGCAGCGGGAAATGCTCAGACCACAACAAGAGCCTTCACCATAAAAAAGCAGCAGTCTCCGAGCCAGGACCCTACAGAGTCTGCAAAGGTCGGGAGAGAAGCAGCCCTGTGCATTCGACTAGGAGGTCTCTCAAATTAGCTCTCAGGAAAAAGGGAGTTTGTGCTATAAGGCCAATAAATTGGGATTCAGAAGGTTTAGGCTCAATTCTCTAATTCAGTTGCAGACTTCCTACACTGCCCTGGTAAAAAAATCTCTTGGTTCCTCTGTAGCTGAGTTTCTTTCCTATTAAAACTTCCCCATCACCAAGGCTATCACTGTGCTTTGGGGCAGCATTTCATACAAACTGGGATAGTTTTAGAAATGCCCTAGGAGATCTCTGGAGCTGTTAAAAGCCAACAAGACAAGAGGATCCCAAGCCATTTTGAGGATGGACCTGAGCAAAATGTTTTCTTTCAGAAAGTGGCTTTGGCCTTGGGAAGTTAAAAGTAAGTATTTTGTAAAATCCTCAACTCTGTGCCAAGCACGAGTTGTAGGTTTCATTTTGCTATACACCTTTTGGAAAGGCAATTTGGGGCAGTGAAGGTGTGGAGCAACTGTGAAGTCAATGTTTCAGCCACTTAATAAAGCACACTCAAGTGAAAAAGTAATAGATCACTGCACAGAAGCCAGAATGGTTCCAGTCCTCTTTGCTGGTACAATATATAGATGATTTATAGATTGCTGAGTTCTGTGACAGAAGAATTAAGAAGTCTGACTGTCTGGTTTGGGTTTAACAAGAGAACTTGCTCCTCTACTGCCAGGCAGTGAACTAAGAAGGCCTCTGCTGAAGGGCTGTTTCCACATTAGTTGTGTGAGCAGTTGCAGAGCCAGGTCTGCCAGTTCTGATGCCACTGGCTCCTGGAGACATCCTTACCTTGCAGATACATTTCTTCTCCTTCCGTGAACATCTGGTTGCACCTGCTGCATCGTGCACAACTGGGATGATAATGCTTGTCACCGGCCTAAACACAAACAGAAAAGGGAAGTGAGGGATTAATGCACTGCTGTTTTGTGAACGCTTGTTACTGCTGACTGGCCACTGTTCTTTTTCTTCTGCAATGATGTAATATTGTCCTACAATGTGACAGTAGGTTTGAGAATGCAAGAGCTGACACATTGCTTCAGTCCAAAGCTCTGCCTTATGCAGTATCCTGTCCTCAACAGCAGAGACCAGCAGCAGCCAGTTGCGGGAAAGGATCATAAAAATTAAGATGAGTATAGAAAAGATAGAATAGTCTTTCCCCTTTCTAACTTCCCAGGCTCAAGTGACCAGCGTTTTAAAGATTTCCTGGGTCAGAGGCTATGTTCCAGACTACGCATCCTCCCTGGTTTTGCCCATCACCTTTCTGAACCCTCATTTATTTAAGAACCCAGAGCAGTGAAGGGCACAGTGCAACTAGATGTTTTTGGAAACCTGCTGCCTCATCGTGTCACACGCCCTGTTTGTGAAGAGCAGGCACCAGCAACACGCACTTTCTGCTGTCCCTTTGTTATGGATGTGTCCAGATAACCCCTAACCTGCCATTTCTCTCCCTGCCCTTCTTCCTGATGCTGCTTATGTGGGCATCAATGAAGAGAGGCCTCTCTAGGCTACTGCTGGGACCATTAGCTTAATCCATACATGCCTGACTTCAGAGGGCACGCTGGCAATGGCAGCTTAAAGGGAATTTGAACTATTGACCTAAAGATGCTAAATACTCCAGATCCCATTACCCAAATCCAAATCCTCTGAGTCATTCACTCTCTTAAATACATTGATACTCATAATCAACCGGGCTGATCAGATTTCAGGGCTATATCGAGGACAGGGAAAAATCAGCAATACAGATATTAATGTGATTTTTATCCTTAGATAGGCAAAGCAACCGATGTATTCACTGTCTTGCATGAGAAACTAAACATGTGAAGTCCACATCAATCTTTCTAAAATATTTTTTAAATATAAAATAATTAACCCTAAAAAATAACCTTGATTAGTAACAAGTTCTGAATTCTATAAGTTTTTTAAAATTGTGACTTCTTCACAAGTTAACCTCAAATCCTTTTTCAAAAAAATATTCCATATCAGATAAAACATGATATGCACAAAATACCTGCTTATTCTGTAGCCCATTTGCAACACGTCATCGCATAGTTTCTTATTTCATTATACTTGCAACTGTAACTTATTATGAAGTTCAATCTTTTCTTACATCTACTGAGGCAAACTAAAATACATTTGTCAGGAACAATAACTATTCATAGAGACTCTTTGTTGCAGATACTACTCGTCTGTTATGGTCTTTTTAGGACAATTCCTTTCTAGGACTTTCTGTCACAGGAGCCCTGAGGAGGGGAGTCAGTTTGCTGTTAATTTAGCTACACAGACATTCTTTACTTGCAAATGAGCCTGCACTTCTCTTAAAAAGACACAACCTTTGCTGTTGGTTCAGCTCCACCAAACAGCAGGATGAATTGCCCTTAGTGGTCTGTGCACCATGGGTGTACACCACTACCAGGCCAAAGCAGTGGTAGCAGTTACCAGGAGTCTGGTGAAAGGGAGAAAAGGAGAGGCCAGTACCAGACACAGCAAGCAGAGGAAGATCAGACAAGGAGAATCAAGGTCAGAGTGTTGCCTCTCACTTGCAGCAGCAGCACCAATACTCAGCTGAGATGGAAAAACATCCTCATTGCTGATTCCGTTTCTACCATTTTCAGGACTGGCTGTCCTCTCTGGTGCTGACTCTGTAGCGATGATTTAACCTCCGAGATGTCCCATCAGCTCCATTCAAGACTGGGATTTAGAATGAGGAAATGAGGAAACTCTGCATTTATCTGAAACATAATGCTGGCATCAAGCCACAGCGATTCCGATCTGGAGCACGGACGTGCACAGAAGAACAGACACTGCATAACTGGAACACAGGGCTGTGAACACTGAATGGGGCTCAAAGATACATCTCCAATTTGGACAGCTCAATGCTCAGAAGCTGAAAATCTATTTTTCATTTTTTGCTTCTCAGAGATACCACAGAAGCAATTTTATAAATACTGAGGAATAGGAATTCTTTAAGTATCTGTTGCAGGGAAAAAAAAAAAAAAAAAAAGAAAACCCCTTTTGAGCATTGCTAAGGTTCTTCAGCAAAGTGGGGCCCACAGAGCTGCTTGTCACAAGTGATTCCAGGCTTATTTGTCCTACAGACAATGCCAAATCTTGTGTCCCGGGAACAGCTCATAGTTAATGACATACAAAACCAAAATAATAATAATAAAAAAATCTAAGAAGGGTGAATCACTGCCGGAAAGGATCTTATCCAAGCAGAAAAACAGTAATTTAAAAAGCACATTAAAAAAGTACATTAGAAAAATATATTTCCAAGAAGTCGGTACATCAATATTATCCAATGAAGCAGGTCTTACCAAAAAAATAAGTCTTACTGAAGATCCTGATGCTCAACTAAGGCAGAGCAGTTTTAAGAAAGGTAGTTAGGATCCAGTGAAGAGATTTATATTGTGAGGTTATCACAACAAGCAAAGGTGTGTGGATAATGCACATCACTCACACACACATGTAGGTTTTTAACTGTTGTTCTTCTACCAGTCTGACCTTCAGTGTGTTTTCTGTAAGCAAGGAAGTTTTATTGCCCCAAAGTCTTCATCAAACGCCACATTTCATCAGCACCCCGCAAAAGGTATCAATTCTTGGGGCGCGGTGAAGCGACCCTATCAGTGATGATCCAGGCTTCTAACATTCCTATTCCTTGTTTTCCAGTTTATTCACAATAAAATTGTGCATTGACGGCTAGCTTGAGCTGTCCCTTGTCCTACAACAACCTGTATCTGGACTATCCAGTGCTAATATCATTGGGTCTTTCACGTGCCATGATCATTAGATAAACAGTCCACTTAGTTTTCTCCAAATCACATCTTTTTCCAAATCCAATCTTTCTTCAGGCTGCTTTAGAAGAGGGCACCTAGATTCAAGTACTTCTCTGTTACTATAAACATCTTACATGTCTTAAAGAGTCAGGTCATTTTTAGGAGAAACAAATCAAGGATTCAATATACAAATATACAAAACATACAAATCCTCCTCAGCTGATTAAACCAGTCTTCAATGCATCCTAAAAGCTACTGTGCTGCTTTCAGAGAGCTTCGGAGGCTCCCTGCACTGGAGAGGCAAAAACCCCTAGGGAATGTTTGGAAAAGGAGAGGGCAGAGCGTCCCACAGGCTGCACATCACACCCCGCCGTGCGCACCCGCCTGCAGCCCTCGGTGCAGTTAAGAGGCAAACCTAAAGCTGAGAGACAGGGAAAGCCCAGCTAAATGCAACGCAGTTTGCCCACACGCCCCCTTCTCTCCGTGCTGGCAGCTGAGCCTCTCCCCGGCGCACAGAACACCAACCTGGGTTCATTTCATTAAGAAGCGCTGCTGGGTGGGCTGCAGCTCACAGGGGCAGGGAGGGCAACCGTGGCACCTCAGGAAATTGTGACCAGGATTGATTCCAACCCAAAGAACACAAATACAGCTACGGGCAGGCAGATGTAATGTGATCCTGAGCACACACACAGCTTGAACCCCATCATCATGGCCTATAGAGGCCAATGCCCACCCTAGTATCCAGACTCCAGCCCCTTACTCTGCCCTTGTCTCCTACAAGCCTAATTTTTATACTATGGCTGCTTGTAGAACTCTGATCTATTCTATAAATGTTTTCCTCTTCTGTGAATGTAAGAGCTTAAGATGTATTACTCACGCCTTCACTTCTGCCCTCCTTTCCAGAACAGCAGTGAGTGAGAGCCAGGAAGGACAACAGGAATCCCCCTAGGAGAGCTGTCATGCCGGTAGGTCTGGTAGAAGAACTAATCACCGACAGACATTTTCTGTTGGCCAAGAGACACAGTCAAGTGCATTTTTGCTACGTTACATTTGCACAGCTGCAGTCACTCCCAATATTCAAAGATATCTTAGCAATTACCTGACAAATATCTACTAAGGATGTAGAAGCCCTTCCTTTGCTTTCAAAGCAGCATTTAATACCACAAAAACTGCCATGCAGTTCTAAGAAAACACCTAAGATGCTCTTTTTCTTTCTTTGTCTCTCTCTCTCTTTTTTTTTTTTTTTTTTTTTTTTATACAGGTAATAATGGCTCTGGTTTGACAACTGAATCCCATCAAATATTTAGTTCTACCACAACTCTGAGGAGGATGACCTGATTTCTTAACTCTCTTAAGAATGAAGGAGCAGCCTAAAGAATAACTCCAACCTGTATTTTAAACCCCTTAAGGAATGTCATGAATTGTAAAACAGGAACTGCAGCAGAAGCCTACATTTGCAGGGAAGCTTCATTCTAATGACTTGCAGAGGTCGCAGAACTTTTAGCCCTGTTTGATGTTTCGTACAATATCAACTCCGGTTGTTTTCTTCTCTGCAGGCTGTGCTGATCTCACAGGCGGGTGGAACGACACAAACTCTGAGAACCAACATTTCCCTCTAACAACATCCTGGCTTTAACTGTCCACTCATTTTTCCTAGACTCTTATCTGCTTAGCAGGTCGCTACAAATACATGTGCTCAAATACAAAAATAAAGGAGCAGATCCTCACAAAGGATGCCAGAATCAACCTTTTGATTCTTATTCCACACCAAAGGAAGGAAAGTATAACTTCATTTAAGCTTTAAAAATAACGTGAGTAGGATAAATCCTTATCTGATATATAACTTTTGTTTGATATATATCTTTAAGCCTAACTTCTGTCCTGAATTCCTTGCCAGCAGAACTCCCTCTGTGTTCACTGGCAGACACACTGAGGCAGGAGCCCCATTGCGCAAGGTGTCAAATGATGCCAATATTCCATTATCCCAGATTTTTAGCCCTTTCTCCCCCTCCCCCGGTATAAATAACTCACATGAGGTCTGAGAAAAAGACAGACATATCTATAAAGTTTCAACTACCCAATTGTAGTTGGTGTGATTTCTTTGTTAGAGATTAGAAAGAAAGGCCAGAGAGTTTGGATGCTGCTCAAGCCCAGCCAGGTTTGCACCAACCCTTTGACAGTTTCAGAAAGGGACATTCTGTTTTGCAAACTGCTCATCCACTGAAATTGTTCCCTGAGGACCTGGATTTGAGTCTCAGGCAGCCAGGCTGAATGGGATGCAAGTCATCACATTAAAGGAAAAGTGGAAAATGGAGCATTCATCCTGAACCTAAATCCAAATGAGAACATGCAAGAGATCTGAAAACCCCGGAGAACTTTCCCAACTGCTGCACTGAGCCAGAACTGCAGCTCTCCACACTTTCACTGTTAATTCATGCAAGGTTTCCTATTATCACACACAGCACCTCTAGCAACCCCAAAGTGGTAGCCAACGTCCTGCTAATACAATATTGCCTGTCTGTTAAGAGCCATATTTTGCACAGTACCAGTGTTCATTAGGTCAACATACTCTTATGCTGATTAGTTGCTGCTCCAGGCAAGGAAGTTGTTAGAGGTTTTAGCAAAGGCCTGCATCACGTTCCAGGCTCAATCTCAGTTGTGCTGCTCTGCTGGCCTCAAGAACCAGCGCTCACCTCAGGTGAACACACGGCCATCAGTTCAACTCACCTTTCAGTGAGACCCTAGGGCCACTTGGGGCTGTGCAAGTCTCCAGTTCTCGCGCTCCTGCCATGTCCAGTGGTTGCACACACAGGGAAATACACTTAGCTACAAAATAGCTCCTGTATGGAAGGTGTCTGCCCCATCTTCACCAGGTAAATCCATCCACTGCTATGCACAGGACCAAAATCCAGGTACTATCTACATGGTTAATACAAAGAGGTCGGCATGGCAAGGCAGGTAATGCTGCTCACCTAAGGAAGGTGCCCAGGGCCAGTTTGAACACTCTGCTCTGCACAGAGGGATAAAGCAACAGCTGGCACAGCCTTGATGCCAGGGCTTCAACACTTGCTTTTATAAAATCTAGGGTTGGCATTAATAAGTGGAGAACCCCAATCTCTGAACGTCAAGTGAATCAGAGAATTCTGAGGAAACACATGTGCTGCATTTTGTTAAGATTTGTGTATACGCTGCAAAGTGGGAAGACTAAGTATTTATTTTAGATGTGTATGTTTTGATTTGATGTAAAAGGTAAACACATCGACAGGATTTGCTATCTAGTCTCATTGACCTCATTATCTCTTTATTTAGGTGAGGGTAAAATGTAGCATGTTTAACATCACCATTCAGCTCTCCTTTATTGAGTGTTTCTTGCACGGATACTTTTATTTTGAATTTCCCAACAGAAAGTGTTGGTCTAATCTCTCCTCTGTTTGTTACCACTGCTGGAGCAGTTCCAGTTCCTAAGCACAGACGCGAACTTCTGTCTTCTGTAACCTTTAGGCTTCACAGAACAGTTTACACCTAAATACCCCTTCATCTTGTGTGTCTTTGTCCAGCAAAGACTTCTGATGTAAAAAGCTAATTCACATAAAGAAGTTGATTACAGCCACATTTGTATTTCTGAATTAGTTTGAAAGCAACCAGAATCAAAACTATGATAAATTCACCCTAGTGCCAAGGCCCTTTTCAAAGCAGCCTGCCTAATTCTGGTATAACATTTTTCTTCTTCGATCAGCCAGAAAATGCTACTATGGACAAGCAGGGCTGCTGCCGAGGATTGCTGAGCTCTGCAGCTTTGTGAATGGTCTCTCTGCAGCTTGCAGCACACTGAAAACTAAATAAACCCTTAGCTTGGCTTGTTGCTGGACATGAGTTATGTGGCACAAGAGAACAGCATGAAGTCTTGCAAATGGGTTATGTACCAGATATGTAATGTCCCAAATCTGCAACCCGCTCCTCAACACCAGAAATCTCACGCTTTCCAAGTCACTTTCATGTTTTCTTTTGTTAGGTGATAATGAGACTGACAAATTATCAGAAATATGTGAGTTCTGAAGCAAAATAAAAACACAGTCCTCCTTTTAACCCTCTGCACAAAGTGACTGCAACTCCCTTGGCCTGTCCCTTTGGCTGGACTTCCAGTAACAAAGCTTGACATATACACGTGAAGCAGATGCTTTAGTTAAAGACCAAGTGCAGTGTGCAGTGGTCCCAGAATAAACCTCCAAAATACTCGGAAGTGTCCTGGAAGCCAGAGAGAGAATATCCAGGGTATTCAACAGAAACAACTTTCTCAGTGGACAGAACTATCTGTAACTGACTTCAACCTCTGGAAACCTTGCTGGAAAAGAGTCAGTAAGAAGCCTCCTTCCTATCTAAAAGTCTCTGATTATTCCATATACCAGAGCAGCCCACACCAGACAGCAGGTAAATAAATATTAGAAATGCAGCTTAAAAGGGATATTTGCTATTCTACTTCTTAGCAGTCAGTTCCAATCATGATCTGGCTGCATTTGTAGATGGATAGGAATGGAGTGTTACATCTACACACCGATGTGTCTGGGCTGTCCCTGGACTGCACAGGCCTGGAGCATCCATGTAAGGGTGGTATGTCCATATACAGACATTTTTAAGGAACTTATTCCTAAACTTTAAAGAAACTATAAAAGAAGAAATCTTAGAATTTTTAAGGCATCATATTTAATATCTCCAAAATACAAAATATCTCCAAAATTCTAAAATACAGAGCAGTTGCACCAGTCTATATACTTATGCTCCGAAAAAGCATAAAAATGGAGATAGTAACTAAAAAAAGAATAGAAGAAATGAATGGCAATTCTTGCATCATCAAGTCAGACAGGAAGGTAACTGAGAATTAAAGCCAAACTAGCAAAAAAACTATGGGCAATATGTTTAGAGACAGTGGGAGCCCTTATTATAGAATGGCAAGAAAAAAAAAGGAATTATTGATAATTATTGATCAAGCTATTGTGAACAGTAGATGGCAAAAATCTTTAAGGATGATACAGAAAAGGCAGAAGTACTGAGTTGGTGTATCTTTCTAACATGTATTTAACAAAGCCAAAATGGAGGGTTTTTTTCCTGCTTGATACTGTTAATTATACAAGAATTTTTAAAACAGTGTTTGTGAAGCGTCAACATGTACTAATCAAGAGACTTCAATAACTGGTACTCAAGAGCGTGAAGAAAACGTGAGGCAGATCCCTGGCAGATGGATGTGTTGGCGGGGGGCGCTCAGGGGCCAGGCACCTCCCAGGTCATTTCCACCCACCAGCCCCACCAGGAGCCTCTGGTGCCGGCCAGGCAAGAGCACGAACCCTGTCCTAACAACAGAGCCAGGGGCGCAGGGGTGACACGGGCTACCGCTGTCCAAACCCAGTAACTGCACCAGGACAGTCCTCATCAAACACAAAATTCTTGAAAATAAAGAAAAGAGGGTCCTGCAAAACTGAACGATGTGTGGTGGATGCAAGAGAGGCAGTTGGAGATGATCAGTAATGCTCTCCTAGAAAAAGCTCTCATAATAACCAAAACAGCCATCCCTCCTGATAAGAAGAATATAAAGGGGGAATGATGTTTTGTTTCTGACTCTACATATGCCAAAAATATTCCTCAAATACTGATCAGTGGATACACATGGATTTACAGAAGAGAGCTCAGTAGGGAGTCATAAAAATTATGTGAACCTTAAAATGAGAACCTGAAGAGCCTCATTTATTCATACTATAAGGAAGAGAAATATAACTTATTTCTCAATAAGTCATTTATTGAGAAAGAGGTTTCAAAGACGACTAGCCCACAAAGGCGAGGTAATTAAAGGTAAAGAAAGGAAATAACAGTAGGCAGAGGTGAGCTTTTCAATAAAAGTTACAACAAAATCATCAGGTTGAATTTGATAAATTTAACCTTAAGTAAGATTAACTTTCTAGGAAGGTAGGGTAATCTTAGCATAAGCAGGGACACTCGAAGCCTTACAGTCTGTCTGATATCTTCATGAAAAGACAGAATAATTTCCCAAAGGATCGGATTTTATTTGGTATCCAGGGAAAATCTCTATGGTTTTGGAAACAGAAGGTCAAGCAAAATGACTTCAGCAGGCCCTCTGACCTTACAACTTGTTCCAATGGGCCTTAGAAAAAAGGCAGCTTTTACACATGCAACAGGCTGTTCCTAGGCAGCTCTGGTCTGGCCTAAAACTGCAGACTAATTAGGCCAATTTTCTGGTACAGCTACATCAGCTCAGAGCGTAAAGATTTGCTCTTAGGACTGCCACGATTAAAAAGAAAAATTCATCCTAGAGCCACTGCTTCTTCACGTGCTTCACTGAGGCAGTTTAACTGCAACACCAGGAGAAATCCTGGAGCTCGGATTTGCTGCAGCAGCACTGGCATTTCCACGGACACGATACAGCAGCAGGGCCCTGTAGCACAGGTCAGGTGTGAGAAAACAGCTCGGTGCAAAATCCTTGTTGACCTGCTCAGAGCACACAAACCACCTTCTAGTGATGAAGCAAGCAGGAGAATGGGATTACTCACCTGGGATCGGTATTAGTGTTTGCAGCAGAGCCGAGCACAGAGCTCTAATTCTCACACTCCCAGCCCTGCAGGGCCTGATTAACCACAGCCCGATTTTCTTGTCACTCTAACATAAAAACTCTTTCTGTTTTCCTGTCAAAAAGCTGTTTGGGAGGGGTGCAACCTGCAGCGTGCAACGGGGCAAAGCGTCACCTCTGTTCTGGTGCCTGCACCTGGTTCAGAGGGAAGGTCCCAGGAACACTGAAAACAAAAGCTGCAAAAGGGACAGGGAAAGGAACAGACAAAGCATGAAGTCATGCAAAGTACATATCACTATAAAAGAGAACATAAAACAAAGGCAGCCGACAAAAATCCAACATATAGACAAAGCAGCACTGTATATGCTAGTGAATCCCTGGTAGATCATAAACTGCTTGGAGCATATAGGAAAACATGCTAAGAGTAAATTGAGCAGAGAATGTTTTCTCCTTTACTGAATACAGTCTGCTCTTGTAGCAAACTAAACTTAAAATTGACTGTTATTCAAACTACTCTGATCCTATAATGTTTTAAAGAGCAGGTTCTGTCCTTGATTCACCCCAGCGCTCCCCAGCAGACCTCGGGCAATCGCCTCCAGCAGGAGGTCACCGTAAGCAGCAAGATAGAAACTAAGGAAATGCAGCTTCTCCTCGACTGTTTTTCTTCCCAAACGCATTGCTGAACTCCAGAGTCACTGATAATTGAAAGCTCCGATTTGACTGCATCCAGTCATTTCTCAGGAATTCCTGGTTTGTAATTCTAGCCAGCATATTTATATTGCACTAAATTCAAAGTGGAAATATCAAAGGACATCACTTAGTGAATAGTTAATGCAGAGAAAGGGCTCTCTCTTTCAAATAGAATAACTTACAATAACTATCACACCACCATTATATATTCTGCTAAAAGGAGAGCCTCTCATTTTTTGTGGTAATCCTTTTTTTGTGTGTGTGTGTGTGTGTGGTTTTCTTTTTTTTTGGTTTGTTTGTTTGTTTGTTTTCAATCTGTCAGTTTTCTCAATGCTGACATACAAAATTTTAACCACGCAGGCCAACCCATGCAGGCATGCCTCACTCTTAGCTGGCTTATTCCCCGTACTTCAGATTATTTTCATCAGAACCAACACATACAGATATTCCCCAACTTTTCTCTTTTTTTTTTTTCTCTCCCTCTTCGACACTGTATAAAAATCAAGATTTGCAGCTACCACGGGAAAACTATTTCAGCAAAATGACCTTGATGCAATATATCACTATGGTGATGAAGAGCAAGGAGATGACAGAGATGAAGCAGAAGGGGATGCTTCTCACCAGGCAGGGCCATGTGACAATTTTCATGTGACACCGGTGTCCCCCCACTCCATCGCCCAGCAGCGGCAGCTCAAGGGTGCTGCGGAGCGAGGCCTGCGGGAGGCTCTGGCTGCCTCCGACCCTGCTGGGAAACAGCATCTCCCAGCCAAGACACGAGTACTGCGCAGAACTCCAAGCAACAACAGAGCCATCTGTTGCATAACAAATCTCTCCAAATCCTACATGTAAAAGTCAAATTCTTAACATTTTAGGTCATACGCAAATGACTTGGGATACTCATTTCAGAGACCTCTGCAAACAGCCCAGAACAACCCGGCCAGCTCCAGACTGTGTGAATGTCAAAGCACCAGCGGGGCCAGGGAAAAAGCAAGGCTGCCTCTTGCTCTGTGTTATTTTTCCTCCTTATCAATAGGAAGTCTTGTTATAAGTGCCATACATCCCAGACGTTTGTCCAAAGAACTAACACATCTGCATGGTCTTCTATTTTAGCACAAGCGTGTAACTGAAACCTACCCACTTCACGCTCCAGGTTGTCTTTTCAAACCTCATGATCACAAAATAGTGCTGTATATCATATTTCTTCATTTCTACAGCAGCTGCTCAGGAAAGAGACTCTGGTGTTAAGTCAGTGGACTTCAAAGTCCAAATTCCAGTCAAATTCCAGACATATCTTTTGGTGCAGAAGGCACTCTGCCAAACATCACCCTGATAAACATTAAACACAAATCCTGGATGGAGCCCGTTACAAATGTGTGAGAACCACAGACTTGCCCCAACAGTTCTCCTCCATCTCTTCAGTTTCAGACAGGGTCCTGCTGCATTTTTCCTAATAATTACTCTTAACTGAGGACAGGTAAGTCAGTTCAGCAGAAACAAGTACTGGCACAGAATGTCTCACATTCCCCACATTCCCATTTCAATATATCACAACTAGACATAAGACGGTGACACTGGCAGAAGTTTTGCTTCCAGTGCACTTTGACGCAGGATCTACAAAAAATACACTATGATTTTCCCTAAAATACAGTATATCAAGAGGAAATCAACACCTGTTGTGTCGTGACAACCATGCAATGGATTTCCTAATACAATTAGGTAAAGAGAAAATTAGAGTAGCCCACATAAGCTTTTCCTCCACTAAAAAATTAGTACTGGACCCTGAAGATGGGAGCACTGCTTGCTGTAAGTACCTGTCATGTGCCCCTGCACGACATGCAACGGCTAGATATCACACAGGCAGCTGTCAGCGGCAGTGAACTTCTCAGCAATGCCAGTATAAATGTTTCCACTGGAATGCCATTCCAAAGGATGTTAACCAACCAACTAGAGTTTTCTAGGAATATTTAGTGCAAGAAACACAGGCGAGAATACTTCAAACCAAAAAGTAAAGACGCTGTGCTAGGAGATACAGAAAAGTATTTCCAATTAGCAACACTACACTCAAAGCAATTTATCCAGATAGGCTGTATTTTTATAAGCACCTGCAAGATTTCACAAGCCCCTTTGTGGCAATAATGACACTTTAATTGGTTATTTTTCAATTTACTTGTTACAACCTGCCTTTCTTAGTCATCGGTCCCTTTCTCCTCTTCACATTCCTCCCTTTGCGCCCGAGTGCAAACAGAGGTAAGGAGGGTTTCCCAACCGTTAATGCCTTGTGATGAGGCTGCCATAGCAACGGGACCTCTGCGAGGGCCCTGTCAGCTGCAGCGATTCTCTTTTGTCATCTGTATAGATCAGACCTTTCCCAATTAGAGATATCCTTCTTGTCAAGCTCAATCTCTTGAGTTGAGGCGGGAGGAGTCACTTGGAAGTATTTCTTTTTCATCAAACAATTGTGGTTATTTTTTGGAAGACACATTTATTCTAGAGTTCTCATCATGTGGGTGGGTGGTGTTCTCTGAATTACTCCAGCACATTTTTCATCAGGGAAGATTACTTCAAACTGAAATAAAATGTATGCTTCTGCTCTGTTACATAAACATCTCATCTGAACCATTTAACCTAGACCTCGAGTTATTATTAAACTTTCAATTTCTCCCTTTTTTATAGAAACACACCCCACTTTCAGGAAAATCAGTGCTCTTTAACTTATAAAACACGTTTCTGAGCTCCAAGGCAGGAAAACTGGAAATTAACTCAAACTTTACTGCTACACAGCAAATCTCCAGGAGTAATCAGAAAGCAACCAGGGCTAACACACTATCCTAAGAAGTCCCTAAGACACAGGAATGCCTTGTTTCCCACACAACAGCAATCAAAAACAGTCCAAACTCTGTCCCGTTATCCTCTCTTCCTGGCAGCTTCACAAAAAATGTGGACTTGCACACACGTTAGCAACATTCTCTTCATCTAGAAAACAGAATTACACGCAGGCTTTTAAACACCCTCCTGGCGCTCAGGAATAAAAGTGCCCATATTTTATTCTGGCACCACTCGCAAGCTGTTAAGCCTAACAGAGCTGCATCCCCTCCCTCCCAAGGCACCCGGCCCCCTCGCTGTTCGGCGCTGCCCACGGACAGTTTTACCTTCTGGTAGGAATCCTCAGGCTCAAGTGGCCCCTCCTCCAGCCCCTCCGGCTCTTCCACGCTAGGAATGTTACCAGAAGGGATGTGAGGCCGTTCGGGTTCTCACTGAACCAGCTCTTGGCGGGAAGTGTCTCTGGCTGCAGGAGCCTTTCGCCTCATTCCTCCTCTGCTCCTCCTGACTCTCCAGCACCCACCCACCAAAAGGCTCCGGGGCCCTCCCTGCCATACAGGCGCCAGCAGGGACCGGGCCAACCCACTCGGAACAAAAGGGGGAAGAACATGGACCCGGGCAGGGACAGGGCTATTCCACAGTGCCTCTGTGTCACAACTCGATGATGACACAGCTCCAAACGTTATTTCCCTCGGGGAGAGGTGTTTGTTGAGTCTGAAATCGGTGCTCTCTCTGGAAGTCATTAAATGTTGCTCCACAGCTTCTGAAGGATTTATGCAGCCCCCCTGGGTGTTGGTCTAGTTTTGTCAGAAACACTTACTTACACTGGGATTGCATCCTCCTGCAATTCAGGTTAATGCAGCAGGAAGAGGGACAAAGCGGCTTCTCGCAGTGGATCATATTTCCCTTTATACTCTTGGCACATTGTGGCTAAGGTCTTGCCTCAGACAAACTCTAGGAACATTTGAAGGGCCCTGCAAACAGACTCTGTTTGATCTCTCTACAAGCACCGTGACAAGAGGTACCTTAATCAGAAAAAAACCATGGTCAACAATATTTATAGGTAAGAGGGCAAGCACAGAACAAAATCACAGCAGTTACTCCTGCCGTTCTATTGTCACTCACCCGCAGCAGTTGGGCAACCTGTCTATGTTTTCCCTCTACTATAACAGCGGGAAAACTGAATACAAAGCAAGTCTCCGAGTTCTCGAGGCATGCACAAAACTCTGCGTTGTGCAGCATTTTTCCCCTGCGTTTTTATGCTGTGTGATGATGACTGCTGATGGGGAGATGCTAGCTGAAAGCAAAGTCTCCTCGTGGGCCGATGAGACACCTCTGTTAGTAGGTATCTGGTGCTATGAAAACAGAAGGGAAACACATACTCCAGAGTTTTTATTTATAAAACCCCCAAACTAATCTTTCTGGATCCATTGCATCATCTCTTTCCTTTGCATTGATCAAATTTTACTTTCATAGAAGTGTTTCTTGCTTAGAACTACTTCAACCTGTATGACTAGCAGAAGCTGTATCATGAATATCCAGCAAGTGAGATGCTCTGTGATATTTCCTGAATAACCACTATGAAAACAGCCCTGATAAATATTAAATTCATCGGGATAAAGAGAATAAACGTTAGCCTTTCATTTAGCATTTTTGAAAGGAATTAAAATAAGTCTGTGTTTAAAGAGATGTAACACATGGTTCTTCCATCTCGAAAGCCTACTGATATAAGGACACAAAACCAGGGGCATGAAGGTACTTAAGTACTAAGTATCTGTACAAATCTTTGCAGAGATGGATGGTGTTTTAACATGAGCTATGAGCCTAAGTTACACTTTAAAATAAAGATTTACTAAAAAAATCAGATTTTGACTTTATTAAATCTAAAATAAATGACATCTGCACATAGGCTACTAGGTGTGCCCCAAAGGCAGTGTACTGAGGCATGTGAACAGCACTATCCACACGGGCAGCGTTGCTTGCACAGTTACATTTTGACAGCAGCACACCCTTGGACAACACAACTGAAGCAGGCACCATTCTCTCACATCATTTATTCTCTGCATGAGAAACAGCAAACTTGTTGGTGCTGTTTGTTTCCTTGTTTCTTTAGCCAACCATAGCAACCATCTGAACCTTTTTTTATTATTATTATCATTGTATTTACTTCTAATTTACAAAGCCTACGTGTCTCAGAATGGGTGTTGCCCTGGACTAGGTGCAGCACAGATGAGACATCTTGAAATTTGTCACATTACAAGAGCATCTTCAAGTGCTAAACTTCCTCCCCATTGCAGATAACCTCTCAACTGTACTCGCCTCTCAAACGAGGGGAAGCTCAGCATAAATAACATCAGCGAGCGCAGTCAGAACTTGATCTTGCCGGCTGGAGCCAAAGGAGCCGTCCGGTTTCCTCACACCTCTCTCTCCAGGTCCGTCTGTTGCACTGGCACCCGGCCACGACTTACAAGGTGGTGGGATAATTCCAACAGTGCGCAGGAAACAGAGAGTAGCCGGCACCCCATGGAAACAGGAACCGAGCTACGCAGGGCCACGGGGAACCACGAGGGCTTTTTAAGCGCCAGCCAAGCAAGCAATGTTTCAGAAGCCAGGTGGGGGGATGTGTTTGTAGGTACATACATCCTGATCTTTACAACCCTGGGCCAAATCACGGTCAGATCAGCAACAGCCAAAAAACCAGCCTGTCACTGGGGTAAAAATCATGAAGACCTGCACATTATTCACAGACTTTCTGTACTCTTTTGCTCACATGATTCACCTGCCTGTGCCTTGGTGTTCCTCCTTCTCTGCCAAGCTGTGAGGCTTTTGCAAAGCACCCTCCCCACACAGGGTGTGCTGGGTGTCCTGCACCCTGTTGGTGCTGCCAACCAGTGAGATAGTTATCTGGGAGCAATTGTGGGGCCCGAGACCCCTGGTTCTCACGGAAGCTGCAAGGTGAACGTGTCACAACGTGACACGCACTTATTTAACTGCAAAAAGCGAATGAGAACATCAAGTTTAGACAGCTGTTATATGCCAAAAATACCCAGCAAAAACATTTCAGCAAAGCCAAGACCACGGGGCCTCTGAGTTTGAGGCAAGTTCTCCTTGGAAGCAGCAGACCTGCAGTGGAGAGCTTTCACCCTAGGTCACAGAATGGTTGAGGTTGGAAGGTACCTCTAGAGATCATCTAGTCCAATTCATTATACTCATTGCCCTTGGTCCTATCACTGGCCACCACTGAGAAGAGTTTGGCCCCTTCCTTCATCCTTCAAGTATTTGTACATATCGATCAGATTCCCTTCCAACCTTCTGTTCTCCAGGCTAAACAGGCCCCGCTCACTTAGTCTTTCCTCATACGACAGATGCTCCACTCCCTTCATCAGATCTTAAAAGAAAAATAAAAAGGCAAGGTTTTCAGTGGTATGAAGACATTAGTAAAATAAGTGCTGTTCTAACCAAGAGCCTCGAGACTGACCGACGAGATCACTCTTGCAGGCTGGCTGGTAAAATCCCATCTGCTCAAGGATGGATGAATCCCAGGGTTTCCCAGCTTTTTCCTCCTCAGCTTTAACTGCCCTTTCTGCAGAGCTCTCTGGAGATGCTTATTGGGGGTGCAGAGAAGGTATCTCCAGAGAAGAGGATTCTCAGGCCCAAAACCCATTTATTCAGTGCTAGATATCTTGGTCACTGGCTGCTCAGTGTAGAGTACCAAGGGCCTGATTTTGCATTCGCCAAGCAATACCAATAAACAAAAATAAATGGGAAGTGCAAGCCTGTAGTATTTCAAAAGATTTCAGATTTCCTTTAAAAAATTAATTCCTAACTGCAAGAATAAATACTACCTCTATAAACAAAACTAAGTTTCATGTTTTCATTCTCTCTGGTTTTCTTGTTTTTCCATGAACTATTCCAGATATAGAATTAGCAGAAAATCAAGCAGCACCACAAATACCTGCTCCCTATTATTTCTGATCTATTAGAAAGAAGTGTTTGCATACAATGGATTACATACTTTCCACCAATTGTTTCTAATCTATCCAATCTCTTCAGATATGATGAAATAGCGAATTATGGCCCCACATAACAAACTCTTTTATAGACAAATAAAATGAAAGTTATGGAACAGGGAGTTTACTAATATTATTTCTATTAACAAAGACAAAACACAATGTATATTTTCACCAGATGTTAGGTAGAGCTCTGGCTGGTCGGTGATGACATAACCTCGGCTTAGACTGCTCCTATAATTGCGCTAGTTCACACCAAGAATGCAGTTTGTTTTCCCAGGAGAGACCGTGGGACAGCTCACATCATAGGAATTGCCAAAAAACACCCAGTTTTCCCAAAGAAAAACTGCTTAAGAAAACAAAGGGGGGAAACAGCAATGCTCCATCCTGCTAACTCTCCTCTGCAGCCACTTCTCATCTCCCGCCTCCTTTCTTACCAGAGGATTCACATCACGCTCCGACCCCATTGTTTAAACCACGTTTTTCTGCTCCAAAGGGACAGTCGTGTTGACACATGATTTTATGAACTTTGGTTTCCATCTATTAGCTACTTGATTCTTATATAGAGGCATTGACCTCTCTTGAGCGGTGCATTTCTGACAGTGCAAAAGGCTTCTGGGGCATCTTTTCCAAGTGCTACCTAACAACAGACAAGGCTTGAATGTCTCTCCTGCATCCACATTCTGAGACAGTATCAGAGGAATTCAGCAACCACCCGGGATGCTAAAATACACTGTGGTTCAGTTAAACCAGCCTCTCCGTGACCTCCACAACAGTGTGTAACAATTTCTAGGTCAAGGTCTATAAGTATTTCAGCCTTCAAATATCATTTAAACAGAGCAGGAGAGAGATGCAGCATATGAGAAATTCAATTCCTTCAGGCTTTATAGCTCTTAGTTCCCTACCGAGAGCTAGTGCTGCCCTCTACTGTATTATTATAGGTTGTGCCTCTGATACTCAGTGAGAGCCACAAATACTATTCAAGAAAAAATCTTCTACAGTCTTGCCTAGAAATTCATGTGATTAATATTTCCATATATTTTTAAGATCATTCAGAGAGTCTCTAATTTTCTGATATACTGTGGTTCTGTAGAGGTAAGGCCAAATGGAAAAACCTTTGTCTAATTTTGTCTTATTTTCTCTGAATTTTACAAAAAGTCACATACCTGTTTTGCTTCTATATTTTAGCAAAATGTTGCCTTTTCTTTTGATAATAAATATCCAAAAGAAGAGAGGAAAAAAAAGGGGGGGGGGGGGCGAGAAAGGAGGAGTAACTCTTCCAGAGAATCTCCTACTGCTTTTGTCCATCATTTAAAATGAGATGCTGACTAATAAGCTGAAAGCATTTTTCCTTGTCAGAATAACAGAGCTCTAAGAACCAGCCTCAGAGGCCAAAAAGCAACCGTGCGTCAGAGTTCAGTCTTGGATACAAAGACAGACTCTGACAAGCTGAATTTTAGCTTCGGTTCTGAGGGAGAGCTGAGCTCCGGCTCAGGGGCTTTCCAAATCAACAACAGTGCTGCCTTTCTGCATTCACAGCCACTACTTGAAAGGCTCTACTCCAAATAGGAATAGCTCGTTCCTTATCAGATCTCCATGGATTCCAGGAGCCCTCTCTTTTATCCCTTTCATCTCCATGCCTCTGAGCAGACTGCATTGCTTATAGGCTTTAACCCCTCTCACATGCATTAAATATAATACAGCAGCATTAGGAAGAGCATCTGAAGTCCTTTTAGTATTATTTTATGTTTCCTGATATCACAAATCCAATTAATTCTCTCTGACAGTGCTTCCCATCCCAGCTATGGTTTCACCCATACGTGGTGCTAAACTCATCACTAGAGGGAAGGAGATAGTGAGATGGTGCAGACTGCTAGATGAAAGACAGGCACACACAATCCTCCTACTTTAGGGAAAATCCAGACTTATCACTAATTATGTAAGTGGGTCACTAAAAGAATTAGACACATGCTGCAAAAGAGGCAGACTAAGCCTGGCTAATTAAGAACCTGTTCTTCCTTTCAGTAGAAGCAGTGACAAGGGCTCCGGGTGTTCAAATGTGTTTCCAGTCACTCACCTGGTGACTACCATCTTGGCTAATATCCTGCACACGGAACCAGAGAAGTCTCCACAGCTGAAACGCACAAGCTGCTATCACTCGACATCAAATATAAAATATCTCAAATTAGACAGTTTTATATTTACAGGCAATGGTGCTCAGGGAATAGAATCTAAACTGCACAGTCACTAGTGCACTGCAGGTGCTTTGTTCTCTGCAACACTATAAGGTCTATTTCTATTACTAGAACAGCACATTCCATTTCTTCAAAAATTACATTTGTAAGTGAAGTTCTCTCTCCTTCCCCATTTCTGTCAGAAGTTTCATTTTGTAAAGGGTTTTTTTTTTTTTTTTTCAGGCAAGGTGGAATATTGAACATAACTCCAGCTGGAGTACAGTCATACAGGCTGATTCCAAAGTTGAGCCCAGAGTTCAGGTTCTTTCCACGGAATACAATTTTGTATGTGGGAAGGAGATAACAGTTTTGCTTCTCCTATCTCAATGATAATGACCAAAAAAAAAAATAGAAAAAATATAAAGGTGTTTCTCTGCATTTTTGCCCTTTATACATTTCTATGATGATCCATCACAGAAAGCATCAAGGATCCCAGCACGAAGGTGAACCAGTCACAGCCCCAGGAGATGGAAATCAGCACTGACAACAAAAGATACACAACTATAAAAGGATTTGTCCAGACTCAATAAGATGGATGAGGATCCAAATTAAGAATCAACAGAACAGACAGTTCAGACATATTCTGTTTATGCTTTCTCATTTCTGAATATATTACTTCCCTCTCGAGTACATTTCTCCCTGTCACCTCAGTATCATTCTTATCATCTGGCCTCATCTGAAAAATCAATATTACTAACTCCTCTTCAGGGCTATACACCTAAGAATATTCACGGTTCCAAAGATGTTTCTGACACTCAAATTGCTTTCAACAAATGTATCAAATCTAGCAGAGTCAGAAACGTAATAGCCTTTGCACATCAATATTAAAAGGAAAAGTAATAGAAACCACAAATCCATTGAAACTAATGCACTTAATTTCCTATCGCATACTTTCTGCTCTCACTTGGGCTAAAACATTGAATATATTTCTGAAAATTAGCAATTCTGTTCTAAAAACAAAGTAAAACTCTTCTGTGAGAACTTTTGAATTCTCTGCAGCTGCATGAGCACATACTAGGGCCTGACCCAACTCTCAGGCTCCCACTTACAAAACACCTACCTCTAGGACTTTCCCAGTGATGAACTGGTGACATGCTTCACATTTGACTCCAAAGAGAACCTGGTAGTCCTTTTCACAATAAGGAGCACCATCTCTGAAAAAGAAATTTCATAAAATATAAACCACCTTTTAATAAACACATTACAACATGACTTAGGCTCTTCCCTTGTCTTCTGTCTGGAACTCCTTCCAACAGCACAGGACAAATGGGAAAGAATTGAAGGGAACTTTTGTGCAGAAGAAGAAAGAAACAGAATCAGATTCTCTACAGTGCTTCTTAGGATTATTCCTTAAAACACCATCAAGAAAAGGCATCCAGCACAAAACACTGGAATAAATTTGTTCATGAGAACTGACTCTCTATATCTGTAGATGGTGTAATTTCAGTGAAATTAGTGGAACTATGTGCCTGGGGATGAATGGAAATCAGGATCTTTACAACAGGCATATTGTAAAATCTGTTCACTCTGTAAAGAAATTATTGGTAGTTTGTGCGGAGCAAAAGCAGTCTCTTTAACTCTAAGATTAGGGAGGTGCTTCTGGTATGAATGAGAAACACCCAAGTGGAAACAATTTCTCGGGCACCAAGGCAGAAGGGTTCCCACGTGCCCCAGGCCAAGGCGCAGAGGAGACCCCGAGGCTACTTACTTGCTGATGTACTCCCCTGTAAGCACCTTCCCACAGGCCTTGCACTTAAAGCATCCCAGGTGCCACTGCCGGTCCAGAGCCAGCAACGCTTGGCCATTTTTTATATCTCTTCCGCAGCCAGCACAATCTGCAAATAAAGAGATAAATGCATTGATCGTCAGTTACTTCATGCATTGCTGCTCATTAAGCACCTAGCAATCAGTAACCAGAAGAAAGAATTAAACAGTATGGGAAGGTAGATCCTGCTTCCTGCAGACACCTCACAGGTCCTGCATGAAGATTCAGCCTTTGCCACCACAGTCAGGTTCAGCAAAAGAGATGAAGTCCTTCTGGATCCTACGCTGTCCATGACTGCAAGATTTGCCAGCACTCTGCATCAGCTTCAGACTGTGCTACATAATGAGCTACATAAACCATGACTCAGAGGTATCTTTAAAAGACATCAGTGTTTTCCTCCTTTTGCTCTTAGTGGGAACCTGGTCGCTCAAGGAGAAGTCCCAATAGCAGGTCCAGATGCTATGGCCGGGGCCACTCGGCTGCCTCAGAGCCCCTCTGCTTCCCAGCTAAGGGACACTGGCCCATCCTGACCTGAAGACACAGCGCAATCCCAGCAGCTGAAGCCCAGGCACCCGGGAAAGGAGCATCACAGCTTCACTGCTGAGGTTCGCTGAACAAGTACAGCCTAAAATCCCTCTTTCTTTATTGTTTTCACCCCAGGTAACACTGCACTTGACAAAAAAAATCTAGTTCAAGGTCATCATCACAAAAATGACGATATGAGAGTCAGGCTCCCTGATGCTAACGCAAGCTTTTCATTTGCTGGATAACAGGTCAGGAAAGCAGGCCCCAAATATATCCTGTGCATTCCTGCTGCCCAGGTCACCGTTTGCAGCACGCCTTACTTGTGGTTTGCACTCCTTTTCTCCCCAGTCACTTAAGGAAAGGGCCTGCAAGCCTGTTATGGTACTCATGGACGTCACCATCTGATGACACAGCTTGGAGTAGCAGAGCAGCTCCAAGATGTCTTAATGCCAGGATGACTTTACTCTAGAGGACAAATGTTGCAAACTGAAATCATGAAGCGACAAGGATCGACAGCACGTAATGGATCTCTGTGCTCTTCTGCGCCAGCTGAGGGCTTCATGCCACTCTGCAAGGACAGCAAGGGGCTGCTCACCAAGGCAGGCTCTGGAGTCAAGCACTTGTCAGGACAGCTTGGGTCCCCTGGCTCTTGCCTTTGCCTTGGGAGGATGCTACACCACCTCCTGAGTGCTCTTCCAACTGAGCTTTCTCACCCTGAAACCATCCAATTTACCTCCTGTGAGCGCAAACTGGATCGTGCTGGCAGTGACGGAGGCAGCAGCTTGGAGCAGCACTCGCTTCTCGGCTTCCTAGCGGTGACGCTGCTCTCTAGTGCCAACCTACCTGTCCCTCGAGTCCTGCTGAGCTGCTATACCCCCTGTTACAGCAACCCCTCCAACAGCTCTGCAGCGATTCCCACCTTGCTCTCCTTTATCCAAAATATTTTTGTAAAGCTGAAATTTCTCAGAGACCCCCCACCCAAAAAAAAAAAAGTTGTAAAACACTTTGATTTCTAATTGAATTTCTGAAATAAAGCCAAAATAGAAGATGCTCTTACACCAAAATTCCACCTCGCCCAGTAACTTTGTCTTTGGTGCAAAAAACAGATATATGGAGGAAGTAGGAACCCATGAAGGACCTCTCCCTGTTTACTTGCTAAAGAGGGTGGTTCTGGACTGGCCACTCTTGTGTTTATGTGTTGTAAATGGAGCTGATTGATAACATGCATGGATTCCTCTACAGCAACTTTTGGTAATTCTTCCTGGCCTTGCTGAAGCGTTTTCCAAGAGTAAAAGAACTTCACTGCCAGTCTGCTAATGTCACAGACATGGCTAATGTTAAAATCTAAGTAAATCAATAGTCCAGTATTGTCTTACTATGCTAAGATGGCATTTAACTAAACCTGGCTTTTCCCCTAGCTAATGTCCACACCAACTGTCCTCGCCAAGATGCCGAGTGAAATCCCATTTCCCCTTCCAGCATCAGTACCACCGCAGGCACCTGGAGCGGCTCGTGCTGCTCAGCGGCCACTGCCTGAGCCACATAACTGAGAGAAACCACCCCCACGTGCTGGGAACACACAGGGGTTTATTGGATTTGCACATAAATTCGTTGTTGAAGATATCCAGACTTAAAGAACAAGCACAGATCCGGCTCAGTGGAATACCCCAGTGTACATATGACTTCAAGCACATAAATGACTATAGTGAGGGCAGTGGGACCAGCGAGGTTTAAAACCACATGTGCTTTGAAAATTTTGCTGGAGGGGAGCTCTGACGAATTGTGATTCTGCGGTGAGGAAAGGGTCAAAAGACACCACCGGAGTCAAGGTCAGCAAGCGTCTAACTGTGAATGGCTCCCGGACACTGGATAAAGCGCTTGCAATCCAATAACGCTGCTGGGGCAGCCTGAAGGTTGAGCAATTACCCTTTCTCGTGTGGCTAGGAAGATCACAGATAAGTTCTTCCTGATCACCCTTTAACCACAAGACGATGCCTTTCAAAGCCTTGTTTTAAAATTAAAAGTTTTGATGTTATCATGCAGGCTTTTCCAGCTCACCGAGATATTTTTGTCGAAAGCTAAAAATACAAGCTCATTTCATCTGTTTACAGTACATAAAATGCTTTCAAAGTTTAAGCCATAATCACTTGCTTGTTATGGCAGCAATAATTTCCAGAAGATCAGAGCACGCCACACAACATTCAGACTGTTAGATCCAGGATTTAGGCCCGCGGATTTAGGCTGGGCGCACAACGGAGGGAACCAGATTCCTCCAAGGAGGTGAGGGGAATACAACTTTGGAAATTCAGTACAAATAGCCAGTTGAGAAAAATGCTAACTTCAAATAAGCACTGAAAGACCACAGTGCAATTCTTTTGGTTGTTTAAAGATGGGCTCAAATCACAAATAGCACAGGCTATTTCCTGCTCCTAGCACAACTCCATGTTAACAGGCATCTCTGCATTCCTACCAAGACTTGTCTTTTTTAAAGAAATTGGTTAATTTACATGGAGGTATAAAGCAAAGCCATTGATCTGAAGGAATCAATATTGGATGCATCACTACTGTAAGTGGCTTTTTCCTCACTTAATGTTATAATTTGTTTCAGACAGATGAATGCTCTTCCAAATTGAGCATCTATGTGTCTTATTTTTCTATCAGTCTTCTTAGTAATCAGGGCAAGTGACAAGCTTCAGCCTCCCATGAAGCCCAAATCTGCCAGAGAAGAAGTCACTGCGATAGAAAGAGGCATTAGGACTCCAGAGCCTCCCCGAGCTGCCTCCGAGCGAGGCCAGCTTTGTCCAGAGGCTCCCAAACCATCCAGGAGGTAACAGCGACGACCGCAAGCTGTGCCCAGCCCTTCCCCTCTTTCCTGTTGTGCCACCCGTGGGTCTGCACGTAGCTGCAGCTCCATTTAAATTCCCAGTTCCCATCCCGGCGAGCTGCCGTCTGCAGACGAGCGTGGCTGCCTTCAACGCAGCGTGCGGGGAGCCCATCCTGTGCCCTTCGGTCACAGACTATTTTGGGTCATTTTCCACTGTTGCTCTTGGAGCACAAGCAATTCAAACAGGACACAAGCTCCAACAATAGAAGCGCAACGTGTGGCAATTTTTAGGAAGGTCTTTATGCCCTGATAACCCACAGCAAACTAAGGCCTACCTAAAACCACATTCAGTTCTCACATTTTTCTTAAATGCTCTGCGGTTCCTGGCTTATTACCTGGCAGACTTTCCTAACAGAACTATTGCCAAATCCTCCCACCTCTAGGGATCTTCCCATAGCTGCACATACAAAACTGGTGCCGTCTCCTAATGCGACACCCCTATAGTGAGGCAACTTTTGCCCTTCTCTCGGAACTGGCTTTGGGATGATCTTCTGATTCCTGATCACTGTGGCCCAACGATCAAGCAGCACTCAAAACACCAACCCTTATAAAATAAGAAAAAGCTGAGTAAATGGAAATTACCCGCTAATGTCACTGTGGGTATGAAGCCTACGGACTAAAACCAAGAAAGCTGCCTCCAAACTCTTGAAAAGAATAGGTCTTCCTGCATTAATCATAAAAAAGGGACATCAAAGTCAACTGGAAGGATTTACCAAGGAAAGAGCTAAGTATTCTTGAGCCATAATCAATAGCCATACTACTCCCTGCCAAGAAACAACTATGCTTGAAATTTGCATCAGTTACCTGAATTTAGTTCTATTTTTGTACTACTCTTACATTATTGATAAAAGGGGATGGGGTGAGGAGGGAGGAGTAATGTAATTTTTGTGCATTTTAATTGAATTGCAATATCAATATATACTACGTATATTTGACACACAGAAATTGTGTCAAGAAATTGCAAGACTCTTCCCAACAGTGAGCTCTATGTCATGTGTTGGATATTGCTTAATATTTCTGCAAGGCAGAAGTCACTGTGGAGAGTTTGCTTAGAAACAGTCACACCACTTTGCCCCTTTGGCTTCTGCGTTTTCCCTACAGAGTTGAGGGTGTTTTCAGACCGCTCAGAAAAAAAGAGGCTAAAGAAGAAAATAATGGAAATTGAGTCAAACATTAGGAAAGAGTAACAAATCCCTGCTGCATATGTATTTTTCCTACACCAACTATGATTGAAAAGATTTTTGCATCCATTTTCATCACCCTGCCGACTTCCTGTGAAGAAGTTTGTGATCTATAAATCAGCCCAATCTTTCTCTGAATACTGGTGAAAATCACCTCCACATCTAATGAAAGAACAGTTGTGCCCTGACTATAAAATTGCATGGACAGTTTGAGAGCCTTTTAAAGACGTCTATAAAGCAGATTTACTTTTCTTGATTCTGCTGCTTTGTTGTTTCAAAAGCAGCTCCCCCAAGTCTCTCTCCTCTCCTGCAACCGCTGCCAAAAAAAGAAGAAACCCTGAAACCCAGCAGTTTTGTGCACAGTGACAGAAGCTGCTGATTCTGTTTTGTTCTGTTCACCTGTTTCTTCAGCTGGTTGCCAATTGGGCTTTTCTCCAGTTTTACCACAAGCTGCACAAGTTTCAGACATTTACTGGGAGCTTTCCTCTATCTTATTTGGAGAGATAAGGATATTAAGCAATTAACAAAGATATCTTTCTCCCCCGAGTTCATTAGGCACTAAGCTTATTAGCGGTGTCACAATAGAGCCGAGAGGCCGGGTCGCGAGGCAGGCCGCGGCGTCGCCAGGCCCCGCGCAGCAAGAGGCCCATTTGTCCCCAAGAACTCGCCCTCTTGCAGCTGAGCGTCACGCACAGAGCAGCACGGGGGAAACGCACACAGCGGCGCGGTGAAAGCTGCCCACGGAAGCTGCCAGCCGGGGAACAGCTGCACCCGGGGTTATTTACGCACACGCAACCCTGGGCATTCGGGAAATCCTGCTCTGCGTCTTGCCGAGGCCGTAACCTTCGGCTTGCTGCAGAGGTGGCTGCAAAGGAAGGGGCCGAGCGTGTCCGCCCTGCTCCTCGTTCCAAGCAGCGTCACTGGGTATCTCAGTTATGTGGGACACAGGTCCCCGTTTCACTGCAGCAGAACAAACCATGAGCCTCCCTCCTCACGAGTTCAAAACGGTGCCTTTTCCACAAGGAAACTTGCTAGTGACTGCAATGCTTCGGTTTGCTTTTAATGAGGATTGTTATTCTTATCCACCTAGAAAGGCTGCTTTTTCATTTGAGCTGCTATTACTCAGTCTGGGCACTTCACTAAAGCGACCCAACCTTTCAGAAGAAAAGGTGATCAGCGGTAATTAAAACATCCTTACAAGCAACCACACAACGAGCCCACTGAGAAAGGGCTGAACCTCAGTGGGAGAAATCACACAGTAACTTCCACCTGAAGGGCTCTGTGGTGGGAGCAGGGAGGCGGCAGGGCAGCGAGGGAACCCCTCTGAGGACAAGGAAGATCTAACAGGGTGTTCAGGGCGCCCGACCCCGCCAGGCTGTCAAGGCAGGGACCCGGCCAGGCTGCACTGAGGCCCAATGCTACGCTTGGGGAGGTGCTGGCCCTCCCAGGGGTGAAGAGCAAGCATTCAGGTGCACTTCAGGGGCTCACAGTTCTCAGATAAGTTAAATCCATTCAAATTGTGACTGTCTGAAAAGACAGTGCGACCCACAACACACACAGCTGTGTGAGCATCGAGCTGGCACACAGCAAAGGCAGCTCAAGACAGTCAAAGTAGGTAATTACGATAATATGATAATAAACCTCAGATTAACAAGCCAGATATATTATTCAAATCACTCTTTTACTGTGACCCAAGAAAAATAATTTTGCTATCTTCAACGGCATCTTAAAAGCCCTGAGCAACACAAGTCACTGACGTGAGACCTGTCATCTTCCAAAACCTTCACTTTTAAACACCCTGTGCTGGGCTCATCTATATCCATCCTGTCCTTTTGCTTTATAGATCACATCTCATTTACCAGGCTGCCACATGAAATAAAACAAAAGCAGGAACACCAGCATTTCATGTCCTCAAAGCCATTCACAGGCATGTTAGCCTTGGACTCCTGCTGACTTGAGTGAAGACCCAAGCTAATGCACTGTGCTCATCTTACAGGATTCTGGGGGAGGGATAACTGAATTATGTATCATTGCTCTGTAGCCTCTGCATACTGGAAAAGGCTGCCTTATGAAATTAGAATAAAAAGGCAGTGATTGAAAAGTCTGTTTAAAAAATAATCTGTAAACCTATTCTTGGTAATGTACGTGGAGTGAAAGAAGCATGTTAATAATATAAAGAAGGTAAAAGTATCATGAACCCAGCTAATATTAAATAAAAGATGGAAATAAATTATTTAGTGCTTTTTCTTCTGAATTTCATGGGTGTGCACAAGGGAATACTGCTTCACATTCATGTTATTCAATGTGTTTAACCCCTGCGTTATGAGGCATTTTAGTTTCCTTAAAATCATCACAGAGAAGTTGTCAACAATCCTTCTATTTATTTAAAACAACAGAGATAAGAATCCTCTTTTCACTATTAAGACAAATACACACTACTATGGGGTACAAGGCTTCCTTTTCCAGCAGACTGATCAACCAAACCTGATATACTTTAGTCTATCCAATTTCCTCGCCTCCAATTTTCATCATTTCCAGGAAAGGTTCCTCCAATAATCTACCTGAAAGTAATCACGGAACTTGGCAGCAATATATGACATAGAACAGACTCATGAGTATGGATGAGATTCTCTCCCAAATGCACTTGCACTAAAAACCACCTTTTCAAAGGGCAAAGCCATCAGAAAAGGTGATGGCTTGAGGTGCCCAATTCAGTCAGTGGGAGACAAGTGAACACAATATGGAGCAGCTTACACTAATTAAAATGTATCCTTCAGCATCAGCAAGAAATTTGCAGTGTTCAAGTCAACTTTTGCACAAAGCTAAAGCTTTTGCAAAAGAGTCTTTGCAAAAGTGTCTTTGAAGACACTCTGTTAAAGAGGATGCTTCATTAGCGTTAGTCATCTCAACTTACCAACACATGCTGGTCTCACCTTCTTTTTTGTTTTGTTTTGAGGAGTTTTGCTCCCAAATGACCAGAATCTACCTATGGGCAGCTGTCCACAGAGGAACAGTATACACAGTGACAGGCAGGTTTCTAATAGTGCACATTAAACTATTAAGAGCAGGAGCTTTCTTGTTCCGCATTCTGGTAACATCTTGGCACAAGTAGCAGATTAAATTATGCATTAAAACCTACATTATCTACAGCCCTTGCCTGAGACCTAAGAAGAAACACTAGCAGAGACAATGGCTATAAAAGAGTGATTCTAGATTTGCCTGGTGACCAAGACACAACCTTCACCTATTGTTTGCTCGAGGACAATAGGCCACCTGCAGTCACAGCCCAGGAAAGAGGCCATGGTAGTGGAGGAGAGTGTCACCCTGAGAACCAGGTCTGATGGCATCCAGATCCTTCTGTCCTGAAACACCATGATTTCAGGAACAAGGGCTGTGACACACTGCATAAAACGGTGTCAATGTCCAATGCCACTGAATCATCCAAGGTCTCTATATCTCGCAATTCCTTCATTATGCCCCCAGAACATAAGTAATTTAAACTAACTGGATTTCTACATCACTCTTGTGGGTGCTGATTACATGTTCTCAGTCAATTTTGATAACCTGAACTTCACTTGCCCCATGCACAAAGCACAAACTTTGCCATTGCACTGCACACACTAACCTGAGGTTCTCGAAGTACCAATAGAAAACAGAGAATTTCTCCCTGAAGGAAATCAGCATGGACGGAAAACTGCTGAGTGTCACAAGGAATTCTGGAGCAATTTTGAGTTTTTAAACTATACTGGGTATATCATCAGAAGAAGCATTGAACATGAACTTAAACAGAGGAAATTATGTCTCAATCTAAAGGAAATTTTCTTTTTCCCCACCATGAAGATGACTGAGCTCTGGCACAGGTTGCCTAGAAATGTTGCAGAGAACCTTGGAGACACTTAAAGGCCATCTGGAGAGGGCCCTGGGTAGTCTACTCTAGGTAATCCTGCTCAAGCAGGAGGGCGGCCCCTTCCAAACTCAACTGTTCTGTGATTCTGTGAGATTAAAGTGCTAAAGATAACCCGAAAAAGTCAGGAAAGGATCAGAAATTTTATAAGATTTTAAAACCAGTAATGGCAGAGATGACTGCCCATTGTGAATCAATAATTTACAAGTTACCATTTAGAAACACTAAAACTCAATAGCAAAACAAGTTAATTGTCCCCTCCGTTTTTCCTCTTTCTCTCTCTTACCCTTCCACCATTCTTTTTAAGTTATATTCCTTGCGATTCTGATCACGGTGTTATTGTCATATCAGCCTACTGAAGGCACAAGCCTGTTTGTATTGGTTTAAAAGGATAATGCAGTTAAATTAAAATGTTAGAAACTATCAGAAATAATTAATTTCCTCTGACATTGTCCTCTTTTGAATATTTAAACCTGTGCAATTATACATGAAGAAAATGGAATCTACTGACTCTGAAACCTCAGATATTGTTAAGAAGACATTTTTTCCAGTGTCTATAAAGGAAAATCAGCCCTCTTAAGAATTCTGTCTTCAGGGAAAAGTCTTTTATTCATATGAACACATTTAAGTGCTTCTTCCCATCCGCAGCACCAGTCACAGAGACACATATAGACAAAGCAAAGATGGTTCACAGACATTATCCCCCAGACATTACAATTGATTTTAATTAATTTGAAGCAATTTTTGAGGAGCCTCGACCAGCGACAGGTTGCAGCAGGAAGCTGGCATACTCACTGCTCGAGGCAGACACTTCCTTCGGGCTGGAGGACATGGGCTGCGCGCACATCTGGCAGAGACAGTCCCTTCCATTAAAAGTGACCCGATCACCTGGCGGAAACGGGCGCCTGGAGATTAAAGAGAAAAATATGTTTTAGCCAAGGGGATGGCAGAAATCATGTCCCATTCCCCGTGCCTCGAGTCTGCTGCCTTCCTCTAGTGGGATGGATATTTTACGGAAACTCAGGCCAAATGATTTCTGCAGTGTGGCCTTGGCAAATGCAGCATTGGAAGAAATCCAGTCCACAGATTCAAGCAGAGCAGAGGTTAGACTGGCCTAGTATTTTGGTTTCAGAAAGTTATCGTACATCCTTTATCTGAAGAGGAGAAGACAACGAAATCCTCTTAGACACAACAGCTAAATTTATGATAATCTTGCCACTGTAGGCAGCAAACAGCACAGAAAAGTATTCAAAGGAACAGCCTGAACTGGTCAGGAGGAGCCAGGGAGGAATGTGGAACTAGTCACTGAAAAATATCCGTCATCTGCATTGAGCAATGACAGCAATGATCGTGTCACAGTGGATGCAGTGTCACATGAAATGAAATGTTGCCCATATTCCTTCTCCCAGAGCTTTAAATTAGGTATCCAGATTATAGAACCATCCCTGTAGTTGTTCCCTGTGCAGATGGGATCGGGGAAAGGCAAAGGGTGCACAGACTATGGAAGATGAGTTTATCTGCTGAACCTCATAAATTCTTGAGAATGTGTTAGGCAGAAGTAGACACTGCTTTTAACTCTCATTTGGAGTATAAAAATGAAGACAAAAGCACTTTGTTTGAGCATTTCACTGAAATGAGAAATGTCTCTAACTCCAAATGTTTTGAGAGATAAGAAGCTTTAGCTTCTCACTACATAACCCCTACATCATCCCTCACTCCGGATTCTGCTTAGAAATGAAGACCTATTTAAAAAAAAAAAAAAAAAAAAAAGAGGCATAATTCTAGCTTTCCTTCCATTGCTATTCCTAAGTGTGTCATAAACAAATCAGCAGCAAAATTGCCTTCCATGAATCTATCTAGATGACTCATTTTTGTTCATTCAACATAGAAAGGCTGGTACAAGACAATATAGAGAAAATTGATGCCATATTTCACGCCCATATCATCTATTTTCACACTGTATTTGGGAGCTAAATCTGTAACACACACAGGATATGAATCCCCAACATGTAATCACATCACACACAGTATTTAAAATCAAACAGAAAAATGATCAAAATACATTATATGGAAGAGACTCGAAAAATGTACCAGACTACAGGCCAACGTAGCTCCTGTTCTCCCTCTGGCATTAGGTTTCAGACAATCCAATTTTCTTAACTCCTGGGAGTTACAGACCCCATCCAGTCTAAACGTTCTGACTTCTGGAGAACCCCACTGGCCTGTTCTTCCCCAAAACTACAAAGCAAAAGACTCCTTGCCTTTCGGGTTCTCCCTCTCTATGAAATCTATCTGCATCTCTCATACAAAACAGCAACTTATTTCAAAGTTCAGGCTTACTTGCAGGGCTCAGAACTGCAAAAATGAACATTCTGGTAGCCTTAATAATTTCACTGTAGTAACTGTAAGTACAGATAATACAGCTGGCTTTCTGCAGAAGCATGATGGCACCACAGTATCACTTTACCTTCACTTGATGCTTAGATTATTTTCACTACTATAAAAAAAAAAAAAGTGCCCCTATTACAAAAATCTACAGAAGTGGGTTTATTTTTCAAGTGTATCCAAAACACTCTACTGGTGTCCATAGCAATAAGGCACATACTAAAACAGATTAAATTCTATCCTTGTATCTGTGCCTAGGGCCAGCTAATAAAGAACACCACACATAGGGACGCCAGGTAGAGTTCAGGCAGTAAAGCTCAGCAGAGGTTTTCAAGCATGGAACTCCTTGAATGAAGAAGCTATAAGATCACGTGGAATATTCTCCCTTGGGTCTCCTCATTTCTGAAATAATATCTCAGTGAGAGTTAAAATAAGAATAAAATTAAAAGTGGAACCTTTTGGTCCATCCCTATCACTAACTTCTCTGTAAGCACTGCAGAACTGAAGGTCGATTCTCATACTGGACTTAAGGAGATGAGGGAGACTGCAGTTGCTTCCAGGTCTTGTGTTCTTATGTGACGTTCTAAGGAGTCTTGGTATGTTTTCAGTTGTTTAACTGCTCTAAAAGCCTAACCAACTTCTGAATTGTACTGTGCAGGACTTTCCATGGCCTTATTTTCCAAATCATACTAGCATACTCACCGCAGTTCAACCCAACACATGCCTATTACCTCAACACATAAGCCCAATATTCAATTCCCTCATCCAGGAGAGCAACCTTTTGAGAACAGTAAGCTATACGTAACAGAAAAAGTTCTGTGTCCTAAATAAAATTGTGGTGCTTTGAAGACTTGCAGAACTTTTTTAACAAAACACCCCCTAAAGGGAAATATGCCTTGAGGCTTGCGTTTCAAGGCGATGCGTTTCTTGTGTTGGATTCATGCAATGCTAAGGGAAAGGGATCACTTACTTGCAAGCAGTGCAGGCAAAGCAGTTGGGGTGGTAAGTCTTCCCCAGGGCCGTCACTACTTCTCCTTCAACGAACTCGCCACAACCGTTGCAGCGGGTGCCGTACATGCGCTGGTAATCCAGGGTGCAGAGATAGTCCCCGTTCTTGATGAAAAAGCCTCCTTGGGCCAAGTCACAGCCACACACTGAAAAAGAAGCAAACACAGACGGATTGCAAAAACCTGCCTGCCAAGGACGTCAGCAACAGCCCAGCACGGCTGAGAAACGAGATGAGGCCGCTGGGTCTTGGCTCCTTCCATTAGATCCTTGTCTTTTCCTCCCGTCACTACGAGCCTTGACAACCCAGTAAATTCTCTGGCTACAAGAGAGCTTGTGACAAGAAGTTTCTTGGAGAAATCTGCATAACCATAACTTAATTCCATTATTCCTAGGCAAAGCCTCAGCCACCTCACACCATATAGAAGACTGGAACTTGAAATTCTCATTGGTGTGCAATTAGAGATGTGATTAGGCCTCAGAAGAAGACTGGGCCTGAGCAGAAGATATTAGCTCTCATATAACTGTTTTTTACGATTTCTTGTCACTAAGATCTTTTTGTTGCTGTTTCTTTTTTGTTTTGTTTGTTTGTTTCTAATGCGGAGTTTCAAGAACACATCTCAAATTAATAATTAAAAAAAAGCTCTGTTGTGCTGAGTCTGCCTTTCTGCTCTCATTCTAAGGTCACAGCTTAAACCAGAGAGCTCATTTTCTGAGCAAGTGAATCTTGGGACTCCTTAGCACATGTGTTAGACCTGCAATAACTGCCACTGCCCTATATCAGGGGAGAAAAATCTTGCAACTCAAAGCAACCCGAGTGAATTACAGTGGATGCACAGTTTAGTCTAGGAAAGACACTGGAGACAGGAAAGCAAGGCAGGCCTTCTGAGATAGCTTTTGCATTGCATTTACTTCTGGTCATCACCACCTATACAGGTTACAGGAGACATGGGGCTTTACAGATCATTTGTTCTTGCATATATTTATAATACAGAGTTTGAGGGCAGAAGATAACATGAAAATGGCACAAAGAGCTCTGGTATGTTGTCCCTTTCCTGTCAACGTAAGAGTTCTACCTATCCAGTCAAAACAGCACTGAAAACAACCAAATCCTTCAGCAGAAACTGCTTCGATCCAGATCTTCTGTCAGGTCTCAATCACATGCAGAATGACCTATTCTTTCTATCTGACAAACCGCAGAAGTCAAAAACTGTAACTACAGAGCAAAGAAACAGGCCAGCCAGTAGATTTAACAGGGAATGCAGAGCAGTGGAAGGTAAATTAAACGGTCAGGAGGAAATTCATCCAAGAGAAAAATTCCACACAACACCTGGACTAGAGGGGATTTTCCCAAAGGTATTCACTGCTTTTTGTTTTGTTTTGGCAACCAAAGCCATCACTTACAATTCTTTCTCCTATGGGAATAAAGGGAAGTCTCAGGAAGAAGCTAGGAATGCAACACCTGCTTTTTGTGTGGGTTCAAGCAATCACTTCAGCTCCACATCACAAACAGGACGGTCCTACCCACCCTCTGGTCCAGGCTGCAATATCACAGTACAGCCAGCAGAGCAGGACCTAACTTCTGATTAGCTACCTGGCTTAAATATTATAAATATTTGTACGAACTTGAAATGCTAAAGCTTATAGTGGATAATTTTTTTTAATAGGAGAACAAGAGTATTATGAATTTGTATGAAATATTTCCTCCTCTTTCCCACTTTACTGTTGTGAATCTGTAGAGCTAGTTGCCTCATGCTTGAAAAGCAATTGGTGTGTGTACAATTCTCAGACTTAGAACCTTTCGGTCTTGAAATCAGCTCACAGGTCTTGAATGCAGAGGTGCATCTGATTCAGCTTCCTCAAAGGCAAGATAGAGCAGCCTGTCTCCAGGAGGTTCGGAAACACAGACACCCACAGCACAAGGGACGCTGCCCCTCTGCCCGTGCCTTGGCCACGACAGTGCAGTCTGCACTCCTGCAATCTGGCTTTCACTTCAGGGACTGGAGATAAGCAGAGGGAAAAGCAAAAGGATTCTATAATTAGAACAGATATTACAATGCCATAAACTTGCACACACTTTTCCTGCAATTGGAGGCTTTAAGAAGTTTCATGCTGGGGCTTTGTTTTGAAATAATGGATATTTTGGAAATGTGGTATGGTTTGGATTAACTCTTCCATCTCCACATCCCCAGATAAGGGTCTGCCATTAAAAATCCACTGAGCTCAGATGACTGCAGCATTGCAGACACAGTCCAACCATATATACTTTGCAACATAGTCAACCAAGCTACCCAGCAACACGCTGGATAAATAAAGAGAAGCGGCTGTATCCTGGACACACTGATGTCCCAGTAACTGCTTTGCCTTTCAATGGTTGATCTGCACTTACATTACTTTTCAACATTAGTTATCAGGCATATTATACCCCTATAATGAATGGATCAGAGAAACAATTATAACATTTGGATATAGACCATATAGGCCATATACAATGCTGTATACGATGTAGTACAACTTTACTCTGAAAAATAATTGTTAAGCTAAAGGAATGAAATACAGTCAAGAATTTCTTTGGCTAAATAGTTCTTCACTGTTAAAGCATTTTCACCCACCAGAACACATCACATCCAGGTGCCCGTGCTACTTTAAGGAAAGGTTTGCAGTGCTAGGTTGGCACTGCTGGTCAACACAAGAGAAAGAGAAGAATCCAGTCCAGGAGAGCCAGGTCCTGTGGAGGAAAAGGGCCCTGGAGAATTTCACATTTCTGCTTGGGCTGAACCAAGGACTTGAACCTACCCCTGCACAGTGGGCCAGGATGGGAGCTTGAGCCCTGCTCTGCAAGACACTCACGACACATCACTGCCCTTCCCAGAACATCTCAGTATCTTCAGATCGAATATCAGAAATTCTGATCATTAAGGGGTAAATGTATAAGGAGCATTCTCATTGCCAGCAGTTTTAAAGGTTTTGAAAAAATAAATAAACTGGGATCAATTCCCATCTCTCTCTCTCTCTCCCTCACAACAATCATTCTCTGCCCTGTTGTAAGGGGCTAATACCCTAGACCAGTCACCTGTCTTGAAAATTAAAATTGAAATTTCTTTGGAGCAGGGTTTGCAAATCCTCTGATTGCTAATGCCATGCCCCAAAGGTGTCTAATGAGTGTTATTGTAACAATAATTACTAGAATATTAATAAACAGCATGTACTCAAATGCAAGTCAGAACTGGAGCAGTGCAGTGTTAGCGTTCCTCAGGGTTCACTTTTCTTTATAGAACAGATTCAATATTTCATGTGCAAACAAATTACATTTCACAGTTGCATTAAATCCACAAGCAGCCAAAACTTAATTATCAGAGGCTTGGGAGAATTATGGAGAGCTATTGTTAGGCCTCTGTTATAATGCCACAAAATGCTCCAAGCAGGTTTTCAGGTATACCCCAGGAAAAGAAAACAAACAAAAACTCTTTTACTCTTCCATAATTTTCTATCTATCCCTTTTTTGTTTAAGATATTCTTTACAAATTAACAGTTCAATATTATGTAACCATTAAGCAGAAACTCAAATGGCCTCTACTCCACTCTGCTACTTCAGACGGTTCGCAAGTCGGGAGCCATCTAGACATTATTCCCTGAAGGTCCAGGTGCGAAGCCTAGGCTTGTGGATCCCTAACTTGCTTTTCCAAGTTACCTTTGGTGAATCCTTACATTCAAACATTGAGAAATCACTTTAATACCTGAAAGCTCCTAGGGATCACCTGAGCATCCAGACTGTCAGGGAGCGGTGACAGCGAGTGAATCGCAGTGCTGTTGCCTGCACAGCCGCCGGCGTGCAGATGCTTCAGAAGGTGCTAAATTTCATGAACAGCCGTGAAGTACTAATGCATCTACTTGAGAGCCTTTTCCTAACCTTCCTTAGTTCATATTTTAGCTTGTAGCTGCAGTCAAAGTCCATATATGCTTCAGGCTCAAGCCAAAGGGCCCTCAGCACAGTACTGCATCTGCCCCACAAGCTCTTGTGTATGATCTCGTGGGCTCTTTACCACGGCCGACGTTGTACAACTGAGTTTGAGATCTGAAAAACTCACTTCAGCTGCCTAGCCACCTGCTTTCGTGAGGTACAATGATTCAAATGACATTCAAGGGAACCTCTGTGTGGGCTTCTCCTGAAAAAATCACCTTCAAAGAGCCAGCACAGTGCCATGGGGCGGATAAATCAAGGCCTGCAAAAAGCTCCACCACAAATGTGAGCTTACTGTCAGGACGCTCACGTTCAGTTATTAAGCACCCTCTCTCTTTTACTTGGCCATAGGGTGGCCTGGTGAATAAAAGTAGTTGACTATTTTTCGGGAAGCCTTTTAAAGGCAATCATCACAGCTACTAAAAGGACAACACCTCCCCTTGCCTTTTCTGTATGAATGCTCCTTTCAACCTCATCTCTTTTGCTCTTTATACGAACAACTAAGAATGAGTTAAATCCTCTGGAATTCAAGCACAAGGAGAGCTGCTTATGATGTGAACCACCACCTGACTTGTCATTTTTAACACACCACAGGAAGCAACCACCAAGCTGCAGGAAATGAGGACGAGTCCTGAAATGGCCCACAACAAATTGGATCAGAAGTGCAGCACTAATGACAGCTTTAGGCTACGCGGGCCCAGTAAGGGTCAGTAAGTGGCCCATAGGCCCAGTAAGTGGCCCAGACCACTAGCATCCACAGTCAAAGAAACCCTTCTCCAGCAGGTTGCCTTCATCTTCAGTGACAGATTGAATAAAAAATGACCAACAAGACTGCATCCCCTCAAGCTTGAAAATAATGGCTTAGCACATTTATTTACGACCATTGTAGAGTATCCCAGAGAGGAAGGACTGCACATGATTCTTCTATATAAAACCAAAGATCATTTGCCTGGTATCACTCATGCCACTAATCTCAGCAGAGACCAGGAAGAGAGAACAGCTGTGATGGATACCCATGCACAGCAAAGCCCAACCGTGTGGTCAAGGCAAGTTCTGTGATAAAATATCATGCCTTCAAAAAAGAATTCCAGAATGATGATACTTAATAGGAAATATCAAATTATGTTTCTGTTTTTCCTATGCTGATGGGAAAATATCTTCAAAAGAATTAATTAGTGGAACCAAGAATGATGCATAATTCATGCTAAAAAAGGCGGGGGGGAAGAAAAAAAACAGGTATTCTGTAGGCATCCATCGTTTGGAAACAGTCCTGTGATCTCGAATTGTCAGACAAGCAGTTTTACAGGAACACTTCCCTAAGAAACCGACTACTTGACAAGATGGAGGAAATTCATTTTTACATGACGAAAACCAGCTAAGAGAGATGATTCTGAGGAATATTTCTACTAAAACCTATTCCCTGAAGCTTCAGAGAACAGTGACAAAAAATAGCAAAAAATGGCTCCTGGCAGAAAAGCATCTGTCTCGGAATCTGCATCCCAGAGGGCTCCATATCTGACCACAGGATCCTGCCTCCACTGTGAACAGAGAGCGGGGATAAGGGGCTGCTTCACCCTGCATGGAGAGCACAGGCCCACAACCTGGCACTTTATAATGTGCACATGCAATTTCCATCTGGGAATTTGTTCCTTTCTTGCATTTCTAGGCTTCATAAAAGAGCAGTGTTGTTCCCAGGCGGGGAAATATTCATAGATGTTTTATTTCTGATGACATAATGAATTTGTTGCTTGAAGGTAAAAAAGAACCAGGCATTGTATCAGTTTATCATTTACATCTATACGAGTGCACAAAAAAATGTGTTTTGTTTTTCCCGAGTGCTTAATAAATCTGGTATTGATGAAAGCATGGTTCCTGTTTTTATTAAAGTTTCTACCTTTCCAAAGAACAACTACTCTGCCTTTACAGCTCTCCTCTTAGCAGCATTTTTCTTGATGACACAGCCTCCTGCACCTTGAGTTACTTAAGGCATGAATATGTCAGCATAAGAAGCAATGGAAGACCAGAGGAAGACAGTGAATCTTAGAAGACTGGCTGCAGCACTACAGTTACTAAAAGATTTTGAAGGCAACTGTCTAGGCTGCTGTGAAATTTCTAAAGTTATTTTCTTTGCTGCTTTAACATTTTGCCCTTTCCAGGGTTTATTTGCAATTTCTTATAATTAACTGAGCTTTTGTTTGGTATTCTGCTTTGTACATTCTATTTATCTGACAATAATTTCTAACTTACACATTTGGAGTTATTCTAAAATGTTTAAAAGCTCTAATGGGCTCAAGGCCAGAGATGTGTTCCTGCTCAACTACGACCTAAATATTTGAAAACTTCTGCATGTCTGCTATTTCATTCCACGGTTTCTTCTTATTTCTTTTATATCAAAAATAGTCAGCTGTTCTTGCAGTCTTGCTCAGTCTCTCGTATTTTGTTCCACGAGGCCTGTGACCGAGGCCAGCAGTGGCGCTTGACCCTCCTATCCACCCTGACATGAGTGACAGAATCCAGAGCCAGCGACAGTTTCCCCCTCCAAGGGAGGCCTCCTGCAGGGGCACTGAGGGCCTAGGTCTCTTTGCCTGAATTCACAGCTCTTCCCCAGTGCTGGAAGCTGCGTATCCCATCAACAGCCAGAGCTCTTCCTGCTAGAGATCCAGGTGAGAGTTTGGATAAGACTCAGTATAGACATGTGAGAGTAAAGCAGCAGAGACATTGTCAATTCTGGTGCGTTGCTGAGTTTTGACTAAAAAGCCAGGCCCTAGACATCTTCCCTTTTCCAAAAGGGAAGGAACAGCACAGAGCACAGCAACCTGGTGGCCTCTCCACACTGCCTAGCAATATTCTCTAGACATGACACGATGCTGTGTAAAGATCTGGAAATTCCTTCTCCAGAAGCCTTCCTTGTGGATGATCCCTACAGTTGCAGGATCAGTTAGCACTGCAGTGAGTTGCAGGGGGAGTAGGACAAAAAGTTCAGGATCTAAGGCACGTCTTGAGCAAGGGATGAGGTGGTTCTTCTTTCTTCTCCCCTAACGTGGCCTACAGCCCCCTGGACCAGCATCCCTCAAGCCCCAATCCAGGCCCTTAGTCGTCTTCCCTTGAAATCCCGACGTCCCTTTTCCACCTCCTGCCTGCACAGCTACTTCGAGTCCACTGCTACTAGGGCAAAAATAATGCTCAGCTAGCTACGGACCCCCCATACATTTAATGCAAATATCCACCCTGCTGAAACCATTAGTGATGAGTTTCAGATTTTCAGTTTGATAAGCTGCCCAAACAAAACCATGGCGCTATCTTTAATCCTACTTAGTTTTCTTTGACTTTCTCCTCAACATTAAAGACAGAATATTTCAAATATCATCACACTGCACAGGAGAAACCTTCCTGTTGGACTCTGACCTGCCTGTAAGGGGGCTTCCTGGCCAGCTAACAGAGAGCAACAGCAAGCAAACAACAGCCATGTAAGCCACGGATAATAGAGCCATGTGACAGCTTCCCAAATGAAATATCCATGTTTAGCGCACCAGGACGGGAACAATGGCAAGAATCATTCAACCATCTAAAACACCTTTCACATTAAACTAAGCACTAGCTGGAGATCAAAGTCATACAAGAGCCTGTGGGAAATGAACCTTGAAGGGAATGCAATCAGTGGAAAAATGTCAAAGTTTGGCCTTGGAGAGCTTGCCTGTAATTATCGAGATGAGAAGTCTCTCTAAAAAAGATTATAAATACGCAAGCCAAGGATGCAAGAAGCACAGAATAAAAGCAAGTCTGCCTCATTCCTAGACTTATGAAACAAGCCAGGAAAATGAAGGAGCCTTTGACAGAGACCTTGGGGCTCAACAAGCAGGTATATTGTTCCATTAATTCAGCATCGCTAGCACTGATCCGGCACGTTACACACAGGCACACGCACTGAGAGCCCTGAATTTGCAGGAGTCTCTAATGTCAGAATATGCTTCTTACTTACTGTGATGCTACGTGTAGATTTATTCACACAGTGTGTGCGTGTACAGAATATCTTGAAATGCAGAATTATACATGAGGCTGCATTTTGCACTTCTTTCCACACAGGCTCACATCCATCCTACCGATATAGCATGTTCCTATTCTCACAATTCCAGCTCTTTCTGGAAATAATAAATATGTCTCTACCAAATCCACTAGGAGAAAACCCATACCAAAGTTCACATTATCACATATAATTAGCAATTGGCTTTGCATGCTTTACTAAGAAGCAATCTTGGGACAGATAATTTAGTGCCCAGGACCACATTTGTTTTCTTTTCAGCCCAGACAAAGGCAAGGACAACCGCAGAGAGGCCTGCACTGGGGTGCTGCAATGCACTGTAGTAGGTGTTAGGCACTACAGATGTTCAAGTTTCGTCTCCACTATGGTTTCTAAAAGGCTCCTTACACACCTGTCCTCTCATCTGTTTGAACTTCCACACTGATCGATTACTTCAGAGACTGACTCTTCCCACAGGTTTCCAGCTGGCTGGGAAGCAAGATGAAGGGCTCAGCAAGACAAGACAAAGATTCTGCCTGGTCTGACCTGGTAAGAATTCTGAAATGCACCAATAATGTTGCTCGGAAGAAAAAAAAATGCTGCTTTTTCTATCCTTTTCATTCCTTGCCAGGTACTGTATGAAACTTTCAGTTAAGGTGTAATACAAAACTCACTATTCAGAACAATGTACTTCCCTTCCCGGGAAGGCTTTCTCATACCTTGCTACTGTTGTGGAAGACTCTGTCTCACCAAACAGCGCTGTCTAAATGAATCTGTGCACACTACCAGGAATCTGATCTGATGTGAAACCCCAGCAAATAACTGTATTCTCAGAAGGATGCTGTGCCTCACTCACCAAGCACCTGTAGAGCATCCTGCTGCCCTCCTGCTTTCAAAGGGATCAGTAGTTTACTAAAATCTGATATGGCATCTGTCAGCATTCATTAATATCAGCTATGCAGGGCAATTAATTCCATTTCCTGTCAAACGTTGGTCGCTGAAAGAAACATCAGGCCTCCCCAAACTAAGATCAATGCCAACCAGTTGCCATCAGCAGCTCTAAACCCTGCAAAGCAGCTCAAGGATCCCCTTCAGAGTGGGATGAAATTCCTTGGGATTCTTTCTTCCTACCGAAATGGAGTAAAATAACAGTTTGGGGATGGTAACACCAAAAGGTAACATTTGCAAGAAACCAGGGTCCTCTAAAGCAAAACCTCCAGGCCCCTGCCTGAATTTGATGCAAAGTATCATTGAGAAGCACATTAAAAAAAAGAACAGGCTTCAGGACAGAGCTGCTAACACACAAAAACATGGGAACGGCAGCTACGCTATCAGCTGCAAAGGAGATTTGTTTTCACATCATGCTGCTGGAATTCAAACGTGAAAGTCACCTGCTGTCACAGGGGACGTTTACATAGTACAATACTATGTCCAATTTACATAGTACGATACTACTTGTTCACAAATTTTCTTATTTCCTCTCAAAAAGGATTTAAATGTTTCCTCTGTCCTATTTTTCCAGGTCACAGTGATGTATGTGCTGATGTTCTCAGCTATATGCACTTCTCTAATTTTTATGCTAAAATCCTTAAGTTTCTCTTCCTCATTCCCTCCTATGGGACTTTCTACAATGGATCAAAGATGCAGAATTATCATCTGCATGATCATGAGTTAGATCCCAACATAAACACCCACATCTGCATAATCCAGCATTTCAACCATTTCAGTTTGTGTGTTAAAGCATCAGGTTCGTATTTTCCAATGTTTTGTGTTTCAGTGACTAGAAACATACTTCTGTATACAAAAACACAAAATCTTGAGAAAAATCAAACACCTTAATAATGCTAAAGGCTGTTTTAATAACCAAACTGAGAAGGAGAGGTCATAAGCTGACACTTGGGAAGTAACGTGCTACATATGGTACCTTACCCACAGACAAGATTTCAGAAATATTTGTGGATTTGGCTCTCTTGCATGGCACACAGTGGCTGTTGTGCAGCTGCAGGTGTTAGTTCTGATCTCATTTCATATACGAGCTTATCTGCAGGGTCTTTGCAGGAATTGCATTCATTTATACCTCTGAGGATGTGTTCCAATATCACACAATACACCAATATCTAAAAATAAGCTTTCTTCTAGGATCCTTTGAAATACAGCACTGGAACAGACTGCTCAGAGAGGTTGTGGATATCTTCCAAGCCCACCTGGATGTGACCCTGTGCTCTAGGTGACCCAGCTTGTGCAGGTGGGTTGGACTCAATGACCTCCAAAGGTCCCTTTCAATCTTAATGATTTTCTGACTGTGCAATTCTGTGGAATGCAAAGATTTTTAAACAGTACCATGGAAACCTGCACAAGAATGTCCTGATACATAAACTTTCCATCCAAACTTTCCTGAGTTATTAATAATACAAAATAACCAGCAGTGGGTTTGCAGCTTCCCCTTACCACCACTAAAGAAATCTGAGCAGACCAAAGGTCAAAGAACTAATGATTTAAAACACATTCCAGCGGGGTGATACAGTGTCTGCTTACATGACGCTAACCTCCTCCCAGTCCTTGAGCGGAGGAAGATTCAGCTCAAAGTCAAAGATTACAGAGCATCCCAAGATCTAAACTTAGGAGCTGCTCCCCCATCCCCGTCCAGCTCCTTGAGCTACGGATGACGCAGCGTTGCAGAAGCAGTAACACAACCGAAGCAGGCACGTGCCTGGGACCCAGCAGGCCGTGGAGGAATCTGGCAGCATGCACTGAGGCAGCCTGTCCTCAGCAAGACTGAAACACATCCGACTCCAGAGGTTAGCCCATCGCTTCCATCAATAAGAAACTGCTTCATACTCGCTTGTAACATACTCGCTTGTAATAGAAGTTTTACTAGTCATTTCTCTGCCTTCAGATGCTTTGAGTTTGTGGAATGCCTCCAGTGTGCCAAGACTAGGCTTTCTAATTAGTAAGATGAGTTGGTAATTGCCATTTGATACCTGATACTGCCACTGCATGCAAAAATATCATACAGAGTGCATCATTTCTATTTATGCCATGTACTGTTGTCGAGACCACTTTAAGACACTAACAAAACTCTGTGTACCGAAACCAGCACTGCCCTCTAACCCAGCAAATGAATCACAGGCTGCTTTCTTGTTAAGTTTTACTATAGAAATTTATCTGCATCAAAGTTTCCTCTTCTACTGTCTGTGATAGGCTAAAACGAACGATCATCAGCTGGCAATGATAGACTGCTGTTCATACCAGCTCAACACTAAAGCACCATCTAAACAGGGATACTAAAATCTCTGCTACTGCCCATTAACAGCCTCATCCCACATATATTTACATATGTGATCAACACAGTGTTAGTATTGCCAGAAAAGTTATTCACAAGCATAAGTGGTTACAAGAACATTTACTTCTTCATAATCCATTAGTTCATTCTTGTTATATTACTGATTATTAAAGGCAAAGAGAAAAACAAAGATGTCTCCAGCTCGGTCTCTTCTCCCTCCATCCATCTCATCTAACCCTCCTTCCACTCAACCCATTGCTTCCCTTACCAGGTAACCATCAGCCATTTGGTTTGCATACTATTGACATAAATCCAAAATCAGTTTATTGAAAACTGAGATTTAATAGAAAAATGAGACAGGGAAGAACCCGTTTACCCTCATATGTGCAGCCCAGGTGGGTGTAATGCCTGGGAAGGCGATGATGTTACAGAGCAAAGCAGGCCAAGGGCTTTGCAGAGCTGCTCGAGGCCGCGCTGCTCGAGGCCCTCAAGGCCCCAGAGCTCCCCTGCTGCAGGACGAGCACCCCGTTTGCAGCTCTTTCACCTTTATTAGTCCTTATCTTGAGCCCCAAATAGAAGCAGCCCACCTCGTGAGGCAGATAGGGGAGAAGAGCTGCAGAGATTTAGTTCTCAGTGGGTGTGAAATAACCGCTGGCTGCCTCTTATCTTGGCTGTATGGGAACATGGCAATTGCTAGAGGTTTCACCCGTCATCGTTGTCAGGGAGCAGTTACTCTCTTCCAGGAGAGATCCCAGACATGGATGCAGCACCGCACTACAGGGGGAGAAGGTTGTCCCCTCACAATCCTGCACCGTGCTGGCTGATGCCGCACGCAGCCCCAGCTCCCCTTGCTCCTGCAGCGCAGCCACCGCCATCCACACGCACGACGAGCGGTCCAGGAGGGCCTGGGCACCTCTCACTCACCCTTGCAGGAAGGAGGCCATAACATCAAATATAACCCGCAGTGAACAAAGTTGAGAGTGTGCACGAGTAAAACAAGGAATCCCACATCCAGCAAAGTTATAGCGAATAAATTAATCCTGCTGAAACGCTCCTACTGCCCCACGACTGTGGCAGCTACCTGAGGAAACAGATTTTTCTCACATCTCTGCTAGACTATCAAAGTCCCCCAGTAAAAGCTTATATGTTTCTAGCAGGTAGGACATCAATATGAGTTTGTGCAGGTCTTTCACACTGTAAATACATGAGCTAGAGCAGATGTAGCTAATTAATTCTGTTTCCAATATCCAGAGCCTTTTCCCAAGGCTAACAATGCACTGTATAAGCTAAGGGCATCTAACTCCACCTCCTTAGAGAAGCAGTTGTGTCAAATTAAAAATCCGCTAGGAAAAAAATACCTCACTTAAACAGCTGCGTCCACTTGTTTTAAATGTGAGAGCTCAACAATAAACAAGCTCCGTAGCTCGGCCTGAAATGAGTTAGAAGTTGCAAACCTTGGAGCAAACTGCTCACCCTCTTCCTTCTTCTCAAGGGCAAACGAACACACACACACACACACACTTGGCTGGCAGACCCAGTGAATAAGACACAGGCTCAATAAGCAGCACAGACAGAAGTCTCTAAGGTTCAGCAGCGGCCCTTGGTTTGCCCCAGGGTGCACAGATCACACTGTCATCCTTCTCCCAAGCAACAAGTGAGTGACAGGCAGCCAGTCCTCTTCCATGAGCTCAATGTGTCACAAATTACTCCAGTCTTACATAACTCGAGAGACCTATTTCTATAGCTCTCCTTTCTCTGGTGATCCTCAAGGAATCAGTGATGAGATCAATTATGCTACAGAATACTTAACTGTCATCCGTTTGGAATAACCTCCTTAAACAGAAGCCACAATGAGTTTAGATACTGCACCCCCAAAATCTGCAACCTATTAAAACCAGTGTGGCAACAGAACAGTTAAAGCCTAAGGACAGTGTAAAAGTTGATAACAAAAACAAACAACAAAAAAGTAAAAGAAAAAATAAAATCCCAAGGAAAAGGCAAGATTAATCTGGGACATTCAGCAAGAAAACAATTATAGAGCTCAATCCCATCTGCTGCCCTTAAATCACTGGTAGGTCCTGGGCAGGTTGTTTACAGCCTGGCCTGAATTATTATTTTCCTTCATGACTCAAACAGTTTCAGCTGGTTCTCTGCCATATTTACTGTAGACTCTTCTGTAAAGTGAGATCACTACTCACTACAGCCAGGAGGGGTAAGCGGGAACTTGCTATTGTCTTTGAACTATGGAATTATAAACCATGAAGTACTGCTCAAAATAACATAGAGAGACATACCCATTAACCCAACAGCTCTGCCACAGCACAGCTATTGCTCCTCTAAGCCTGACCCAACGAGCTGTTATCAGTCCAACCCAACACAGATGGAAGTTACCAATCCCCAGGGAAAGTTACGTATCTTTTGAGACTGTTGATACCCATTGAACTTAAACACCATATGCAACAGAAGCACAGAAGCCACATTATGATATCACTTTATAACCTTTATTATCTTATAACCTTAATTATTAATCCTTACTAGCAAAAAACCCTTAACAATTCTAATCACTGAGAAGAGGAACAACAACAAAAAAACCATAAAAGATGTGTTCAGAAGGACTTAAAATTTAATATCATATGCAACTTGTCATGATACATCTACTAGTGGACTTTGCATATTAAACAGATATTAATATTAACTAGAGATGCCTGATCACAGAGTCTGATGTTAAGTCAACATTGAACACTCACACATTTTAGATTAGGGCCCTGAATCATGATAATAATGAAAATTTACCTGCACCCTTAAATGACTGACGTACTAAATTTCATTTAAGAATATGTACATTTGCAGACAGATATACACTTCTCATTGGGCCCCCTTTGTTAACAGTGGTATTAGTTGTGTATTTCACCCTTTTCACGCTTTTTGGGGAAAAAACTTAATAGGGATAGAAATGGCAAATCACACGTCAACATTGCATCCGCAGTATTCATAAAGAATGATAGGTTGCCATCATTTACATGATATAAAAATGGCTTAAGAAAACATTAAACATGATTTATTTTATTGTGCATTAGCAGGGTTTTCATTTGAGGCACTTTCAAAGTCTGGCTCTGCAATACACTTGCTAGATTCATGTTTCCAGAAAATATGATTTAGATTCTCTCAAGTTAAGGAATGCATGAAGTCCTCAGTACAGACTCTGCATGTAAGTGTTTGCCAGCAACATACCAGAACTACATGTGTGACACCAGCAGATGTCCGAGTCAGCTGTAGCACCTAATCACAGCAGATGTAATTAAGTTTACCTACGGCATTTTATAAAAGTCCAGTTGGTTTTACAAGCAAATTGCTCTGATTTAGCAGTCCTGGCTGCTTCGGGTTCTGTATCAGCAGAGCCACATGCACCTCAGTCCCCAAACACGTGCGCTGTAACCTGAACCAAATTAGAACAGACCACGGTAAATCCAACAAGTGAAGAATGTATGTGGGATGTCCCTCCCTCATCTCACAAGGAGATGCTTGTTATTTCTCCGTATTCACAAATTTCTGGTTACCTACTATGATGACAGGGTTACTTAATTCAATCAAGTAATTTCAAAGCTTTATGGTTGCCAGTGGCACAGAAACTATTAATGATTCAGGAGACTGTCCATCTTTAAAGGTGATGTCTTGATACAGAGTAGTGATACTTCACTATTGTTTAATGCTTCATTAAACTTATCAGCTCCTCTTTTCTGTAAGAAAGCACAGGGTAATCAGCACAAAGTGCTCAGCAAGAGCAGAGCAGTATCCAGCCTCTGACAACCAGGCCGTGCTTCCTCCAACCTTAGAGCAGCTCCAAAACCAAATGCCTCAAGATCTAAACCTTTTACAGAACTCAGGCTGACAAAGTGCTTCCCATATGAACCAAAGCTGCCGAGTAAATATACTTTAAGGTGCTGAATGAGCTAAACTTCAAACAGAGAGATCCTTCTCAAGCACAATCTTTCGGCACACGAGGCCAGTAGCTATTCATAACACTCTGCCTCTCTGAGACGAGCACAGGAGCCCTTCCAGAAATTCCTGCTGGTGGAGAGTAATGGGTTTTGCCTGACTCATTCCTCAACCCTCTGCACTATGACAACTCCTTTGATGTAAACACGGTACCTGCTCATAATGAATTGGGGGTCCTGCAAAGCCCTTGAAAAAACACAAGAGGAGGAAGCTCTGCCAATGACCTTCTGCACCACATGAGTTATTCAGGGATAACGTACACACGTGTGTGCTGCTGTTTCTTGAACAGGCGCAGAATCCATCCACTGAAACAAGCACAGTTTTCTTCTACCACTCAGCTTACAAGCTCCAGTTCGGCTTTCTCTCCGGGTCAAAGTGTCAGTGTAGTTGTTACAGATGTCCCTTGTCACCTGCTCCTTTGCCTGTTGTAATGATTAACCACCCTCCCCTCTCTCAGAGTTGGGCATCTCCTAAAACGTGTGGCGAATCCCGTGGCCTCCGGAGCCCAGCTCAGGATCCCCAAGCTGCACAGGTGCCTGTTCTCAGTGCAGCTACTCGCTGGTCAGCGCCCACTCCAGGGGAGAGGAGCTTCCCTTGCATCACTATCCCTACCGAAGGGCACTGGATGTGCTTACCACTTTCAAAAACATTTATCCAAACCCATAAAACGCATTTAGAACAAAAAACAATGAAAACATAGAATTTTCTTCAGTACTTACGTCATATAATTTCTTCTACTATAATACACAATCCTATCTGCAGATAAGTTAGTCCCATATATGAAAACAATACAAGATGTATACAACATAAGTACTTTGAAACCCAAGTACATTATCTACGCAGGATTTATGGGTGGCTCTAGGGCTGTCCTTGCTCTTCCTGCCTTTGATAACTTTATATAAAGTAACTCATTCTGGGTGTTCAGTTTTGACCCATTGTTCCCCACATAAATAGAGCCACAGAGCAGTCATATTGTAAACACGGCCTAACTGACCACCAACCCCAGAGAAATCTGAAACTGAATTTCTATGGGGAACTGTACAAGAACTGTAATAAGTAAAGGCAAACCAACAAATACAAAATAAAAGTTACAATTAAAAAACACAAAAAGAGGCAAGACTTTTTCCTCTCATCTCTTTGAGGTATGATTGGCCATTGTGTAACTTGTAGCCCGCAAATAGTAGAAAAAAGAATAACTATGTCAGTGTTCAGTGCAGAATGTGCTATTTTGAGCCTTTTTGTAGTGGCCAATTTATCCCAAGTAAGAGGAATCAGATGTTTCATACAGCTTTTCCTTTCCTTTAAAATCACGATGCTTACACTTGGTGCTGATTGGCAGCTGTTCTTTACCTGCCCCCCCACTTCACACACTGGACACCACCAGATCTCCTTTATTCACACAAATCAACTCATCTACCAGTGATGACCATGGAGGTGGTACCTTTGCAGGTGAAGCATTTGATGTGGAAATGCCTGGCCTGAACACGGAGCACTTCCCCTTTGCACGGCTCCCCACACTTGTGGCAGTGGATGACGGGCTTCTCGGCGGGGTGGTGGGGCTCCTGCGCGTGGGCCACTGCAAAACAAAACACAGCACTTCAACCCAAGCAAAAAGAGCATTTCCTCCTGCGCATAAATCTGCGCTCAGTCCGTTTTTGTCACAACACATTTTCCACTTCTTAGGCTTTAGGCCCAACTAACAAGTCACATATGTTTTTCTGAATGCAACCATCTAATAAACCAGTAGCATAAGCCATTTGCACCCACTACTGTCTCTTCCCACTGAGGTTTCCTGTCATGGACAGGAAAGAGGAGGAAAAAATGCTCCAAAGTTTCCATGTCATGAAGTGTTTCAGAGTCTGTGTCTGTTTCCAAGAGCAGGAGTGTATGTAAACCCTTCAATGAGCACAACGGACAGAAAGAACTGAACTATTCAAATCCAAAAACAAACATACCCAAGCAAAATGAATCAAGTAGCTTCAAACCATGATCTGGGAAACCAGATGAACCAGCAGCCTGACTTCACATGGAAATGACAGCAGTAGAAGGTTTACGGCTCACATTTGACTTCAGAAAAGAAGGGCCGAACAAGCTGTGCTCCTTGCTGTGCTTTCTGCAAATGAGGGATGCTCGCAGCAGGGTAAGACATGCACCTTTCCACCATCCCTGCTGCTGGCATCAAACATGGAGCACCCCAAGTATTCCAGGAAATAATTCCATCTACTCAAATATGAAGGTTTGTGTATCTCCTCCCCCAGTAGCCTCATTTCAGCTATATCCCCGGAGCACTAATTCAGTCTGTATGAGTAAGCAGAATGCAGCTGGTAATGCCAACTACTACTTTAATTAGCACTTCTTTCTAAATATGGCCCCAAGAAATGCATTGCCTCGAGTGAACCCCGTCTGATCTGCAACGTAATGCTATTTCTGGACTGAAAGAGCAGGTTTATTATTCTTTCAAGCAAGACTAACTATTAACTTGTGGCCAAGGAAACACTTTTGATGATTTATACAACAAGAAAAAAAATAAAAGTGAGACAAACATGCAGCGAATTGCTGGTAAATCAAGTGTGTACCGAGATCCTGCACTCAGCCGGATCCCAAGGCCACTCAACAGAGGCAGAGCAGGGCCTTTGGGAATGGCCCAAACGGGGAACCGGAGAGAGGACCCGGGTGGATGCTCCCCAGGCCCTGCGACACTCTGCGCCCTCAAGCCCATGGATAAAGGGCACCCTAAGGAACCCTGCACGTCAGCACCCACATCAGCTGGCTTTGAAAAAGGCAAGTTCTTGATCTCTGCTGGTATAAATAAATGGTTTCAAGGCTGGTCCAATGATGCTACTTCTTTCACGTTCTGCCCCTACAGTCATTTAAATAACTACAAATACTGTCAAGTTGCTATTTCCAGGTTGATCTCTTTAGTGAAGCTAATTATGGTCCATGACTTACTGGCCTCAATTTAGCATTGTATGTTAAGACTCAGTAATCTACTTTTGTTCAGTTGCACGGAGTTACTAATAAGCCTTTGGCTATCTGCATTACACAGCAAGGCTTCTCAGTGCCAGAGGTGACTCCTCCCAGGCACCAGAGACGACAGAACAAGGAACTCAATAGAAAGGAAAATACTTGACCATCAACTCGTCTTAGATGTTTCTGACTGAAGCCTTTCCAGTGTACTGGACGTATAAATCACAGGCTGCTTTCAGTCTGAAAACCTCGAGCAGAGATTGCAGCCAGGAGCCGGGCTTGCCTCCTTGCAGATACCTCCCACCTCCACGCAGGCTGGATACCTGAGGCTCTGCCTGCGCCATTCCCGGAGAGCTGGAGGGTTTATTCCCAGCTAGCGGCAAAGCTCGAAATCATGACGGAGGCAACACAAGATTCCCGCACTGTAATTAGAGACTCCAGACAGGACATCAAGTCAGGCTCTGAATATCCCAGGCTCCGCTGTCTGCTCCACCACAGGCGGCCTGACTCTTTCCAGGGCAAACCCCTACCCGGAAAGCACTAAAGGAGACAGCAAAGTTCAAATGAGTCTCCGAGTCCGTGGCCCACTTGTTTAAATGTGGGTATCTGAATATGTCTTTAGTTTCTCTCCAACTCAAGTTTCCCCAGCTGTAAAACACCATAACACCTTACCGTGACCATAAACACCTATAGGACCCATCCTAGGATCCTGGATTTCTCTGAACCTTTTTTCTCCCTCTCCAAATGAACAGAACATGATTTAAATACCTTTTGAGCCAGAGATGTGACAACAGCAGTGAGTTCTTGGTTCGGTCCTGGGGCTCACGACTGCTCTTGTATCAGACTTACTGCCCAGGCAATGAGATACAAACACGTCTGGTTCCAGCACACTGATGTGCCCTGAAACTTGTCTGCATGCAAATCATGCCAGAGTCCTTAGAGCTGCGGCTTTGTACCGCTGTAGTCCAACCACTGTAACAAGGTACACGGATTCTTCTGTGTAAGATTAAACATAAGGTATATGCCTGGCCCACATCAGCAGGGCACAGGACTAGCTTTAAACCAATATTAAATTCTTCAAAAGCATCTAGGTTGCTTCTACTGGACTGGCTCTAGCTAAATTAGTGCAGTGTCTCAAACCCCAAGGGATGCTAGAAGCAGGAATATAGAACAAAGATATGACAGTGTCTTTCATTATTTTTCTTGTTCAGTTTTTCAAGATTAACTATCAAGACTATGGTACTTACAGAAGTCTAAGCTGTCTTTACAATTAAAGACAGTCTTAAAGACTAAAGAAGTCTTTACAATTTTGCAGAAACTGAATATGAGAGATCACCAGTAACGCTCGCTCATGGTTTCAAGTTGCTTTCCAACAGTTTTAACTTGTAACTTCGCTGGGACTTGCCCAAAGACTTTGTAGACTCTGTAGTCCCAGCTGAACCAAGAAAATTTTTCAAGAAATAAGCTAGACTTTGCACACTTTTTTACAAGACCAACTTTACTGAATAATTCTCTCAGTTCATTTGGGTTTCCAGTAAGACAAATAAATGGCCCAATAAATATCTTATTTACGCAAATTCAGAAGGACACTCACTGGGACAAGTGAGAAGTCCAGGTCACCCTGTTTCACTTAGGAAACCAACAGCACAGGTATAGCATCCTAATCCGCATTATCCTTTGCATTTCACTGTGAATCCCGTAATGCTGATTTCATTACATTTTGCCTCTCTGCTACACTGGGGTAAATTGAAAGTAGCTCCCATAGACTGTAAGGCTTCATTATTGCATTTTATTGATACACTCCATAATAATCACAGAGCTGCACGAAAAAAGGAAACCTTAAAAAAAAAAAACAAAGCAAAAAAGACACAGAAGCAAACCCCGAAGTCTACATCCACATGAGAAACCCAAAGCACTTCCTAAGCAAAATGAAAGAATTCATTTGCTATGCCAAGTTTCAATCCATAACGTCAGTGGTGCCTTGTGAAGCGCTGACCGCCATGCAAAGGTTTTACAGTAACTGCCTGCACTGCTGTCTCGGACGGAGAAAGGACCTCAGGACTTGTACAGACCTCAGTAAATGGAAAATACAGCCACAGCCTGAGGAGCAGCACTTCTTGAATAAAAGAAATGAAAGAGAATAAAGCTATGGCCTCCCTTATTGATGACTTTTCTGCCCAAACCCGCAGATCCAGCAGGAAGGGACGCGAGGCTGAGGACCCGGGGCTCGCCCGGCCTGCAGGCCCTGCCGCCGCCGCCAGGCCCGCGGCCTCCTCCCCCTGGGAGCGCCTGCTGCCAAGAGCAGCCTCATGACAAAGCTCAAGGAAAAGGCAGCTTCCTCTCAGTTTAAACAGGAGAAGGACACGGGATATTGTTCTTTAAACAGTCAACTGTGTGTTTTTCACAGCCACACGCTCAGCCTCTCCAGTAAAACAGGAGCAGTGCGCAGCTAACGCTAACCATGTTGTAGCTGACGTAGGCAGCCCTGCAAGGCTGTAGGTCTCAGGTTTATGCATATGAACCGTTCAATATTTACAGAAATAGTCAATACTATCACTTGCCTGCTCCTGGCTGAAACCTGGTATCTTCTACACCACGTATAAACCCATTTGGCACTAGATGTGATTGAAGTAAGTGTGCTTGGCGGATCCAGATTGACAGGTTTTTTTCTATAACCATGATGAGATATTAAACACATTTGGTTATATTTACTTAAGAGTTACAAGCTCATGTGCATTCATTAACAAATACACCACAGATTCTGATCTTGTATAAATCAAGCGTGCCATTTTCAACAGTTTCTCAGGGACAAAACACAAACCTGACTGGTTTGCGATACAGGTGCTTATACCGGGCTCCTGAGGCCTTCGGAAAACTCTGTTCTGCCCCATTTGGGAAGCACAAGCACATGTTTTGGCTAGCCCAGCCCTACAGGACACTTCACTGTCTTCTTTAAAACATATTATCAAGCCTATGGGCCGAACCCCCAGCTGTTCTACACACAAGCAGACCAACTCTACTGCGCTGTTCTTGACACAAAAGCACAGGGGCAGGACGAGAAAATTCATCCTTCTCCAATGCTGCAGCAGGGCTGTCCTTCATTTTCTGGGCAAGGCCAAATTGCACCATGCCCTTCTGCACACTAGGCCCACAAGACAGAGCCTTTGACCACATGCTCTGAGTTCACACGCAGTGAATCAAGGGCTCATCCCAAAGCACGGCCTAGGCTGCAGAAACAAAAAGCCTTGACAAAATTATTCTGATTATTTCCGTATTACTTAAGAAAAAATCCTCTCTCTTCGAAGAGATGATGAACATCTTGTTGACTAGGTACGAATAGGTGTTGTTTGAAGCTAAAATAGGAAAAGCAATAGATCATTTTTAAACCATTTTCAGTAATGAAAAGGCACTGATCTTGCCATAAAGCAAGCAGCAAGCTAGGGCTTGCTATAAAACAGATGAAGCTGAGGCAAAAGTAGACTAAGCTAAGCCAGTCTATGACTTAAAAGCGGCACTACTCAACAGGATAGATAACAGGGAGGCTCCTTGATAAGCACTTAGCAAACCAAAAGCAGGGACACAAATGGAAGTTAGTCTGCCGTATTTCTGTATTAGTGCAGACTAAGTTCACAAAAGAGATCATGATACAAACAAGGTGATATAAAGACTGAACTCAGACTAATTCAATATAGTGAGAGCACCCTTAATTATCTTCACTGCAGCAGCAAAAAGTTGTCTTCAGTTACTTATAAAACTGATTTACTAAAAAGACAATATTTCAAGAAAACCCACCCTTCAAAATTCCTCATTAGAGATTTGGAAAATCACAGCAAAATATGTTTCTCACACCCAAAACCTGCATATCTGTAACACACACCAAACATAACCACCTTGTAAGTGGCAAAATTGTTTTGTTCAGTATCCTCCTTAATACATTATAACACACAAAAATGATCAAAACACATTCCTTCATTCCTAGCATACATTCATTCCTGGCATAGGAAGAGGGTATTTAGAAATTCAAGAGCCCTTATTAGCATTCTGAGTAACCATCTCATACACATCACTGACTGTTTTGAGGAAGGTTTAGGTATGGACATCAAAAAAAGAAGCATCAAATTATTCACTGCAGATTCTCAAGGAGAATCTCAAGATTCTCCTGCCCAAAAGGAGTTCACTGAAGCCAGCAAACACTATTGCTTTTTCCATGGAGAATGAAAAATCTGTTTTAGTGATGAATGGTGTTTAACCATTAGAGGACTAAAATAACAAATGGGTCTGTAGTTACCTTAACAGCAATTTTATCCATGTAGGGATTTTAGCCCGAAGCAACAATAAACTTATGTTCAAGTTCTTCTATGCTTTCTTTTTTAGGGTTAAAAAAAAAAATCGTATTTCAGTTGCTTTAAGGGTATTTCATAGGGTGAAAGGAATTACATTGACCTACCTCAGAGTACAATTTAATTATGCTAACATTAAAAGGTGGTTATTATGGAATGAACATCTGCGGTGAACCATCAACTTCCTTTAAGACAATGGTGTCTCAAATAACCTTTGGTATCAACTTTGAATACTATAACGTAAATAAACTATCACAGAGAAAATTCTGATGACTAATACAGTAGTCCTCACCTTTTGGAAAAGTTTTATTTACATTTCAATAACTTTAAGGCAGCATCCTAACAAAATGCTGTTTCTGTACCAGACCCTAAGCTATAAAAGACAAAGGCACCTATAGAAGACAAAGGCACCCAATTGCCATATGGGTCACGATAACATCCTGGTGCAACCAGCCCTGGGACTAACGCTGTAGGGAGGCAGCCTGTTGGCACTGTTTGCAGAACAGTATCAGTTAGGTTCTCAAACAGCATCAACAACACAAAATTTTACTACTGAATATTTAGCAGTACTTAATTGGATCCATATTCTAGCACTTACTCCTCGTTTTGTGTCTTTGAAGGGCAGCTTCTTCAGCTTCCCTGCTCCTGCTGCCACGTCTGCAGATAACGAGATCCTATAACAGCCAACCTGCACCACAGGTACACAGACAATCTACCTTCTCTGTGTTTACAGCATTTTATAACAAACCCATATAAACGTCAGACAACACTGAAGCACTTAAATGTAAACTCCAGTGATTCAAGTAGACCTAATGAAACCTTCTGTTGAAGAGAAGAGGCTTTAAGGCAACACTAGAGCGTTCAAGCCAGGTCCCTGGTGGGCCTATTAGCTATCAGCCTTGGGTGAGCTCTAAGGCTCACCCAAGGCAAGGATTAATCATCCTTTAGGGAATACTGATTCTTTCCTAGGTGGAGAACCAACTGGATTTCAAATAACCCTTTCAAAATTAGTTAAGGGCATAGCTAGGGACTGCGGACACAAACAAATCCTGTTCTTCAGGTTATGCCAGCCGAAAGACACGGCACATTTTCCTTTACAGAACTCAGTCTTTCCCCTCACTATGCATTAATTATCCACAAAAAGATCTGCCTCTTACAAAGCAGCAGGCCAAAACACCGTCCTAAACAGTAAGTATTTCCCTACCACACTTCCTGGCTCCACTCACTCAGAAGGGTGTTTTTGCCTCAGCTTTACACATTTTAAACACGTGCAATGTCACTCTGCAAAGAATCTATTACAGGAAGTGCCAGCACCTTCAAAGCCCTTGGCTTCTGAATTCTCACTTAAGAAATTCAACCGTGCAATTTGCACTCTGTGCACATCATCTCTTTTGGAAAAAAGATAACAATAAGGAGCAGCTTAAAGGCTACTACCCCCCCCCATCTGAACCCCTGAATTCTGTGGGTCCCAAATTTAATGACTAAAATCATTAGACCCTGCCATCAACAGAGATAAATGGCGACAGTTCTCCCTGTTTCTCAATGTAAAATAGCTGCCATCACCTCTTGCAAGTAGAGACCTGTGCACCCAGCTGAGATTCCAGGAAGGCTGGAATTCCACTGCTGGCCAACACGGGAAGCCGTCCGGCACAACAGGGCCACGGACGCCAGCCCAGCTCTGGGGCAATATCCCAATGGGAATTAAGGGCTCCTTAGCAAAAACACAATCTTTAGCAAACCTTCAATGCCACCTGAGCACTGAAGCACCTCATCTTCTTGGTTATTTTGGTTTCTCTCAGCATCAATGCTGCAATTTGAAACACAGTAATACATTTTTAAAGGATAAAGTAGAAAAGCAACATCACATATTTGTCAACAAACAAGTGATTATTTTACAGGCATTTTATTTTTTTTCTTTTTTTTGTCAAGCGGTAGTAGCTAAAAGCCAAGAACTAAATTTCTTTTGAAACCTGTGACACAAAGTAAAAGAAACTCTCTGCTCCAAAGCCTTAATTCAAATAAGCGAGGCAGACAAGAGGAATGTTCTTACCCGCATTTTACATATTAACTAATACAAGGAGACATCAGATTACTTTCAAGGTCACCTTAGGAATCTAACACAGCTATAACTGTTCTCTAGTGCTTAACTACAAGAGTATCTTTTAACCTCTACTACTGTACATATTTATAGGATGCCTTTTTAACGGCTTCTACAAGGCATCAGTTTTGACTTAAGCAAAACAACACCCCAAAAGCCCAGCTCTAAAAATCTAACCGTCAAACAAAAATAAAATAAAAACAAAGCCAAAAGAGAAAGAGAGATCCCTCTAATCCTCCCCCCGACAAAGTCTTGATTGCACAATCTCACCATGTGTTCAAAAGCAACAACTTGGAGGCCTTCCCAGGTCACCTGGGGATGAAAGTCCTGATGACATCAGGTTAGATTATATTTCATCAACATCTGTGACATCCAGACAACGTCAGGGCCAATATCACACGTTCAAAACTTTCTTGACCCACACTTGAAACCAGCCTTAGGCCTGCAAGGGCAACAGCACGAGGAAGATGGTGTTCCAGGTATGTAGCACCTTTACATTAACAGACAGCTAACCCCCGTGCACGATCTCTGAAGGCTAATCCCACCTAAGGCAATCCGCTTTATTTTAAGAGAAAGAAGGACTGAAGCCTCCTAGCTCCTGGAATACACAAACAGAGAGAAGACTAGAGCCACTGCAAGCATAAAGAGTGTTCTCTTGGTCATAAATCTCTTGGTCATAAATTTAAGGGATACTGGTATCTTGTCAACAGGCATGAAAAAAGCAAGCGAGGACTAAATCTCTCTCTACAGCACTTAACCAGACTGGAACTAATATAGGAGACGTTGTCAACATGGGAGGGAAATACATTTAACATTTTCTGTGCTTTGTACGTTTAACATTTTCTGGTACTGCGCCCCACCACCCCAACACAACGCAGCTACTGCAGCTCGGCACCCTGCAGAATCGCCCATCCAGAGAAACAGCCACTGAAGAGCAGAGCAGCAATTGCCAACATCTCAGCAGCCACCTCCTTAACCCCCAGAGCCCTCCTGGCACCTTCCTCTTTCCTGCTCTTGCCCTTCCAAGCACAAAGGCGTCTGGCATGAGCTGATAACAGCCCGCTCTCAGTTGCCTACAGGAGATCCAGCCCAAGACTTCATCACATACAAACCTGACTTCCCAATACTCTTTGGTAGACTAGCAGGCTCCTCTAATCAAAAAATCAGGAAAACAAGAATCAGGACTAAATCCTCAACTGCTGTAAATGAACAGAGGTCAAAGCGAAGCTGTAATGATTTCTGTCATTGTGGCTGTCAATACAGATGAACACACATGCTGCAGCATGGGGTTTGAATTGCAAAGAACAGATAACACACGTGGCAGCTTTTTGTTTGGTCACAGGACACAGAGGGCTGGCTGTCCTTGGGTGCAACGCAGTGACAGTAATTTAGCTCAGTAACTAGATAGCAAGTGCTCACACTGGAATTAGACCTGTACGCAACCAGAGACACGAAAACATGGTGTCGGTCAAACAGTTTAGGAGCTCTATTCGGTGTCAGCAGAAAACAGCCTGGCCTCAGGGGTTTCGTGTGTGTGTGAAGGGAGCAGGCAGCCGCTGCCAGCACTGCCCAGCACGAGCAAAACGAAGCCTGCTGATTGCTGAAAGCTGTTGCCAAACATTCGGGGAAGAGGGAGTGCGTTTCCCTGGATGCATCCAGCCCCTGCAGCACCAAGTTACCCTCCTTATGATCGGATCCTGGGCTGAAGGCATCTTCAGCAGGGGACAAAGGGGCGACACGGGCAGTGCTCGCAGGGAAGCTCCAGCTCCATAAGCTGACCCGGCATTTTGGGAATGTGTCGCTTCAAAGAGCGGCATCTGCAGCAGCTCCACACAAGCTGCAACTCCTGACCCCTTGGCTAAAGCAAACGCCACCACCAGCTTCATCTGTGAATTCACCGCAAACCAGGAGGGCATAAAAACAAGTGCTGTCCTTCTCACTCTGCAACCTGAGATACAAAACATGACCAGTTCTCAGAAAATTCAAGACAGCATTTAGCTCTTTAAATCTATAATCTCTAAACTGAGGGCAAGTGGTGTATCTAACGTGAGTTTGAATAGCTACTCTAACGCATTAAACTTTGGGGTGGGAGGGGTGAAGGAAAGGAAGTGATTTAAACTCGTCTCTTACAAATTTGCAACAATTCATTTATTGTCAGTTTTTTCCACTATTCTAGCGTGATTCCTTCCCTCCTATTTTCTATGAGCATTAAGGGTTATTTATTTTTATTGCATTTTTGTAGGTGTTAGGATCTTACAGCATGAAAGGCACCCTAAGTTGTAGCTACAGAGGAGCTGCAAGGGCAGCTCTGCCAGCTGAACACCAGCTGCACGGGGAGGGCACATACATCAGATGCAGACAAAACAACACCCTGGTAGCACATCCACATACGTTTAATGCACATCTCCAGAAAAATCAGCAGTCTGCTTTTAAATTTTAGCTTTGCAATCAAGCAAACAATTGCAATAAGCCGACTGATGACAGAGCAGGCAGGGAGAGGGGCACAGCTGCCAGGAACGGGTGCGAGATGAGCAGTTTGGAGGCATTTTGGGGAAGATGCTTCTTCAGCCCCCTCTGCTACAGCTGGTACCGGACAGCAGGCCCAGAGCACCCACCTATGAAATCTCTCTCTATCACACCTATAAAAATGATGCTGCAAATCTGAACCAACAGACCTGGTCCAGGGCCAGCAGGACTTGTGCTGGACAGGAGCTCTCCATCAGGAGCAGTTCCCAGGGGACTGTAGGACTGCTGGAACGGCTGCTGGGACTGGAGCTCTCCCGTGTGACCGTGGGAGGCTCGAGGCCTCCGTCACATTCACTTCAATTTAACGTGATGAGGTTTTGTTCACTCCATTTATTTCTTTTACAGTACTAATGAAATCTTTATATGGGTATTTGGAGGTAGAAATCTACTTACTCTAGTGCAACACAACTACTTTTTGTTTCTGATTCTTCCTTAGTTTTAAGGTTATTCCACATTAACTTTTAACTTCAGAAAAGTAAAGAACTGAGATTATCCTCTTCAGAACGTAGAGATTAGCTCTGAATGTATCTATGCTGATGTAATGCTCCAAAACTAAATCCAAACTGCTACTCAAGTACCACTTAAAATGTATTTCATATCTTCATAGTGCAACAAAAGATACCGACCACTGTTATCACGTGGAGAAACTCCACAAGCAGGTCTGAGTAGGAGATAATATTTGGGCTGGAGACTTAAAATAGGATTTAAAGTAACTGAAATGCCTATCTAATTTATTGCTGCAAAATTCAAGCATGAGACAGTATCTCATTTCTTCATAAAAAGGTGAAGTAGCAAAATAAGTCCCTGTCAAACGCAGAAGTGCTAGATATGCCCGTGTTTATATTAAAAACCTTAAGCTAGCTGCTTTGGTGGGCAAAGCTTTCAGAACCGTTTCAAAGGTAAACAAAAAGCCAACAGCAAACTGGAGGTGAAAGAGCATTTGCAGCGCAAACCCTTCCCATGAGGCAGGTTCCAGCTTCTCTCCTTAGGGAACCAGGTACCAACACACTCAGTACAGCCCACCACACATTGCATTTACAGTGAGAAAAAAGCAACTGCTAGTGAAAACAGACTTAATTTCAAACATGAAGTTTTAAACCTCCAGCGATTACGGCTGGTGATTCTTAGATCATTTCAGCTCCGGTCTATCCACAAACAGAGTTACCTTTCTCCTTCACCATGGCAAACAAATTCCTCTTGCAGTGAAAGCAGCAGGATTAGCTGAAGCAACTTAAACACAATCTCCTTTTGCAGCGGCGTTTGGCTGAGACGAAAGTGGATGGGGAAAGGGAGGCAGCTTATCCCGGAGAATTATCCTGCTGGGTTTCCCGCAGGACCTGAGCGCCGGCACCGTTCCCTTCCGCCTGGCGCCTCTTATCCTCCCGGGCGCTCCGATCCTCTCGTCCTGCCAGCGGCAGCTCCCGCCCCGCGCGCGGACTCCAGCCCCGGCACCGACGGCCCCAGGGGCTGCCGTGGAACAGACGCCAGCGCGACCAGGGAGCTCCTTCCTAGGAGCTTCCGAGCTCCTTGCTCGGTTGCTCGCTCAGCCTGAGCTGGGGGAGCTGCAGAATGAGCAGCGGCAGCAAACGGGGATTCCTCTGGTTAGTCACTCCAGGCTTGATTTTAAAGTCATTACCGAACGTGATTAACCAGATGTTAAAACAGGCTGAGAAGTAGCCTCTCGGTGTCTTCTGACCGTGGGACAGAGTAGAATAACCTACGGAATCTGTATAATTATGTAAAACCTACATAATCTGTGCAAATTGAGAATACTGCCTCTATAAACCACTCTGAAATAACAATAATAATAAAAAAAAAAACCCCGAACTGTCGCTGCTCAGTAACTGGCAGGCTCAGCAGCCCGAGTGCGACGAGGGCAATTCTTGCTGTACAACCCCATATGGACCACATGGCAGGATACCCAGTGCATCCCAGGATGGATACCACACAAGCCCAGGCTCCAGCTCCTCTCACAGGGTCCTGGGGGAACAAGAGTGGAGCAGGGAGCTATGGGAGCAGGGACCCCCGCCTCTTCTATGGAAACTGCAAGGGAGATATGGAGAAGAGCTTGGGAATTGTGGTGTCTCTCTGCAACCCACTTACTGTATATTACGTTTAAAATAAGTGTTGCCAGTATCAAGATTTTAGGGAGTCAGCCAAGCCTTAAGCATTGGGGCTCACGCTACTGTGTGTTTATGCCACCTACTTCTTCCACAGCTGACTGCTGCTCATTGCAGCTAGTTACCAGTTCCTGGTTACCTCCCAGGTACTATCAACCACACCACATCTTTCGGCCCAATTCAGAGGGCTCCGGCTCGGCTGCAGCTCGGTGCAACTTGTGCTGCAGGGCGTGTGACAGAGGCGCAGCCGCGTTTACCTGGCCCCGTGCTCCCTTTCCTTAATGCAAAAGCCTGGAGCTGGACAACTCCCGGTTCCCGAGCTGGGCTTGAACTGGAAGCCACACAACCACAAGCAGATCCCTTCTCCCATCTACTATGTGTAGCAGAGAGAAATGAATGTAAACTGACTGGCCACAGGCTCCACACAGAGCAGCAGAGGGCTGATAAATGGTGGAAAAGCAGAGCACTCATCCAGGGTTAAAGACCGCTGCAGGGCATAAATTCAAAGTGTTTGGTACAGATGTCGATATGTTGTCCAGGACAACAAAAAGAAACTAAACAAACAAACCTGTTCCACCAAGAAGAGGATCCTTTTCAATCAGTGAAATTGACTGACGTTCTTTACTTAAGGAAAAGGGTATATATAGAAATATAGTTCTATTTATATGCCTGTGTGTATACATATATATAAATATGTGTGTATGTATATTCCAGGCACATGCATGGGAAAACAGTTATTCCCTAAGAAACCTAGGCAGCCTTTCTATTGTCAGCAGTGCCAGGTGCCAGCGAAGCGGCACGGCGGCAGCCTCGCATTCCTGCTGCCCTGACTCACTGCGCTGCCAAGAATAGCGCCAGCCGGCGGCTCCGCCGCTGGAGCCGGGCTGGACGGCACCGCGCAGGACAGCGCCCACCGTGTCCCATTCCAGGGAGAGGCAGGGGGCTGCAGCTAGGCAGACAGCAGGGTGCTATGGAGCGCGTCTGACCCTCACCCATCAGTATTTACCATGATGCGCTATAGTCTCTATGCTCTCCATGCACGGATGCTGTTAACCTCACCCCCCGATCCCCCTGAAGGTTGCATCAACGTTTAACATCCATTTTTTTTTGCTCCAGCAGCTGCTGAAGCTGCTGCTGCTGCTCTGAGGACTCTCTGCCCTCCGAGTTCATCTCCTGCCTCTTTCCCATGTGCCAGGGATTAGCAGCGCTGCATCTCCGCTCTCCCGGCCGGAGCGGGAGCCTCCCCTTGCAGCACCGGCCAGGGAGAGCTGCAGCGTTCAGCTGCCCACAAACACAGGCTACAAAACACAGACGGCAGAAAATCATACCGGAGATTTGAGGACTCAACGGGGATTTACTCCCGAGTAAGAGAATTTGAAAATCAAATGCTGGCAGTATAAATAAAGCCTTTTTACACTAGAATGGTTTTAATCTCATTGTTTTAATCCTGAAAGCTACAACTCGCCCTGCTGCACAGAATCTATTCAAATCCCCTATCAAGGGGAGATGAAAGAGGAATGGTTAACAATTCTGGAAACAACCCCCTGGGACTTAGCGTTAGTTAAAGGTGTATATTTTAAACAAAAGTAACTTTTTTCTTTAAATAGCCTTTTGCACTGTACAACTCTTCCTTGAACACAATCTGGGTGAGTCACAATGAATATACAATAGTAGCTACACCACAACCCTGTGGGAATAACAGCCAAAAGACTGTTATTTTATGGTGAAAATACTCTGTGCATTCAGCAAAAGACTTGAGAGTCACCCCAATATTTCCCCACAAGGGTTTAACCAGTTTGTTCTGCTTGCTCTTGTGTGGTGATAATGTTGAAAATGTGCATGCAAGACACCAAGGAGCTTAGCAATGAGCTGAGGTTTGTTATTCTCATTTGAAAAGCTGGCTTTCACAGTTTCATTTTGCTCTCATTCTTCACAGATGAGACCATGGTTTATACGACTCATTGCCCGATTTCTGCACAAATTCCTCAAAACTGACTGTGATTTCTTGTTAACCAACTAATGAAGGAAACTGCCTGTTAGAAAACACGCAGGGAAAACAAAGGGAAGGGGGTGAAAGTTGTTCTCGTAGCTGACATCCAGGACATCCGCTATTTAGGTTTCACAGCCTCTGGAGGAGCACGGTTCCTCCCGGGCGCACGCTGTGGCCCCGCGACCATCACGTTGTCCTCAGCTGATGCTCAGGCAAATTCTGACTGAGGGGCTGTGTCTGAGCCGCAGCCTCCCCAGTGTGCTCTGCTTCTCTGGCCAGCTTGAATTCAAGCACTTGGTAATGTCAGTATTTATAATCACAGGGCATCATTCTTTCAAGGAAAATGAAATTTTAAATTACCAAATATATTATCCGAGTCAGCAAAACACAATCTATTTCATTGTGGTCTCTACACATTTGGGATGATTTGGGAAGATACTGTTTTCATAAGCAAAACCATTTCCTATTCTGTAAAATTAAATCCTTCAGGAATAACAACACTTCCCAGATTTTGGGGTACAGATTTTTTGACTTTCTGATGGCACTGGCAAGCAAGATTTTGTTAGGAAGCAACTAAGCTCAAGAATAGCAATACTAGTCTGCAAAAATATACAGAAAACAGTAAAATGGTGATGCCTGATTCACTGCAAAACAGAATAAGGAAGCCAGGCCACCCGGCTGTGCTCTAAGCAGTTCAAAGCCTGTAACACAGCTTTATGCAAAGAGCAGCACAACCCTCCATATCATCTTTCCCTCTACAAACAGATGAGAAAAGATGGTTAAAACCACACTTTACAGTGGCTCCAAACACAGAAAATTCAGTCAGATACTCTCCTTACTGTAGATCCATATATATGTTTAACTAGGAGCAGAGAATTATATTCCTGTTACAACAATTGACTTCCAAACTGCTTATGCTGCTGTTAATCCTTACAAAGGAGATTATGCTTTAATAGCACCTGCATGAACTTTTACACTATGCACACGTTTGATACCAGACTCCAGGCAATGAGCTGAGATGTAGTACAATAATATGCTGTAGTGATAGTGGGTCACACTTTTGATAAAAATTAAAAAATACTATATAAAATCTTCACTATCCACCTGCTAAAATCTGATGAGCAGCCTAACCAAATCACGGCCACAACCAGTTCTGCTGCAGATAGGAATCTAAGTGCACTGTCAGCAGCCCTCTGGTAGCTGCTGCTGACCGCTGCAGATGAGCCGCATGAAGGCAGGATTCCCTGTCGGGAGAGCCTGTCTCCAAGTGTCAAGCTTTCCCGGGCATGCCTAAGGTTAAAGAGATTTGTTATTGATTATCCACTTCAGAATTGGATTAGCTGCAGAACAGCTCCCGCAGGCTGCCATGGGAGCGTGGGGCTTAGAGAAGGCTGTGGGGGCAGGAAAGGCTCGAGGCTGAAGGGCTTCTCCAGGAGAGCTCGCTGGAAGATCCGCCGGAAGCCGCTTCCTGCCAAGCAGAGGCCAGGAGCGATCGCTTGGCTTCGCGGGATCAAGGGACGTGACCGAGCACCTCCCTACCCCTCAGCACAGGCCTTGTTCTGTAACCACACAAGCCTCTTATCCCTGAGGACGAGGCAATCCATCATGTGCATAACGGATATATACCCCTCTTACATTTAAACCAGACTAATCAATTTTCTCTGTGTCAAAGGAGAGCTTCCTCCTCAGGTTCCACATTAAATTATAAATAGGACTCTAAAAAAGGCGCCTAATTTGTGCTGCAAATGTATCTCACACCCCAACACATACTTTCCCATCCAGGGTCTGATCAGAAGAACCACAAAAACTCTCAAATAAGAGAAAAAAATGCTTTCTGAGAAGACGCAGCTTGGCTACATAGCGTAGTATCAATCTATCCTGTTACTACATCTTCCAATCTCTGAAATTAAGTTGGGAAGTTAAGCAGCTCTCAAACATAATTTTAGTAGCCCAAGAATACAACATGGCATACACCTAAATGCCGAAGAGTTCAAGAATTATAATTACATAAGACAAAATGGAAAGAGTTTTAACCGTTTTGACATGTGCCATTTTCAATCTCACCACCACAGGTCATGGTATCATATGGAGTCCATGTGTATAAGAACATGGACAAAGACATATGCCCTGATAGCCTCACAGAAGGTTGTCCCCTCACTTGCCATTCAGGGAAATGAGTGATGAACATTCCTGCTTTGTCCCTCTTACTTCTCCTTCCATTAGAGCTATTCCTTGTAGCTGTCATTTTAACAAGAAAACCCCTCAAGGTCTGCCAAATATCTGTCATCTTCCTAAACTAAAAGACACTTTTAAAGTCCTTGTATTAGGAGCCTACTTAGTGATGTCCCCACTTTCCATGCATGAAGGAGGAGAAGGTGCCCACCAGGAATGAGCACCTTCTCCTCAGCCGTATTCCGTTCTCTGGAAGAGCAGAGCAAGCGCAGGCCCCAGCTCTCAGCAGCAGAACCAGCATTTGCCGTTTCTTTTCCCCATCCCGGTGCCATTAGTACTTTACCTACTAGCAGAGCAGCTTCCTCAGCTTGAGAGCAGCTTCCACATGCAGATTTACATCCAAGCTGCCTTCATCTTTCCCACCTACGAGGAAATGACCCCTGGGGCGCCTGCGAGACGGGCAGCGCTCTTGCCGCGCGAGGCCACGCTAAACCCGCACTCCTTCTGCAGCGCGGCCGGGAGGAGCCTGCGTCGCACCTCGGCTGTTTGACCAAAACACCAGGATTGCACAACTGCCAGGGACGGACGCAGCGGAGGAAGCTGTGAGCAGAGCCAGAACAAAAGCTGGACTCCCAGTAAACAACAGCGGGGGCTGTGGCCAGTTTGCTCCCTCCAGGCACAGCTGCCTGTACCCCTCAGTGTTATTGAGTTAGAGAGCAAATGTGCTCTTTGCTTAAACTGCCTTTAAGTATTTTTACACTGCTGCTGTTACCTATGTACATACCCGCGCATTGTTTAATTGTTTTTTCATTATTTCCTTCTATTCAAATCTGATTTAGCTATTTTTTCCTCATCAGCATCTAGTAACAGTAAGAACTGCAACTGTGTTCTGGATAAAACAGATGACTGTTTAGACAGGAACGGGCTAGAGAGCCTCACAGGGGTGAATCCGGTTGCTCTCAACCATGGCCCTTTAAAGAAGATTAATGTTTAACTATGAATGTACTAAGCAAGTTAGCTTGGATCAAACTCAAAACATTGGCAACAACCTGTCCCTCAGTGCCTGGAAGGCAGACGCAGGATTCCAATGGTTAAGACATTAAACGTTCAGGTAATGTAAGTAAAAACATAGCCCCACCAGTGATTCAGTGGGAGCAGAGACTCTACACATAAGCAGAAAATGAAGTATTAGTTCCATTTGAGAAGCCTATGAATTACAAAGTGTTTTAGTTTTCTTGCTTTATTTTAAAATAAACAGAACTGTGCACATTTACAGAGCAAATATGTTCAGGGCTGAGCACAGACAAGGAGCTTCATTTGCGCCTCTTCCTCAAGCACGAGGCCATCGCTCAGCTTGTTTCACAGGCAGGTTTGCTCCTGGGGTGGTAGCTCTGAAGTGCCAGCGCCGGGTGCATAAGACAGCAAAGGCCTTCCCCTTGGAGCGCTGTGTGTGCACAAGTCCTTGCTATTAACAGGAGGGTAACACCAAGGCACCGCACAGAGAAGACAGAAAAGGCTTCACACTCGGTCACACTGGTGGTTCACAGAGCCCAAGGGACGGTAGCCCGCAGTGCCCGGCTGACCCTTACCAGAGACACGGGGCCTTTCACAAAACCCGGCCCCAGCTGCACCCTGGTATCACACAGGGCTAACCAGCTTCCAGAGCTGCTGCAAGCGATGCAGATGCAGAGATTCTTTCCAGGACAGGAGTCTCACCTCCATGACGTGCTCAGTCAGCCTAGAAACCTCTGCAGTAGCCCTGTAAAACCAAGTCCTTGCCCCTCTCTGGGTCTACAAGGAGGGGAAAATGTAATTCCCCAAATCTGAATTAGGAAGAGATTCAAAAGATCAAAGTCCTGCACTGGATCAAGCACCAAAACCATTGGTGACATTGACATAAACATTCAAAAAGATTCCACAACATGCTTAGGCAATTAGTTCCTCCACTTCACTGCCTCTGTAGCTACAAGCTATGTCCTTATTACCCAAGCTGGATCTTCTCCACCTCAAACAGAGCAAATTTCTTTCTGCACTTCTTAGTACGATGGAGGATACATCTCCGTTTCATAACGGACAGTTGAGCAAGTCTCCTTTTGATACACCAGTATCATTAAAATTACCTGTCTGTTTCTACCCTGGGAAAGGCCTGCCTCAAGGGTCTCTGCTAGAAGCACCTTTAGCAGCTAAGACTAAAGATTAAAATACAATTTATTTTTTCATTGTGCCTTCCATCTCTCTGCCCATGTAACAAGGGGGCAGCTGTTAAAAAACCCTGCAGACTCCATGGAGATTTTGAGCACTCCTTGGTACAAAGTATGGAAGATGGTGACGAGACGTGTAATGCCCTCTCCTCTCCTCAGCTGGGGCTGCTGGCAAGAACATCCCACCCTCCAGCTTTCTGCACAGCAAGAACATCCTACTGATGAGGAAGCAGGAGGATGTATGGGATCCTAGATCTAAAATAGTGGGGAAAGATTCAAGTGTTCATGCAATTAGGCCGTTGACACTCTGCTTGCTCCTGCGGCGCCCCTCTGATCCCCTCGCGGATGCCTCCTGCCTTCCTTCACATCCAACTGATCCAGCACAAGCAGCCATTCTCACAATCCCTGCTTTAACCTAAGACCGTTACATAAAACACGACCAACCTCGGCAGCAGGTAACGCAGGTGGGAACGTGGTGCATGGGGATACGCAGGGCACCACACAGAAGCAGCAGCTGACATTACCACATGCCAGCAGCAATACTGCTCACAAGTTGGATTTCCCTTTGAAAATGCATGGCCTTTCTTGCAACCGTCAATTTTTGCTAGTCCTGAATATCAAGCATTTTTCCCTGCCCTCATCTGTACCAGAGCCTGGCCTCAAGAGGCTTAAAACCACAAGGCAAATGAGGCTTTTTAGGTGAACCCAGCCTTGGCTGTTGGAAACCATCCGAGGGCCAGTTTACCTCCCAAAAAGCCACATCCTCTAGAAGCTCCATCAAGGTTGGCTGGCCAAACCAACCCAGGGACCACCCCGTCTTTCCCCTTCAACAATACAAAGCTCTTTGAGCTCTCATTTTGAAGTTTTCTTCGACTTTTAGAGTACTTCTCGCTGACTGCTCCATGCCACCAGTTAGCATGAGTTGGGACCACGTTCCCCTTAGGGCTCCAGTGGCACTTCGCACTTAGAGCGCTCAGTCTGCATGTCAGGGGTTAACCTGGCAGCCTCAAAGACTCCCTTCCTGAACACTAAACAGCCCTGCACTTGCTGAGAAAATCTCTGACCTTCCAAAAAGCTAAAAAATGGGCCTTTCCTGATGATTATCATTCCACATGTAAGCAGCAAGTGAAATATTTATTGCATCTCTGCATGCCTTGGACAGGGTCACTTCTAATCCCCGTCTTTAAAATGAAAGGCAGACGGCAAACTGTCCCCCAGCAGGGTACGTAAGCGGCTGCACCTCGCAGTGCTTGAGGCTCCATAATCCCCACGCGGGCACGTGGCCTAGCACAGGGACTCGGGCCTTGCCTAGCTTAAAGCTACACGCGCCTTCCACACGCAGGCCACAAAATGCCGCCCGTCCCGCCCAGCTCCCGTGGCCATTGCACCATTTTTGTCCTATTCCGATGCTGATGCTGTGATTTAAGCAAAACTGAGAGGTCAGACACCTCGCAGCTTCTCAAGGAGCATTTTGGCAGCCCATAATGGTAGCACCCATGTTGACTGATGAAAGACCAATGTGGCCCAGCGGCTCTGCGCCCGCTGCTCCACCGCAGCTGGGTGCTGATGGGCGCCCGACCTGCTCCCTCTGCGCCTGCTGACAAACGAGCGGAGCTGCCCAGGAGCCTGCAGGCCTTGACACTGATTTATAAGCCCCCTACACATTAGAAGAAACCCGCACCTGTACACAAAGGTGATGGCTGCAAGGGCAGAGTTTCTTTGGAGTCCTTGCATGGATCAATAATACAGCCTATCACCACTCACTCGATCTACTTTCTGAATTATGATTTACATAAATGCCAGTTCACAGCCATATGACATATTTGCCTCAAGTTTTAGCAATGACTTCACTGAAATTTTCCTTTTAACACAATTGATTACTTAGCAGTAACTACCCAAAACAGTATATGGGTTTTGCCCACTATTATTAGCCTACCATGAAGTTAAATGGGTACAGAACTAATTAGCAAAAAAGCTATTTGCACAGAACAAAAAAATGTTATCAAGCACTGCGTAGTAATAAACTTGAAAGTAGATATTTGAAAAAGGCTTGTCTGCCATTGACAGATACCTGATGTTAACATTTTTACCAGCTGAACAGAATGACAAGCATATGCAGTCTGCTTCATCTGCCAAGGGACAGGCAAAATCCCAACACAAGCAATTGAGAGTATCAAAATTGAAGTTCATAATGCAAGTCTCAAGACACTATATGCAAGATCCATCCGAACACACAGAACCAGTTTAATAGATTGGAAAACCAGAGGGAAAAAAAAAAAAAAACTGATTCATACTGGATCTTAGCAAATCAGCTAAACAGATGAATACACCACTCTCCACCAATAAATAGCTCTCCTGAAGAATAAAATGAAGATCAATATCAATAAAAAACAAGCCACAATCAAACAAAAAAACCCACAGAAATTAAATTTTCAGAATCATGCTGTCTACATTACGCTGCATCCTGAATACTGTATGCAGTTCTATCCCCTGTCTTTTCAAGTGTTATAATAGGGCTAGAAAGATATAGGTAAAGGCTATAGGCCTCTAAAGGACTTCATAGGCACAAAGAGCATCTAAATAAACTATGGCTGGCTATCCTTGGAAAGAAGTATGTGGGAAAGAGATACAAGAGAGGTCTAAAATAGCACGTGACAAGGAAAAGGTGAACAGGGAATAACTGTTAGTTGTCTCTTGTGATTCAATATCAGGCAGCTTCAAATGAAACTAATAGGCAATGGATTTAAAATAAACAAAAGGAAATAGTTTCATAAAACATTTACTCATACTCTGAAAAACTCTATTACAGGATGCTGCATTTTCACAAGCTGCTCTTCCAGCTTGAGTACTTCCGCAGATTAAGACCCTTTTTGTTCCAAGATGGCCCTGTAGAGATAGCTGTATCTCTATCCATCAGCTACTTTTGCCTTTTCAGATTGATTTGGTATTATTCTTTTCAATCCTGTCATTCACTAATTTGCACCTGAGCACATCCGTGGTGACAAACTTCTTTCTGCTAAGCAAAAACTATGCCAACAGTAAAGCAATCCAATTTATAAACTGAGAAAATAAACAAGATCTGATGCCAGTCCTCACTTACCCAGATCCTTTGGGCTGTCAAACAACTGCTCACATAAGTAGTAGTCATCTGGATTCAGGTAGGGCAGCTGCTTCAGTACGCTCTTCTTGGGAATGAGATATAAGACCTCTGCAATGTCCCCATCCTCAATAATTGACATCCTTTTGATTGAATTTCTGAATTTCACCTTTTCCAACACCAATTCCTTACTTTTACTCGAGCCACACAGCTTCCCAAAGGTGTTCAGAATGGGGAAGGAAGGCATTTCTATCAGCAAGAGGAGAGGGAGAGCAACCTGCAGTGCACTTGCTCAGTCTACTACTCCAGCACACTGTCCTTACAGATCCTTCTCTTTTTCCCTTATCCAGCAAAGGAGATTAAGGAAGATATATTTTTAGTGATTATCTTCAAGAGATTATGACAGTATGCTTGGTCAGGTGACCACCATCTAAAACTATTGTAATCGGTTACAACTCATCCCCGGGAATGCACAAACCTGGAGGAGAGACACAGAGAGCATCTTAAAATCGGATTAATTATACGGGGCAAGAGAAAGAATGTATCTGAGGTAAATAAGAGGATTAGTTAAAAACAAAAACCTTGCTGTGGTAAAAATCTCGTTATGGAAGAATCACCATCATAAGCTACACCTGTGCACCTGTGCATTTAACCTACCACATCTCTGCTGTCTGCAAGGTCTGTATTTACTATGGAGAAAAGGTTACAGGAGAGGCAGGGCGTGTTTGTCCTCCTTTCCGAGGCACGTACTCAGGCTGACGAGCACGACTTCATAAGCAGATTTCTTTGGCAAAATCCCTTCTGCTGCTTCCCATGTCTAATACAAACAGATGCATTTAAGCTTCCCCCTCAATACGGGGGGCTGGTTTCCTCACACGCTCATCCTCCCCGCTTTCCTGTAGGGTTGACGGGAGAAGCTTCGTGGATACTGTGCCAACTCTTAACTGCTTCACTTACAAGCAGTATTTGCATTAATCCAATTCTAGTAACTTGCTAATCTAATCATCTAATGGATAGTTCTCCCTGGGTAAAGGCAGAGTTAATCATCCACCAGGCACTGGAAAGTCACAGGAAATTCCAAAGCCAAGGAGTAAAACAAACTAGAACAGCATTTATCATCTGTAACAGGAAGCTGCAGGTAGGAGCCAGAGCGGGCCCCAGCTCAGGGCGCTTCAGGATCTTTATTCGGCTGGACTCTCCAAGAAAACAGCACAGGCAGCGCTCAGCCCAGCCTCTCAGCTCGGCTGCACGTACAGGGGTCATACGCAACCACAAAATGAGCGGGGTAGTAACTGCACGGCTTCCACAAAGGCTTTCACTAAATTAGAAGGTGAAGAAACACCAAGATAAAGAGCTTCCTAAGCACAGGGAGAAACTACGAGGAACGTCAGCATTTAACCCTTCTCTCAGTACCCAAATAGAGCTCAAGTACTGCCTACCAACAGCAGTAGGGTTTGAGGACTCTTTTATTCGCTGTTTTAAAGACAACGTATTCTCTCTCCAGCCCAGTCTTGGATTATCTATTATCACAATTTTCCTTTCCTATAAGATCATTTGGGTTTTATTTTTAAAGTAGTGTTGTCATGAAAACAACCCTGAAACCCTGGTTCCTATTAAACAGCCACTGTTTTTTTTAACCAATCATACACACATGGGACAAGGCCGGTATAAATCACCACCACTGCACTGATTTCACTTGGGTGGTGCTTATCTCTATTTGAGCAGGATTTGGCTCAAGCAGCTAAGAATTAAGGGGTTTTTCCTAGAGCTTTTTCTGCCAGGTCAGAGATCACAGATCTCGGCGCCGCCGCGTTCCACAGCATTCCCCACAGAAATGAAGCTCTGCAGCAACTTCTCGCTCGCTTCCTCCCAGATTTCCCAGCCTACTGACCTGCACCCCGCGGCCACACAGCAGAGCGGCCAGAGCTCCTTAGACTCCGGGAGCTTTCCTCGCCTCAGCTGAAACTGGATCATCCATCTGTGCTTGCAGTAGACTCACAGGAGACGGTCAGACGCACTCTTTCTAGCACACACCTCTCAGGATAGTTTAACTAGTGTTATTTATTGATGGGCAATCTGCATGGGATGTTACTCAGCTGCACCAGCACCTCTCTGGATGCTGGACTTTGCTCTTCGAAGAAGGTGAGGCTGGAGCACCCAAGGCACGAGTTAACTGTGCTGCAGTTAAAGCTGCAAACACAGAACGACAGGCTGGGCCAGGAAGTTCCCAAAGGTCTGCTAAGGTTTCAGCAGAGAAACTCTGGCAGAAGAGCCTGCCCTTTCCTCCTGAATGACTCTGGAGGAGGCACACAGAGATACAGGTGAAGGGGCAGAGCGGAGGCACGAGAGGCTGAACCCTGTGGGGTTGTTTCTGTGCTTGCTAGGCAAGACCTCGGCAGACAGAGCAGCCTGCAGCGCTAACTTGAACGGAAGCAGAGAAGCCAGTGTCCTTCTCCCACAGCGTCTCCACCACGGGAGCCGAGGTGGCGACTCTGCAGAAGGGTCAAACGCCACCTCAATTAGTTAAGTGTAACGTGCTCTCCTACCCCTGAGACTCACAGCACTGCGAGGGGCAAATCAATTTCGATGCACGTTGCATGACTTTCACACATCCTAAACAATCATCCTGATTTTTAATTTTGTTCAAGTCGCACCCCTTTATTCACAGGGCAGCACTGATGCCCCTTCCCAGCCCTGGCTACTGCTGTCAGCATCTGACAATGACATTTTCAAGGGCCAGATGCTGGATACTGCTTGCAATGCAAAGCAGTTCGATTTTCTGTTAGTGTTTTTAAAGTATAAGGCATATCTTTAAGAGCCTCCATCCTGCCAATATGTAATATAAAAGGGCAAGCAGCAGAAGTGAGCAAAACAAGACCAGGAAGCATCATGAAGGTTTCTCAGCCAGATTCAGGGCTGTTGAAAGCAGCTGGCTCCAAGGGTCAGCTCCTTTCCTGTGGTTAGTGCAAAGGACAGGATCTGAGGCAGCCTTGTACAACAAATAGTTACCAAACAGTAGGATTTAGCATTAGCCAGAGTCTAAAAGTCACTGGCAGTCTCTGATCACTTAGCTGAGGCACCCCAGCAAATGGAAAAGGCCGATTGCTAACAAACTTGGTGGAAAGAAAAGTTCTTGAAGGAGGCAGGGAGGAACCAGACCTGCCCAAGGCAGAGGCAGCGCTGAGGACCTTCTTCTGGTGTCTCTTTGAAGCAGGGAGATGCCAGGCCCTGGCTGATCCGAGTCCCCAGCACAGGGTGCCCCAGGCTTCACGGACAGGCCTGGCATTCACATGCATTGCTAGGCATGACCACCATGGCAGGGACTGCATATGAGATACAGACCAGGTATAGTGGATACTTCAAACATCTGATATCACTGCTGCTTTTACATATGTTTAAGCTACACATTTTCATCTGTCTCGAAGTTTTTTCATATTCAGTCCATTTGACATTCCCTAATCCAGCCAACTGCAGGCTGATGAAGTACCTTATAGCTTGTATACAACCCTGAACAGTCCTCTGTACCAGCGCTGGTTGGAGCAAGCAGCAACGAGCCTTATTTACCATGGAGCCCACGGGCTGCACAACAAAGCTCAAGCTCCAAAGAGCAGCCAGGATTAGACACCCAGGGGGCTCAATCACAGATTCGTTCGCTCCTGAAAGGCAGACCTGCTCCGTGCTCTTATGATGCCACCTTCACCCACGTCCGTCATCAGGATTCAATTTTGCAAAGATGCATTTCAGTGTAATTTTATACTGGCTTTGGAGAGGGGGCAATCAATAAGCTGAACTCAGGGAAATTTTGCTGCAAAGAAAAAAATCAAAATAAAAAGCAAACAGAAAATAGATTGAAACCAAAGCAATGTTTCCTTTTCCCTCCTCAGACCACTTCAGAGGGTAACGCATTTACTGGGCAGTTACACAGCCGCAAATAGGATGGAACTATCCGAGACAACAGGATTATCTTCTCCTATGTCTTCACAGATACCAAGCATAAAGAAGAAATAAATTGTTAAAACAGATGGAAACCCATAATACCAAGAAATACAGTTATCCAAGTGATTCTAAAAAAATAAACAAAACAGCAAGAGAGAACAGAAAGATCATTCTATTTTTTTTTCCACATCTAAACAAACACAAACTTTCCAGTTATGGTAAAATCGTCCAATATATGTTTGACACACATCTTCCTTTTCACTTTTGCCACATAGAGTTTACTCACTCAAGCCTGCTGAAGTACAAAAATACTTCGACATTTGTTGCAACCTGGAAGCAGCAGCTCATCAGTATAACAGAGATTAAAATGCAGACTTAAATCAAAACTCACAGCTTTTGCACATCAGAATTAATACTGTTCCAAACCCACCTTTCCCTCCATGCCTCCCCTGCGCAAATGTTTAGATTCCTTTACCTAGGCGTCCAAAGCAGGCCGTCATTTTCTGGGCATACTGACACAAGCCGCTCTCGGCGCGGGATTCCTCGGCAGGCACCAGCTCGCTCATTTCTCCAGAAGGAGCCTCCCAGCCTTGCAAAGCCAACGAGCTGCTCCTTGCTCGAGAGATGAGAGGACTACGGAGCTTTGTCTCCCACTTTATTGCCATTAATAATTCAGGCACTACATAAAATCTGCTGAGCTCTAAAAACCAGCAGTGCAAAGTTACTTTGTGGCTTCTGAAGTGATTATGATTTAGCCCTTAAAAATTATCTCAGCTTATTCTATCCCAGTAGTTTACAGGTAATATTTTCAGATTGCAGCGAGATCCATTCTTCTGCACTGCTTCTGCATTGCTTCTGCACTACAGAAGATACAGTTGGGCTAATGTTCAGCTCGTTGACACATTTAACATATTCACCCAGCTCAAACCCAGCAGCAAAGTTACCAGCATCACAAAAATATGTTACCCTCCAAAAAGCAGACATGCTCACTGCTGTACAAAGTTTATTATCCCCTCATATATACCATACTGCAATCCTAAACATTACATATTTTCTGGGGATTGCAAATGAAAAAAAACTCCACTAATAGCATCATCTTATTTTCTGGTATTTTTAGCACAAGGAATTTCAAAAAAACTGCCTTGAATAACAGGGAGGGGGGAGTCTAACCCAACCGCATGGATATCCTGGCTCATCCACACATGCAGGCAATGAGCAACTGAAACAGCAACCCACTAACTGGGCACCTCTGCGAAGAACCCACTCGGGATCCTTGTTGCTTCCACGGGCAAGTGAGAGAAATGGGTTGAACTCCACGCAACAGGAGGAACGGTCAAAAGTTGGGAAGAAGATAAACAGGAATGACTGAGCAGTCCTGCTCTGGGCCCAAAGCCACGGCAGGCCACAGGTACCGGTCTCTCTTTCGTGTCTCTCAAACACAAGTTGCTCTCAGACTAATCAGAAAAAGAAGAGGGTCAGAAAGTGTTCTACAAATCACACAGTCAGTGCTAAACGAGGGCAGAATGGCTTGGGTACATACTCAGAAGGCCGTTGCAGGCCAGGAGCTCCTCATAACAAGTGGGCTCCATGCACACTGGTGCTTCCTCCTCCTCTCGGTGCCTGCTGCTGCTTCCCCAAGACCACGTGCATTCATAAAAAAATGTTGAATAGTCATAATAATGACTGCTGATGTCTGTATTAAGCACTGGTATTACTCACAAACAACTTCTGGAAAGATCAATTTTAGCCTATCAAGATGCAAATTTTACGCACAACCGATCAGAAAGCCTCACTATTTATATCTACTGTTACTTCAATGATTTCGTATATAAAAGCAAATGATAGATCTGAGAAAGCACTCATGGGCATTGTGATCTTTCATTGTGCTAGATGCTCTCAAGAATCCTTGTACATACAAACTTAAAGCTTCTGCTCAGTGCTGGAGCTGTATCATGATCATAAACACAGCAACAGATAATTGAATTAGTCATTTAGAGAAGCAAGAACAGGAATGACCTGCCCAATTCTCCACATTCATGCTCCCTACAGCAAGAATCTCTAGATTTTCTGATCTGAAGGTTTTATTGTACTACTCCATTTCCTATTATTTTGATCTATATCACATAGTTAGAAACTGTGAGGCTACTTTTGGAACAATTATACTGTTAGGTGGCCAAATGCAGACACAGGTGCAAGAGTTATTCAACAAGTTGTAATGAAGCAATCAACAAGGTGTGAGTACCTAGGGGACAGGGAAGAAGTCAAGGAGACAAAGATCAACAGGTAGGAAAAAAACCTACCTAGAAGAATGCACTGGTATTCAGTTAAAATGACTAAATTTACCTTTACTTTGTACTCAGTTACAACTGTCTCTAACCCGCCCTAAGCTGTGAGTATAGTTTCAAAACAAGCTTGTTCATATTTTCTGCTTTTTGAACTCTGTAATATCTGTTAACCCAACCCATATTAACAAGAAGCCAAATAAAACATGGAATTCCAACTTTAACAACCAAGCAAATGATTCTTCATATTCCCAAAGTTATTTCATTTGACAATCCATTGAATTTCTGCCCTGCTAATGATTTTTGCTTCCTGATTACTAATCAGATGCAAGTTTACTGAATTTGTATTTTCAGCCTTCGTTTTCAGAGCCAGATTGAAGACAAATCATAAAAACATCAGCAAAAGGCACCACAAAACACCCTCCTACATTATGGAGACCGAGACAGGCCCAGCAGTCCACAGATCCCTAACTGGTCATTTCAGTGGTTTCAGTCCACGCAACAAAAACCAAGACACTCGTACAGATCATTCTTGCCTTTCTATGATAAGATTGATGGCACTCCTTAAGTAACAAGAATTCACCAAAATGCCCAAATTTACAAAAAAAAAAAGTTAAGTAACCTATACTACTGCCTGTGACAGAAGAAACACGTAGCCCAAAGATGAAGGGTGACGGTATTACCAGAAAGGTGGAACAGCTTGTTGGAAAGAGCTAACTCAGAGTTAGCCCTTTCTGCAGTGAAATCAAAGGTAAAATTAATGTGTGCCAAAGCCCAGCTGGGCAACCCAGTAACCACGCCTATGGGCTTCTTATCAAGCCAACAGGGTTTGGACCTCACTGCTATTACAGCTGATGTAATAGACGATGGCTAATCCAGTAGCCAGCTTCCATTAGAAGCACCTGCCTTTGCAGCGTGCGCACACACACACACAAAACCCAGAAGTACAGCAGAGCAGCTAAGAAACTGAATTAAGTTGAAGGTTAAACAGGACAGAGTCACATTTCTATCATCTTGGCATGCCAAGAGATCTTGGCCTCTCCCAAAGTGGCATAGGGCAAAGAGGTAACAGTTTTACACATTTCCAAACTATGCTACATTGGGTTAAACTAATTCAGAAATAAGAGAATACTTTGATTTTTTTTCCTTGGTGATCCTTCCAAAACACACATGCCACTGCTTTTCCCTTTATTTCTGTAAAATCTGTTATCAAGAGAAAACCCAAAGGAAAACACTATCACATTTCTATCTCAGGACTTAACTGAAGACCACGTAGGGCCAATTTCCTTTCTCAAGTGATGACATTTGCAAAATCTTTCCGCTGAATTGAAGCGTTGTGCTCCGCTTCCCGTTATCAACCGTGGATGGCAACTTCCATGGCACGGGAGCCGCGTGAGCCTGGCTAACAAAAGAGTAGTTTTGCAGGGCTTTGCAAGGCTGGCAGCAGCAAAACGAGCCCCTCGCAACATCTGCCCCTTGGCTGTGGTTCCAGGAAGCGAATCCGAGCAGTTTCTCCCACTTGCAGCCTCCACCAAGCAGATCCCTCAGCGGAGCAGCACGGTTTAAGATGAAACACACAGAAATGCGAAAACAAGACGCTCGAGATGACAGTTGAGATCCAGAGGCACCTTCCAGCACACGCAACTATTAGCTGGGCTAAAACAGTACCCAGAAAATCAAGTACCCAGAGAAACGCTGACAAGATGTTAGGGAAAACCCCAACAACGTCCGTGGGCGCAGGACTACCTGCTGCCTTTGCAGGCCTTAAAACATCCTTCCCAATAGCGGGCGCTGGCCCCGTCAGAGGTTAGATACAGACCTGCTGGATACGAACAAACAGGTTAAATCAGTTTTATAACTGCACTGTTTCTATACTGAATAATCCACTTTTATTAATATCGCTAATATATAAACAAACTTTTCTAAAAGCAATTATTATTGCTTCTTTAAAAGCAACAAAACTCTTCCTAAAACTGAGAACTCACTAGCATGCTGCCAGCATTCCCGCGACACTGCACCTGCAAAACAGCCTCTATTTTAGCATTTTTAATTATCACAAGCCTCAAGTAGTGTGCTCTTTAACATAAGTCCCAAAGACAAGGGGCAGCAACATCTAAACAAGTTACAGCTGCATCCAGAATACTGCATGGACATCTATTCTACCTCATTTAAATAAACTGTCAAAAAAAAAATACCACCACCACCACCAACAACAAAAAACCCACGTAAGTGTTACCAGATAAGGCAATTTTGCCTATTATCTCTGATCCAAAAATTCTATTTTTTAATCACAGTTATATTGTTTTTGCCCCAAACAACAACAACAAAAAAAGGGAAATGTGGTTGCTGTGACTAGAAGAGTGCACAGTTGGTCGGGTTATGGAAATAGGTGCAATTCAACCAAAAAATATTCATCGTCCTTTTTATCAACTCAAAACTGTATTTCTGATTAGTCTGAAAAAAAACCCAGTATCTCCACCCTTGACTATTTTCAGACACTAAATGTCAGCATGCGCATTAAGGCTCTGGTCTATTGGAGTATTACAAGGGAGGTGGCTCAGCACTTTCTTTCCTGGCAGCACAATTAAGACCAATCTATTGAACTGTATCACCAAGAATGCTGCACTGCATATTCTTATAACAAAAGCAATCCACTGTCCTTATCAGTGCAAAAGAACCACCTGTACTTGCTGACAAGTGATGCTATTTTGCAGGTAGGTTATGGCTACGGCTCTATGAAATACAAATATAAAATTGCTGCACCCCCAAGAGCTCCTATGCTCCAGCAACTGACTCGGAGGAAATCAAAAGCTCCCGCAGCCCAAGGCTCAGCAAGACCCCCCAACTTTCACAGGGCTGCACACGATGCTCACAGCTGAACAGATGTCTGAGCAACCCTAAGGAATAATTATCTAAAAGGATCATGGCAAAAGTTGCCATGCCTTCAGACAGCCACTATAATACTCTTCTTTTTCTAGTCATTAGCAATGCAGATGTTTCTTATATTTAAGGAAGTACTTGAGGTGAACGTACTTAACGTCTACAATCAAGAAAACGTTTTATTTTCTTCTTTTTACTTTATTTAGCACATAAATCCAGTAAAGACTCACTTAAAGAATAATAAAAATAAATCCCAAAACTGGAACTAAATTATGTTCTAAACCTAAAGAGCTAAAGATGGTTCATTAAAATAGCACCCCATTGTGTTTCACATTCATGGTGCCTTGTCAGATGATCACAAATGTGGCATCAACTCAACATGCCAGATAAATGTAATTCTTTTAATCAAACATTTTTCTTCAGTTTTCCTTTCCTGACCTCAGACATTTTTGTCTCCAGCTGAGCAGAGAAATTCTTTGTGATATTCTGTTCACAGTGGCGACTTCACAGTACCTGAGACAGAAATAAGCTGGAGAGCAAAGAGATCAAAGCTGAAAGCTCACTGCTCTTTCAATCCTCATATTTATGCCTTGTTTAAGTGTGATGTGCTGTAAGCATGACATGAAAGAAAGCACCACTCCTCTTGTTCCATGTTAAAATAACCTGGCTATTACTGTACTCTCTTTCCTGACGCATCACATGATTACAGAAACGTACATAAATTTGCTCAAACACTGAAAAAAGAATTATCTTAGAAGAGTCTCAGTTCACCGTATAACTTGCTAAACATCCAAGTTTAACGTCCACCCTTTCTCTTCACAGTGCATCTTCCACTGCCGACGTGAAGGCTCAGAACACACGATCTTATAAAGAATTAAATATTTCTGTTGGTGGATCAAACTCCAATGGTCTCCACCATAGAGGCCGTTCTTGGAGCCCAGCATAACTCAAAAGGGCCAACTGGCTCCAAAGGGCCAACCCTGGCCATCCTGTTGCCCTCCTGCTCAGTGAAGCCCCCAAAGAAATTCCTTCTTGGTGCTCCAGGCACTAATTTAAGTATCTAGCAGAAGCTGCTAAAAACTTCTTGTCAATGTCTGTCAAAACCAAAACTAAGAATAGGAGGTTGCCTTTCAATGTAGTGGAAAGTATGGCACTGCTGCAGGATGCCAGAGATGACATCAGATGAGCTCATCACTGCCAACATTCCTCCTAAAAGCAGCTTTAAATACGCTGTGTTGGCTAAGCCTTGTTTTGTAATTAAATAAATCCTACAACACTGCTGCTTCCTTTCTTGGTCAGCACTATGCTCTGCTTAACGCATCAGCAGTGTGTGCACACACAAGTCACTGGGAGCCATTATTAACTACACAACTGACAGTTAAGCAAAATTAGGTCTTTACTATTAACTCATGCTTACACAGGCATCATGTTCCACACTGCAACGTCTCAAAACACATCGATGGAAGAGAAAATAGGCTCAAGGAATTTAGTTCAAGAACTCAAGGAATCTAGTCCAAGTCAGTTCATGACATGGCATGACATCTAAAACAAAAAAACTCTACTGGCATAGAGCAAGTTGAGGGTTTAGACCTCTTGGGTATTCGTTCCTTGGCCTCACTTTGCAGAGATGATGCAGGTTCGTTTTTTCTTGCTCAAGAGGAGTCTTTACTCAAATAAGGTTCGTGAATTGGCACTAAGAGAAAAAAAAAGCACAAACACACGAAACTTCTGGAGCTGACAGGACACTACAATGGGGGAACGTGCCCTTGGCTTGAAGACACAGCTATGGCTGGTTTGTTCTTTATCAATGGTAAAGAACTAGCTCAGCACAGAACAGGCCTAATCTTACCCCAGTGCTCTGATATGTATAATGTTGTGCAGCGGTGCCTATCAAATGCACTAAGAGCTATTCCTGGTGGGCACTAAATCAAGAGTCTTGATCCAGCAGCAGAAGTGGAAGGCGTTCAGCCTCCAGGAAGCTTACAGTTTGGGAATAAAAGACAGGTAACAAGGTCTTACCAGATCAGGAAAGTCATCTTAGTGGCATCATAAACTATGGGACAGGAGATGCGATCCAGCAACACTACTGCTTTCTGCCAGTTAAGGTCATGAGTCTAGGGCCAGCCATGAATCTAGGGCCATTACCGTTCCAGCAGGTGAATATTCAGGTAGCCCTTCTGTTCCTTCCTCATGCTTAGTGGTCATCACAGTCTCTTTATATAATTCCTGCTACTTAAGAGATGTTAAATGCTGAATCGATATAGCCGCTAGCTCCACAGAAAGAGCTCTCCAAAATAAAAAGTCTTTCTCAATATACAAACTTTCCAAGTTCAGCTTTGTCATGCCCTCTAGGATTTACATCCTCAAAGGGTCTTCATATATTTCAGTATGCATTTTCGTTGATATGTCTTAGGAATAGTTGTGTAATTAACTAGAGACAAAAAAAAAAAAAAAAAAAAAAGAGGAAAAAAAAATATGTTTAAAAAGCAGCCAGCCTGTCAGGCTCTGCTAATGAGGATGACTGATGAACTTCTGCAGCAGTGAGCTGTGTTTTCAGATGATTCAGTTAAAACAGGTGCTGACCGGCATGGGATTTATCCGTGAAAACCCTTGTGTTATAAACACGCTCTGCATATTTTCAGACTGAAACTGGCTGGCAGCTTCCCATTATTTCCTTTTTAACTATGAACATGCTAATCCATTATTCTGCAGTGGTTTCTGTTTGTTTGGGGCTTTTTTCCCCCGCACATTTGCACTTTCTTTGGAATCCACACCCTCCCTGTACCCTTCCCAGAGCTGGTTAATCAGTTCTGAAGAACTCGAGCCTTTCAGTTCTCCAGCTGCCTCCAGGATTATCATCAAAATAACGTCTGGCCTTTAGACTCAAAATGGGCATCTGACAAACGGAAGCAGCGAATCATTTCTCTATAGTGTGAAAAGCAACACATGAAACTGAACTATAAACAAAAGGAAAGCATCTTTTCCGTTATTTTAGTGAAATGACAAAAAAAAGCATCAGTCTGAGTATCTGTGTGTATTATGTTTCAAAACTGCCAGACTCTCAACTTCCTGCTAGTGGTGAGAAAGGGAAAATTCCCCATCTCCAGGAGCAGTGAGAGGGCATCGCCCCTCGTGTCCTTCAGTGCTGTGGTGGTCAGTTTATCTCCTGGAACCCAGTGGTTGGAGCAGATCCCGGGCTCAACTCGAGCTCCGCTGCACTAACTGGAGTGCGCAGAGCTCTGCCCAAGGCTTCCCCCCTGCTTCTCAGTGTGACATTTTTGAGGAAAAGGGAGCAAAATATGCAGTCTAAATCCCACTGGATTGGGACCAATGTTCATTTGACCAGTGTGGAAGAGTATGGCAGGTTCCTACATCAAAACAATATAAAAATATCCAAATTTAACTGAATACTAACAGCTTATACTTCTCTGCAGAAAAATATATTCAAACTGAAGCAAAATTAAAATAAGAAAATACTAAGAAAGGAGGGTGTAAAAGTAACTTTGTAAGCCTAAATCAGCACATGCTGAAAGAAACAACCGAAGTAGGACTGTTGTATTCAGGTCAATATTATGTTACACCTTTGGTCTAAAAAAGCTACCTAGCAACAGCAAAAAAGTGGGATTTTTGTTTTTGTTTTTTTTTTTCCCCTATTATAAACAGATGGCAGAAGGCTGGGTTCTTTTTAAGGTAAAGTGAAACATTTTATAAATAGATGTACAGATCCCTCTAAAACGTACACCTACACGTTTTTGAAGTGCCAGACCTACATAGATAGATCAGTGTAAGATGTTATTTTTAAGCAGCAAGCATCGGATTAGACAATACAAAGGAAAAAGCAAGTTTTCCTTCTGCCAGTTCCAACCCCTCAAGTGAAGTGGGTCCCTGAACATCTTATTTACTTCCCCAAGCAGAACAGAATAAGCAAGCATAGCCAAGTACCCACACCAGAGTTATTAAGAAGGCTAAATACATCTTTTACACATATCTTAAATATGTATTTTTAAGTATACTTCCTCCCCCTACCGCCCTCCTGACTTTTTTCAAAGTTCTGATATTAAAAGAGAGAAAAAAATTAACAAGGGAGTTAAGATTTGCAGGCCTTCGGGATGCAAGGGGCACCCTTTACACCACTTGGTGTCACTTACCACCAAGGCTGTGCAGCCTGTTCTCTGGTGGGCAGAGCAAGGTGCTCGGAGCCTCCTCTCTTAGCAACTGCTCCGGGGTTGCTGCGTGTGGGCGCCCCGTCCGGCACCTCTGCCTGTACCTACAGTCGCACCCGCAGCACCGCGGGACACTCGCTGCCCAGCAACAGCCGCCGGGCGCCCTGCAAGCCGCCCCCCCAGGCAAAAGCAAACAGGTGACAGGCAGTGTGCTTAGTCACCAAGGCACACGTTGTGCAATAGTGTCTCCTCAGGATCAATTCCAAAGAAAGCTGCTATCAACAACACCCTAAAATGCATCAGTTATCAGCTTTTCAGTCAAAGCTTTAATTAATGGCACCTGGAATTCCTATGTCACCTTCCGTCACCTTCTGTGTCACCTTCCTGTTTAATAGACAGGGACCGGGTCACGGCAATCACATCATCTTTGCTCACAGAATCTGCAAACAAAGCAGCGAAGCTGCTCTCACAAAAACACACAGGGAGTCAGGGCCGGGTTAGAGAGACTCGAGCTGGTCCCCCGGGCTCTGCTGCCGCCGGGGACCACGTGTCCAGCCAGGGCTCTTCCGCCACGTAACAAAATCCGCGGCTCACAAAAAGCACCTGCCTGGGAAGGCGCTTCAAGGTGTTCCCTGCTTCTTCAGTGAGGGCAAAAACTCAGCTAAAGAAATTGCTCCATCAGCAATAGCTCAACCCAACAGAACTTCCTATACCAAGGGAAAACAACCTGTTTTCCCTTGGTATATCCCAGAATTCAAGACCCGTGGATGGTTTAACCTCTGTCATTTATTTAGAGAGATTTATAGAGCAGAACTAGCTCAGGACGAACCTTTGCTGTCGGCAGAGCTCCGAGGTACCCGCAGTTCCATTCGCGCTCTCGGGCTGGGAGGCTCCTGGCCCTTGGGAGCTCGAGGCTTTCGGCGGGAGCTGATGAGGAGCAGGGGGAGAGCTGGGCTCCGGGGTGAGGGCTCCCTGCATGGCTCCACTCCCGCCTTTCCTGGGCTGAGCACTGCCGAGGGAGGGGCCCTGGCAAACTGGCTGCACTTCTGGTCCCAAATAGTTTAAAGGAAAAGTGAGTATTTTGCTCTAGATAACCTCTTAGTCATCTGGACTAATTGGTATGTTATCAAACAGTGAAATATCTCAATATATTGGTCACGTCAAAGCTGCTGTTATCACTGATAACTTTCTTTTTCAGGCAAAAGGATCCTAATCTGCCATAAAAGCTGGCTGAAAGTAACAAACTTGACCCCTTCTATTTTAATCCATGTCTCCACTCCCCTGCTTTTCATCTATGCATTTATTGTGCTTAAGGAAAAGAGTAAAAGAGGTGCACTGTCCCAATTCCCCCCTTCCCATGGCAGGGAAGCCAAAGCTGTGCCCAGCTTCGGTGGGCTCCGGCAGAGCGTGGACTTCCAGGCACTTCCATTTACACACTCATGCAGAGCAGGAGCCGAACGGTTTCACACACGGTTCAATTACTGAGTCTCCGTTTGTGACAGATCTGTGTCCAACACCCTGTTCCCCCTGCGGCCTCTGCCCTACCTTCCCGCGAGGCCCTGGCAAGTCCCTGCCCTGAGGTACCTCCAGGTCCCTTCATGCGCCCACCTGCCTCCAAGGTCTCCTGTGGCTCTCTTAGAGGCTCCAGTATCTTTGAATATTTCCCTAGCTGCTGAACCGCACACTGCCCTTCCTGCTTTCCCCTGCACCCCTGCTACTTTGTCCATGGGAGCAGCTGCGACTTTCTTCTCTTCTGGCAGATCCATGGTTGAAACCAACCCACAGAAATTTTGTGTGAAAGAGGGAAAGAAGGAAGGAGGACAGAACTATACAGGCCTCGTGTCCTGGGAAATGAGAGCAAAGAACAGCCAAGCCAAGAGACAGAAGCTAAGAGCTTGCAAGCTGGAGACCTCCACGAGCCTCACTTACTGAAGTCGATGGTAGAGATCGACTACCATCGACAACCATCTTGACTTCCATCGAGAGTCGATGGAAGAGATGCTGCTGTATCAAGAATCTCACTCACTCGCTTTTTCTTTAACAAAAAAAAAATCTACTTTTCTTCTAAACATGTACAAAAAGATGCCTGAAGCGTGTTGTGTTCTCGGTTCCTGCATAGGAACAACTAGGCTCAAAGTTTGGCCCATAACTTTTAATTCCCTGCTTCAAAGATTAGATTAGACTTATAATTTCCTGAACTTTTGACTTCATTTTCTCTACTAAAGAACTAGAACTGTCACCTTCTCGGCCAGCCTGTTAAAAATACAGTCATGCACAAACTCAAGCAGATACACAGGCACACAACACGTCTCTCTGCCTTTGTTGTCAGTCTGGCACTCTCCTCTTCTGGCTTTGGGTATTTTATTTGCTGCCAAGTTAAGTTTAGTGCAGGACAGGGCGTTCACTCACTTGGGACTTCCAACGTGCCTGGCTGAAAATGATGAGCTCATCAGAAATGATGCTTCCTCTCCACCCCCACTCTGTTTTTTAATAATCAAAGCATCCCACATATTAATTACCATTATTACCGCTGTAATGTGGTAAACGGTTATAAGTATTCTGCTTCTATAGACAAAAAGATTAAAGCACTACATTCCCAAGAGGTGTTGACCACTAGCATTTATTTAGAGCTACTGTGCTCCTAGCAAGAGTCTCTTATAAATCTGTAAGGAAGAATTTTGTAAGTTCAGAACTAAGTTCTTCTTTCATCATTAAGAAACGTTTCTGTTTTGTGTGTGTTCGGCAGCTACCCTGACATATGAAGTTAACCACACTTGTATCTTTTTCCTTAAAGGAAAGGATGAGAGAGATGACCACGTTTCTACACACCTCTACAAATTGTGCAAGTCAGCAAGCTCACACTAGCTATTTTACTAGCAGCCATATTATTAAAATCTGTATTTGAGCCATATTTTAACATAAGTCTTCTATATGGCTGGATGTACATATCTTCTCTAATGCAAGCTGACTATATGCTGATTCTCATCTACGTTAAATCAACTGACCATACCTGGTAATCTAGTACAGCGTGTAAGAAGTGATCAATTCTGGCACGTTGTACCAGTCCCAAGTTTCACCTCAGTAATTTCTATACATTTTTCCTAGTGCTGAAGGTCCAACTTCTAGAAATGCTGGAGAAAGAAGGTGAAATCCAGCAGCGTGCTGCCACAAACACGGCGCAGGTCGTTCCCACGAAAACACATGCAAATCTCTCCAAGTGACAGCACTTTGAGAGACCACAGTCTACTATGCTCTGCAAAAAGATGTTTTTGTTGGCTATAAAGCTCAGCAAGACATGCTGGCTATTTGCTTCCCAACAGTTTTATCCGGACCTACCTTTCTCCTACACAGTTCTCATGGGTCCTATAAAGTGCCTGAGCATAACGAGCCCCAGCACTGCCAGGGCTGGGCAGACCTGCACTGGTGTCAGAAGAACAGAAAAGCAACACTGTTCTTAATAATTACAGTACACGGGCAAACAGTCTGACATTTCTTAGATTTAAGGGCGTGTTTGTGTAATCTCCATTTTCTTTCACTATTTTTGCCCTGACTTCATGTAATCCAAACAGAGGCACCCACAATCACAAGCTACCTGCCGTTAGAAACCCTGCAGATCAAGAGTGTCACCAGCAACCCTTGAGAGCCACAGCTTCACAAGGCAGCAAATTCCCATAGTGACTCTCAGAGGGAGATCCGCAAGGATCACTCAGTTGCCTCTTGCAGTTCCCAAGGCAGTTCTTACCAGCCGGCCCTGACCAGACCAGCTCCATGTACTGACGTTCTAGGAGTTTTCCTCCTGCTCGAGATATTTTTTCCTTATTCCATATGAGAAAACCCTGGGCAAAGTGATTTGTCCATGATCACCAAACCCTGTGTCCAACTAAGAAACTAAGCCCCAATGCAGTGGTTTAACCATTCAACCTTCTGTTTAAAGAAGAAGGTTTTGAAGGAGACCAGTAGCTCTTATCATAAGGGTATTAACTTACCCTGTTCTTTCATGGCTTTTCTCCTTGCTTCGCCTCACTCCAGGTCCCACAGAACACAAATCGAACTACACGGTCCTGGTGAATGACGCCGTCTTCTCACCAGGGCTGGTGACAAGGGACAACAGCAGAACCAGCAGGTAAGATGACCAGGAAAGTCTTCCTTGGCGCTTCAGGAAACCAGGACGCTCGCTGCGCTGTCTGAGCTCAGCCTCCTGATTGCTCCTGATTCTGTTACTCACTCCCTGCCTCCAGTGATGATCCTTCCAGAATTTTTCCCTCTCCTGTGAAACTACCACATCACCGTCAGTGCCTCCGTCTCGCACCAAACCCAAATTCACCAGAGCTTCCTTGGAGCTTGTGCATAGCAATTATTTCCCAGTGCAGCTGCTTTGAACAAGTGTTATGCCATGTATCCCGTGCTTCGGAATAATGAAACTTCACAGACATACAAAGTGCAGGCAGGAAAACACTCCTTTCTTGTGCATTGCTAATTGCATACTAATTATAGGATTTTACATGCATTTATACAGCTTTCATCCTAACGTATCCCAAAGCATTTTGTAAACTGTCACAGGAGTTTAAAAGGAGGCCCATGTTCATTCTGAACTACTAATATTCAGTGCAGCACCCCATAGATAAACACATTCTGAGAGTTATTTGGGCCAACAGCAGAACTGAAAAATCTCTATAGTTGGAAAAAGCCCTTCCCTCCACCTTCAGACATCATTTGAAATCCCTGCACATCCATTTCATTTGGTGATCTCAATGTTTTAATAACATTAATTGACTTGCAGAGTATTCTGACTAGGTAAGGCAGAAAGACAGACATAAAACCTGTAGTGCCTCTGCTAGCAGTCAAGAGCCAGGGCTTAGGGGGAAAAGAATATGAACTGGGACAAATATAAACCAATCCTTCCAGACTCTCGCCCACGCCATGGCAGAGTGGTGGTTTAGCTGGGGACTGACAGCAGACCCGTGTTAAGCACCTAGAGACATGCCTAAACCTACATTTTTTTCCTAATTTCTGTTGGAATATATTCCTCTTTTTCATTGTCCTACACCAGAGGGATGAACCCCATCCTGCAGTCCAGTGCAAAGAAACACTTCCAAAGCAGCTGGGTTTATTTTAAAGCCTGCTACCTGCCTATTTGATCAATCTGAGGACAGAAATATTACATCCTTTGGGGGAAGAAGCCATATACTCATTCTCTGCATGCTTTCGCTGAACTGAAATTTTAGAAAATTTTACCATTTTGCTATCCCAGGCAAATTTATATATATTTATTCTCCATATATATATATATATATATGTTCCATAGAGCCATGTTTTTTCCAACAAAATAGCCTAGAACAAGGATGAACAAGAGCTGCAGCCATTTAGCTACTCTGCAAGAAATGCCAGTATTTCAGTTGGGATATCCTGAGCTTTAAATACTTCTTAAGACTAACATGCCAGCATCCCATTCTGCCTCATTTAAGAATGTCCTTAGCAATTCCATCATTTCTTAAGCTCAGCTCACACTTGCGGAGTTGGAATAACGTGGCCGCTCCTCCCCGCTCGCCGGCAGCCTGGGAACCGGCTGATCCCAGTGCCTTGCCCTGCCCTGGCTGCCGCCGCAGGCGCCGAGCGGCGGCTTGCAAAGGGATAACGGGCAGATAAAGCCTTGGCAGCCACTCGCCTGCCAGACGCCTTCTGCTGCCAAGAAGCCTACTAGGATCTATCAAAATCATCTCATCAATTACATTTTCTCTAACTCTGTTTCTTTATTGGTGTTATGTTGGTGAAGGAACTGCTTTTCTTCTCAGAAGGGAAGTGTGTTAGGTTAAGGAATGACATTTATTGCCATCCTCAGCTGGCATTTCACAGATATCTACAATAATCTGGGGCCAGACGGTTGATTTTGCTCCTTGATACTAACAAATAACCTGGGTCTTCGAGAAACTTTTCATCAGTGTGTCAGTTTACACCACATGAGAGTCTGAATCCTAGGCTTGCCAGTCTTTTTCCTTAAACTTATTGAAGTTCATTAGTGAAATCGTGGCCTGTTGCCTCAATCAATGCCTATTGGACAACATAAGGAGTCTTTCATTACATTTGCATTACCACTGAAAATAATATGTATGAGACATAACTCTAGACCAAGAAAACTTTCCTTCTTATTGCAATGGTTACAGTGAAGTAGTGCAGACACCTACAAACCAGCTTGAAATTTAAGTCCAACCTTAACTTCAACAGCTGTTTGGGCTGCAGCCTCTGATGTGCTATGATGTCAAGCACTGGTGTATCTAAGAAAATACTACATTTTGTTATGGTAACAGACAGAGACGTGGTAACAGAAAAAATGTAAAGTGCTACCAAGTGTCGGGAGTGTCTGCACAGACTTCACCTAAGAATAAAAGATGAAGGATATTAAATAGTCAGAAAGATGCAGGATTGAAAGCAACAGAGGTTGTTCAAAAGCAAGGTACAGCTATGCTTCTCACAACCCACATTCACATGCTTTTATATCTGCAAGTTTTATTTAGAGTGGGGCAAATACACTTACATCTAATTGTTTAAAATGCAGAAGGGGGTTCCTTGCAGAAGGAACTGCTCTATTTCTTTATACCTTATCTTTATTTCATTGCCTGCTACACGCGATACAAAGCCAATCCTCAACAGTTCCATTCCCATTGCTCAGTGCTCGTTGCATCCTAACCCACGTGCTGGACACACAGCTCACCTGGGCACTCTTATTTTCCCCTTTCTGCCAGATTTTTCTGCTGGAGTAAGCAGAATGCCATCCAGGGTCAAGAGACTCAGGATGCTGTAGCCCACATTGTGCATGATTGATTTGTCATCTGCCATCAGAACAGCTTAAAGGGAAGAGCCCTAACAAGCAAGAGATGTGAGCACCTGGGAAAGGCAGGAGATAATTGGATATAGGAACTCTGAGCCCCCCCCCCCCCCGGGCTGTTTCTTACAAGCAGACCACTGATATCCTTACTGTACATCACGTTAGGAGTGAAGATGAAAAGATTTGAGCCCAAAAGAGGAACCTCTACTGGCTCCAGGCCTCAGGGCACAGGAGTCGGGATGTTTTGTAGCCACACGATTAGAATCGCTGATTCTATGAAGAAAATCACAGAATAATCGAGGCTGGAAGGGACCTCTGCAGATCAAGTCCAACCTTCTGTTCAAAGCACGACTACCCTCAAAGTCTGAACAGGGTGGTCAGGGCCTCATTTTGGCAGTTCCTGAAAATCCATGTGGATAGAGATTCCACAACATCTCTGAGCAGTCTGATCCAGGGCTGACTCATTATGGAAAAACACACAGCTTTGCCATGCAAGCCACATCCTTCAGCTCCCTAATCATCTTCACAGCACTCTTCCAGATTTGTCCATTTTTCAGTATCTTTCCTGCACTGGTAGAGAGGCAGAACTGGAAACAGTATTCCAGAGGCACAACTGGATAGAAGGAAGCAGTCACTAATTGCCCTGACCTGCTAGCCACACTCTCGTGAGCCAACTCGTGTGCCCTGAGCCTCCAGTGCCACGGGTGCCACCACTGACTCAAGGTGCCCATCAGGACACAGGAGGGTTCTCCTGCAAAGCTGCTAACCAGCCGGGCACTGTGGCTCTTCCATTCAACACGCAGCAGGCTGCGTTCATCCTTGCTGAACATGGGCCCATTCCTGTTGTCCGCTCTTGCAGATTGCTCAAGTCCCTCTGAACAGCAGCCCTGCCCTCCAGCGCATTAACGGTTGCCCCAAGTTTAATAACATTTGTGATTTGCTAGGGAGGCCCCACTCAGGTCACTGATGAAGGTGCTGAACTAGCTCCAGCATCAAACCCTGTGGTTGTCACCCCACTTGTCACAGGCTGCTAGGTAGACATGGACCCTTGGAGGCCGATAGCGCAGCCAGTTTCTCTCACACACCTCGCACTCAACCATTGAGTCCATATCCTCCCCCTTGGACTACAGGAAGCTGGAGCAAACAAATTTCCTTCTGCTCTGCCTTGCAGGACAGAAAGCAGGATCAAGCCCAAGGCTGCATCCGTAGTCACGCAGTTGTGCCCGGAGAGCCGTCCCGGGGGTGCTAAGCACAGAGCAACACTTGGCTCTAGGTCCTGCTGTGTCCTGTCAGAGTCCAGGGTGTCCGTGTCCCAAATGGGAACCATCCAAGCCTCCCAGTCATCCCGTGTCATTTGCTCCCTTCCCCCATGCTCCTAGGACCACCTGTCTCTCTGGTTCATTTTTCCCCATCACTTCCCTGAAGGGATGCTAGCAAGCTCTTTAACACCTCTTTTTCATGTCATTAATTTATCCCAGCTCCTGCAAAGAATAGAAAGCAGCTAAGACACAATCTGTTGTTGTTTTCTATTTAAAGAATGAGCTGCTATAGATACCCACCCATCCCAGATGAACTAGAAAACAATTCTACCTTTTGGCATCTGAGGAGAACTCACCGGACAGTTTTATGAACAGCAATTAAACAAGCCAGGGAGACTTAGCTGTCATTTGCCCAAACATTTAGTCAGTAATTTCCATACGCTGGTGACACCTCCGCACTAATTCCACTAATTTCTCTCACAAGTTCCACATTTCTTCCCTGATAAATTAATGGTTAAATAATTGTTCAACCTTTTAACAGGTTGTTTATGTACACTGAAGGGATCAGAAGCCTAACTCAAGGTCAACTGTGCTGCCAAAGAAGGCAGTTCAAAATAAATTCCACCCAGAGTACGTGTGTGATGAGAGATTTGAAAGGCTGGCGAGCACATAGCTCACAGACACCTACACTGGAAACACAGATCCTTCATTCCAATCTCTGAGAGCATTTGCCCATTCCATGCAGACACCTCTACATGGATCACATTTTCTCGGAAGCTGAGTTTCCAGATAGCTTTATTATAGCGCCACTGATTTTTTCCATCTCAGAACTATTTTCAGCTTCAGACCTAATGCTATTTTCATCTTAAGCTATGGCTCACTGCTAGGCTTAAAAATCACTGTGTACTTAAGGATTCATTTTGGATTGTTCTCACACTTTTGCAGAGCCAGGAAAATTCTGGTGACCCCCTGGACTCGATTTACAATGACTGCTTTTTTCTCATCAATCTGAAACACTCTTCAGTCATGGTGTTAAACATCAAGTCTAAAGAAAACCTTAATGCCTGCACTGAGCCTTCGACTCTCAATTCAGAATTTTTTTAATCAGAAGTCATTGACTTAATTTTCCTCATCTCCAGGCCATCCATCCCCTGCTCTGACAGGCACCAGAGTATGTCCTATAGTTGTCTCATTCCGCCTTCAACAGATCTGAATGTAATTCCCCACTCCCACCCCACTCCCTCCTAGTTACCTGTCTCAGCAAACTTAAGCACATGCTGCAGCCCGTGCAAATCCGGAGCGCAAAGCAGCTTCTAAACCAAGTGAATGAACTGCGCTGCCACAGAAAAATACCCTTGCAGATCTTAAACACATTTAATCCTGGGAATAATTAGTGGTATCTGTGCCTGCTGTGCATTTCAGTCGCGCTGCCAGCAGTGAGAATCACTGCTCCCCCAGGCCAGCGGTGCTGCCTCTGGGTAAAGAGCACATCAGAGACACTAGAAAGCCCAGGAGGTTCCTGCCCCGTGGAAGCTGCTTGGGGCTCCGTGGGGAGGCTGCTAGCAGGGCACGCACGGAGCACGGAGCCCACGCAGAGCCACGCAGCCAAGGGAGGCACCGCTTCCCACCCCAGGGCTGCTCCTTTCCAAGGCAACACGCATTACAAGATATTAAGGCATCTTCCCCTAAATGTAAATATGTGCTCTGGCTAAAGCTATCACAGGCCAGTCTGAAGATAAGAGATAAGGGTTGGAAATATCTTATATGACTCCAGTGCTTTAGAGATGCAATAAACTGTCCTGTGCTGGTACCAAATAAAGATGCTTATTTGAACATTATTGAAATACATGTTCCAGATCTGCCTGTGATGACGATGCTCGCTTGCTGCTCAAATGAAATGAATTTCAGTCTAAGAAGAAACTACTCTCGGCTCCAAATCTTTCCTTAAATGAACTCACACTTTAAGAACTTTCTCCTTGTGAAGGCCCCACCACACAGTGCAGCACTACGATCCCTGTAAATAATCACTCCCAGCCTCACATGCTAGAGCTGGATAAGGCAACTTCCAGTGTTGCCAGTACAAATGACCTCCCAGATGTGTCCCTTGCTGCCCCACCAGAGGGGTTAGGAAGACAGAGATAACAGCATCTATTCCAGAAACAAGGCTCAGAGCCTCCACCTTTGGAGCAGGCAGACAAGCTGTGGCAGGTCGCGGGAGGGCACGGGAATCGCCCTGACAGGCACTGGCAGATCGTTAGGAGCTGTCTTATCCCCCAGCTCTCGCAGGAGCAGCACCAGCTTCTTTAAAGGCAGCCACAGTCTGCATGGACTGCAGCTCCTGGATGACCTCTACATATGACTACGCACGGGCTCAGTTTTAGTCCCACGGAGCTACTGCTTCACAAGCAAGGCTCTGAGGTGCCGGAGTGTTGCAGGACTTGTCAGTACCTGCCATAGCAGAGATCACTTAGCGGTGACCCTAATGCACCACCTTATTACAGCTTCACATGTCTTACTGCTCTCATATTCCCCAGTCACGTTGCTGTGGAAGCACCTAACTCAATGGCAAAGGACAGCTACTCTTGAGGAAGAGATTTATGAACCATGGGAGGAGACAGATGATTTAAACATAAATAAGCCTCGAGTTTGTATATCCCTCAGAATTATCCCATAAATACAAAGGCCCTTCCCAGGCAGGTCTGAGTATAAAAGGGAGCTCCTGAGCTGCTGATTTCATGCCTGTGAATCCATTAAAGTAGCATATGCCAGAGCCCAGCATTTGAAGAGCAGTTCCAACAAAGCAGAGTGTCTCTGCAAAGTCTCAAAGAGTCTTTCTAGGTGCCCGAGTAGCACAGGCACAGAGCAAAAGGCCCTTCCAGCTGTAATTTGGAGAAGGAACATTACAAACAGCTCAGGGCAGTTCCCATGCCATCCTCTCAATTTTGAACTGATAAGCTCCTCAGAAAGGTCTCAGGCCAACAACAGGTAGTGTGAACAGCAGAAGACACCGTTTTACCCAAAATCCTCCCATCACCCAGTATTGCTACCCCTGCAGCCCCCTTTTTTTCAAATATTTTTTATCACTGCGTGTGTGGGACTGCCACCTAGGCACCATGTGTGGTTACAGCATTACAGAAAAGCAGGATTTATTTTATGCTCCCCACAAATACCCAGCACCAAAAGCTGTGTACACCCTGGAAGAGCACGGCCAGCACCAGGGAGAAACTGCCCTTCTCTCGCCCCTACAAACAACAGTCACTGTGGGTCAGGGACGGAGCTGGCGAGGGACAACACAGGGTGTCAGATGCAACAGGTCCCATGTCTCAACACGGAATAGGGCAGCAAAAGCAAATGAAACATTGGCCAGGCCTTGCTCCAGCAGCAGGTTTAACGGGCGCTGGGGATACGGCAGCAGCGACTGGAGCTGCACTTGACAGCCCTCGGCTTCTCTGCAGGCGCAGACTAGACAGAAAGGCTGCAGAAGCAGCTCAAAGCGAATGACTCAAAACTGCCTACATGTTACTGAAGTTCTCAGAGCCAGAAATAGGCACAAGGATCAGGCAGCAGTCACTGAGTATTGAGCCTTTCCCTCATAACCAGGGTTGCCAGCCGCCTCATTTGGGGACAGGAATAACCTGTTTTGACAGATTTACAGCTCAAGCCCTCTGGCCGTTTCCTCCTGAACCTTTAACGAGTTTTTATGACCAATTTCCTTCCCACAACACTCTTTCTCCAGTCAACAATGCAAGGAAGTTCCATGTGTGCAGAACAAAGTCAAGCAGCAAGAGGGAGGCAAAACAAGCCCAGGAGAAACTCGTCCTGCTTGCCAAGCTCTTCCTAACATTTTTCCACAACAAGCTGTAACAAGAATTCCCCTCTTTCTAAATTATCACGTCTTTCCTAGGCTCACAATTTTTAGAATCACCTGCAACTCTCATACAGCATTAGGAAAAGATCAGAATTAATCAGACAACCTTTCTGCCCTTCACTAATTGGAAAAGTAGCTTTTTTATAAGCACCAAGATTACCTGGGGTAAGAGTTAATCTCTGTTTATGCCCTGTATCTCTGTACAGCAGTGAGCACAGAGAGTCGAGCAGTGTTTCATTATCAAATTGGCAGGACATGGACTTGCCTAAAGAAAATCTGCAGTCTAACTGAGGGCTTCACCAGGTACTTTGGTAATTTGTAGGTATAAACTTTATGGGCTGCAGAGACTGGAGCTGCACTAGCAGTGGACCTTGAAATGGCAAAAACCCAGGAGCAAGTGGCCTTGCATCAACACCTACTTAAGCCAGTAGTGGTGTGCATGCCTGAGTACATATTTAAGAGTGAGGGGGTGCCTGTGCTTCCGGTTTTATCGTTGCTTGCCTGAGCCCTGCTCTGGAAATGTCAGTATTATCTGCACATGGCTCTGAAAAGAAAGGCGGCGCAAGTGAAGCTTGAAAGAGCAAGGAGGAGGTGGTAGCTCAAAGCCTGCAAGGGCACCCAAGGTATCTGAGGTTAAACCCCATCTCTGTCACAGACTTACTGAGAAATCTCAGATAAATCCCTTCTCTCACATGTGAAATGAACGCTCACTGGAAAATAAAGATTGCTTTTATTTATCTTAGATCAAACACTGAGACTCCAACAAAAAAAATATGAAACCTTAAGAGTGTGTTGGCTTCTTCAATTGCAGGTTTCCTGGAAATTTTTATCGCACCACTCATGCAAGAGATGGAGGAAGAGACCAAACTTAGAGGTGCACTAAGCAGTGTATTCTAGCAAGCCAACCTGTGCTCCAAACTACCCCGTGCCTCATCTACCTGGGGAGCACCATTGGTCCCACAATAGTCAGAGCCCTCTGCAGCCTTTACTGCAACGCGAGCTGGGTGGATCCAGGGCCCTAGACGGAACCCACCAGCACCAAGCAACAGTGGGGTCACATGCAGAGGACCTTCTGGACAGGATTGCAAACAGAGGAAGGAAAATACTGTTTGGGGATAAATCTAACTTGCAAAAATGCTGGAGATTGTCTAAAGCCTGAGAGTTTCATGGCATAACTGAAAGAATTGCTTTTAACCATGAGCAGGCCCGTCCCTTAGCTACTGTTGTACAGTCTTTGTTTCACTAACCAGCTACATTTTTTTCATAGAAGAGGTGAAATCATCACTCAACCATGTGAATAGTCCAGTCTCCTTCAGCACAAGAAATACCTGGAGACAACCAGAGAGGCAAATAGAAAGGAAAAGCAAGGCAGGGTGAGACGTTACTTTGCTTGGTGTTCTACACACACATTCAAATCCGCATTGCTTACTGAAGACACATTCCATGGGGACAGTCTTGTGCAGGATGATTTCTAATCATAAAATGATAACAAGGTAACAGGAAAGGAACTGTTTCTGCTCCAAATAACTTGGAGCATAAATCAATTATAATTAGAACTGCTTTGCATTATAAAAAGAAAAGGAAAAGCAGCATGCTGATGTACTTGATCCAAGATCAATATCACCAATAGGCCAATATCCACCGTATGTCTTACTGATGGCAGTTTCTAAGCAAGATCTAAAAGCAAAAAGCTCATGGTAAAATATTCTGCTTAGAAGAATGAATTTTATATCTTCCTTTCCCCATCACATCCGTTTATTATTCTATTGTATTTCAAGTCTTGTCATGACGCAAACAGTTAAGAGGGCAGCTTCCAGACTGAATAGCTTTGGTGCTCCAGTGCTTCATGGCAACTTTCACCTGCTGAAAAGAGGGAGGGAGGGAGGGAGGGAGGGAGGAAAGTGCAGGAAAACTAAGATACCATTTGTTGTGCAGCCTCAGGAAAAGGTAAGCTTTATTTTTCTCCACCTTGTTCTATTAGTTATTTGTTAATGACTCGCAGATTGTAAAAGCTCTTCTAAGAATTGTTGAAATCATCCCTTTCAAAGTCCAAGACATCTGTTCTTATTGCTCACATCTGCGGAAAGCCAAACTGCATCAAGTCTGCACCTGCAGCCTGGAAACATGTCCCTCTGCCTTCCCCTGTGTTAGCCCTCAGCCCGTACTCAGGCACACCTGGCATCTAAACCTGCTCACCTGAACAGACAGATCTCAGGATGCTTCTGAGAGAAGGGTTCAGTGGAAAAAAAAATGATTTATTTAGGAAAAAAAAAGTCAAATCCAGACTTATCTTTAAAAGCATTTGATTTCAGGCAATTTTCTTTACAAAAATTACTATTTATCTGGGCCTGGATGAGAAGGCTGCCTGGAGAACATTCCAAGTATAACACAATATTCATATTTCTGTAGTTGTCCCTGGTGCTGCTAAAAACAGGCAGGACAATGCAGTAAAGGAACAAGACCAGGATGCCAAAGAACCAGGAAAAAGAGTTTCCAGGCTAATTCTGCATGCAGATTTTCCTGCTTTGCCTGATAAAAATCTGTACATTGGTGCTCAAAAATTGAGTTCTAAATATCAGGAATAGGGACACAAAAACTCTGGTACCCAGCATTATCAGATACCTTAAAATCTTAGCTAGAAGTGTTTCTCACAGGAATGAAGCTCAAATCCTGTCAGAAATGTTCAATTTTCAAATTCCCAAGTAAACTTCTCACTACACCATTTTTTTTCATTTGTAAAATGTCACTTTCTTCCCTACTCACTTCCAGCTTCACACTGCACTATCACTGCCATATCCAGCTACCACAGAATCCAAATTTGTTCAAAGCAGCAACCAGTCTCAGTCTAAAACCTGCAAAATAACCTAGATTCTTTGTAGAAAGTTTGAACAGGCTTATATGTACTATATTGAATATATATGTAACCCCTTTCTATATATACACACATTAGTGTTAAACACAATATTAGCTGTATGTCACACGATACACAGAATAAAGCAAGCTCTTTTAATTAAAAGCCACCTATTAATTAAATCTTTAAAATGAGAGCAAGAAGTCAGTCCTCAAGAGCAGCAAGTCTGCTTGCTATACTGCAGTAACACAGAAGAGCTTTCAAAATATACGGCAGCTTATAAAATGGAAGAGATTAAAGAGATTACTGCAGTTATATTTCAAAAAGATATTGGCAGGCAGGTTACTCTCTTTAAAAGAGGGGCTTTTTTTTTTCAGTAAATTTTCTACAGCTATGGAGTCTGTGCTGCAATGCTACTGAACAAGGTTAAAACTCTTCAGTTTTAAAATGACTAAGTAGGACATAAGTGAAATAAAGCTTATTTAAATATACACAACTCTGCATTAGAAACAGCCCTGATAGATTCTTCTCTGTTCCCTTTTACTAACCTGACATCAATAAGAGACTACCAGAAATGTACACAGCTGCTTTACATGTCCGTAATTTTAGACTCCTTGGATTCAAAAGGGCTCTTTGCAAAAGGGCTCTTTACAAAATCCCTAGGTTTCCAAGCCTGTTCATTTCACTAGTACTAGCAATACTCATTATTTGATATGTGATGCAATTATCACATGGACGGATCAGTTACTAAAAGGAAAAAAAAAACCATGTTTCACATAACAATTTTTGAGCAAGATTCAATCTCTAATTGAGCACATAACTGACAAATTCATTTTGTATTTTCTTTTTCCAAGCTTTTAGCTGATTACAGGGCAACAGCATGGAGAAGTTTAGAATCCCTATGTGAAAAACTCACATGCCACTAACACAAAGGTGGCAAGATACTGATTTTCAGTGAAGCACCTACTGTTCAGGCAGCACACAACACAAAATCCAACATGGTTTATTTTCTGCAGCACAGCCCATAATGACTCAAAATATTTTGAAGAGAAAATTGTAAGAGTAACAACTTGAAAGGAAAGTAAAACCAAGAGTTAACAAACCTAGTTATGACAAATCACAGACAGAATTGGGAAATGGATCTAGACCTGAAGGAACACTCAAATTATATCTGAGCAAGAACTGATATTGGCCTGTTCTACCTACTCAGTCATAGCTAGACTTACACTGAGATTATGAACATTTATGTTAATTTTTCTTTTTTAAAAAATGTTTGTGTTTCCATGCCTTATGATTCCAGACCAGTCTGGAGTCAAATGCAATGAAAATCAACAAAAATATCTGCTCTTCTAGCATTTCCCACCTCTGTTTCAAGGCACAAGCGGTGCCTTGCCAAGTGGTACCACCCATAAGGTGGGCTTGCCAAGTCTCCTCATCCTAGGAGGTGCAAATGAAAAGTTTCAGGTAGCTCGGGGCAAACCTCCCTCCTGAACCACAACTGAAAGAGGACACAGGAGATGAGGGAAGAATTCAACAGGTGCCAAAAGAGCCTGGCCTGTCAGCAGGAGCCCGAGCCCTTCAGCTGATCCTCTTGAATTGCCCAGCATATCATTCCTGCACAAGCACAAACCGGAGGGCACTGAGGTGAGGCGCTCATGCCCACGCCATGCCCGTGCTCTGTAACCAGAGGCGACTTTTCTAGAGGCAGAAGGTCAGAAGGTAATTTGAGGTGATAACAAGATTAATGATGCTACTCCTTCAAAAAAGGCTATTAGGAAATATAAGGATCCTAAAGGGAGCATTTAACACCTTAAGTAAGGGAGTATTTTACATCTTAAGTGAAATGTAGCCTAGCAGGACAGCTAGGAGAAAGCAGGCGCACACCTGATTGCCGCTTGATTCATAAACCATTGGAGGGGTTTGTGCTTGCTTTCAATTAGGTGATTTGAAAATGGCATATTAAAAGGGTAGAGAAATAGTCCTGTAACAATGAGCACATATGCTATTCCACAGATGCCAAGCACTGCATTCCTAATTCCTAAGAGGAGACGCATATGAAACTGGTTAGGAACTTCAGGTCTCATGCACAATGTGAAGAGCCCTGACAAGACAAAAGATACAGATAATCAGAGCTGGGGTTTTTTTCTCCTCTGTTTTAAAATTCAGGACCAAGTGATCACCTGAAGCAGGAGAACGACAAATTATTTTTCTTGATACACTGGAACGTGCATGTCCAGCTTTGGCAGCATTTTCTACACAACACTCCAAGATTAGATAAACTCAGGGACTGACGGTGCTTGTCGTGACCATGTGAAGGGTGATACAGAGCGGGTCAAAGCCATGGGGTTTCCTTGGCAGTTTGTCCCTGGGAACACAGTGAACACGGGCTCAGGACAAGGCTCTCCACCGTGATCAGCATGCTTGCCACCAGCTGCTCCCACTGTACCCGAAAGGCACCTTCTGCCAAGGCTTCCACAAAATACAATTTCCTTTGGAATATTTAGGGGGTTGGTAAGTGAGAGGATGATGGAAAGCCTCCCAGGGTGCCGAACTCGCATTCAGAACACAGGCACACCCTGACACACGGGACTGGGACATAGGATTGGAAAAACAGAGCATAAGACAAAAGTTATGTGGGGTGACACTTGCAAAATACATATGGTAACTTTGTCTTAGGGGACAATTACAAAAAATGCTTTTAAAAAGAAAATAATATGTAAATATAATGTAAAGCAAAGACTTACTTTCGAGGGAAAGGCAAACAGAGAATTTTTCATAGATGCTGATACACTAGAGACATTTTTCTTCCTACTTGTAAAGAGACATATTGGGGTTTTTTTTTGCAAAAAAACATATTCCTAGGACTGCACCTTTTGCAAGAGCTGCACAGACATGAAGAAGCGTCAATGGAAGAACATGGCAAGTCTGTTTCATGACATCAGAAACTAGGATTTCTGATTACAATAAAACTGGACACTTCTCTACTGCTCAATCTCTTGGATCATTTGGCTAATTTCTTGATTTAATCAAATGCCTGTTGCAGTGATCTTTAAAGAGGAAAGGAAATAGATGGTTCTGATCTATTTTCTCTACATCATTTATAATTTTAGCTACTTGCATAACATAAAAAGGCAATGAAGAAGGGAATCTAAGATAAATAATTAAAGGTTTTTTTTTTTTTTTGTCTTTCAAAATATGAATTTGCTGCATAGATCATGTTTGCCACCCTTTTCTGAACTCTCATTAGTTGAAACTGGAGTAGTCAGACCTGCAAAATGCTCTAGGAAAAGATTTATCATTTACCAATATACATATACAGTATTTTCTATGTTACATTCTTTACTTCCTTTAAACAGCCCCCTTAGTCCTTGACAGGAGCCTAAGAACAAACATTTAAGATATTAATCTAAACATATAATATTTAAATCATGATTAAACAGAAAAGCAGAAGTGGCCAAGAACCTTGAATAGTATTTTGAGGGTTTTCTTAATCTATGATTACACATTGTCTAAGCTGGATGAACCTCATTTCGGACACACTCCGTTCTTGTTAGCAGAGTTTCATGCAACTTGGGACTGCTGCAAAATAAAATTCTTTATGAAGGGCCATGTAAGAAGAGCTGCAACAAGAGACGTCAGCAGTCCTACCATTTCTCAGGCAGCAGAATACACAGGAGATTTTTTTCTCTTTTCAGTCTGCAAGAATAGAGCTAATTCAGTGGTAAATGGAGCTAGTCTGATACTTGCTAGGTTTTATACACTGTGATTTTAGCTGTTCTGGGCCACATGATTTATTTCACTAGGTTCCTTTGGATTCTCACCAAAGTGAAAATGATGATAATCTGGCTGGTCTGATAAGTGTGGGCTTCCTCAGCCCCAAGGAAGGTGAATTGCCTCTTTTTTTTCATTTAGCTGTTTATTTGCTCACCGTTTCCAAATCCTGAGCAGCCAAGATGACAGAATAAGGTACCTCAAACTTTTGTTTGAATTACCATCTTTTGATAAATAATAAAGACAATTTTTTAAATTATTTTCTCTTATCTTTGGGATACTGAGTGAGAATCTCATGGAAATAAACGGGGTAGGAGGTAACATTGTCAGAAAGGCAAAGCAGCCTTACACTGAGCAGTGAGGGTATCTTTTCCACCTACACATTAATTACTTCTCGGTTTGAGCCGTATTATGTAACATAGCACTGTGAAAGTGTCTTGCAGTTTGAGTTTCTCTACCCAAAACAAAGAGGGCCCTGCTCCCTTAGTGCTGCTGAAATTACATGCTGGCAGCGAAATAGGACAAGTCAGCTGGAGATTTCTAGGCTGCACTGCTGAGAGGAATGAAGGAACATGCTAGTGTTAAGTGCTTGCGAAACAGGGAAAAGGGAGACTGTCCTTTCCAGAACGTTTGGCCAAACTGAGGGATCCAAAAAACTTCTATTTCTTTCCCACAACACCCGTATAATTCATCGCATGGCAAAGTACAGATTGACACGTAACACTGCTCCAATACATGCAATTCCAGTTACCCTCAAGATAATTGAGAGTTCTACATGTAAATACAATCAACGCTTTCAAAAGCAGACAAGAGAACACCAACACTTGCCCCCCAGCGCTGCTCTATCCGTCGTTCACCGTGTTGGAAACCATTAAGGACAGGAGAACCAACATTCCCCCACTGCCTCCGCTGACACACGTCTGCGTCACAACCTTGAGGGTGGCTAACACGAACAAAAAAGCATGTTAGGGCTTGACTTCACATTCCCTTAGTCTCTCCTCTGAGAGTGTGTGAAATCCCACAATTGAAAAGAATTCGGGATACCAGTCCAGCCCGGACAGGCAGGTTGCTCATCACTGACAATATTAATTGGGTACCTGCTGCTGAAGACAACTACCCTAAGGCACTGATCTTCTTGCCGTGGGACATGAAATGCAAGAAAAGGACTGGGCAGAGGCAGAGAGGAGGTACCTGGAATGTGGATTCCCTGCTCTGAGGCTGAACTGAACTTGTGAAGACGCTAAATGAGATCTGTAGAGCCTAATATTACTGCTTATACCGACAGCATAGGCAAGTTAGTGCGGTAAGAATTGACTTGCCCATCTCTTTTCACATGGCAAGCCTGGATTCCAGAGCCATCACTTGGAAGGATCAAGGTGCTCCTGGGATGCCCCACCATGTAATTATGGTGCTATGATGTCTACAGCCAGTCTATAATTTAATAAAAAACAAAACACAAAGCTAAACTGCTCAGGGCTAGGCCCACAGCTGGAGAGCTGCCGATGTGGCTCCGAAAGACTTTGCAAGCAGAATTACAGGTAGGAACATCCAAGGTCCTTAGGTCATGAGAAGGAGAGAGAGCAGCTCCAAGTCAATTAAGACCTTTGTCTCACTCAAGCCCATTTTATAACTATGAAAATAGAACTTTATCTCACAGAAATTCTGGGCAAGGTAATGTCAGCTGAATCAGTATCTACCAACCACCCACCAGAAAAGATGCTCATTTACCCAGGGCAGGTAAGCTGGTTACGCACTGGAAGAGGTTGAAAGCAAGGTGGTTAAATTCAGTGCAAATATAAATATAAGGCTGAAACAATTTAGTTTCAGAAGCCCAAATCTGAAAAACCAAGAGAACTGCTTAGTGAAACCCAGAGTCCTCAAAACCTTGCAGATTCACACAGAGGAGGCTCACTACAAGTAAAGAAATTCTGGGAAATCTGAGCTGAAAGCCCAGGCAGACGGAAATTGTCCACACATATGGGAATGCTCCGTGCTTGTGTAAATACTCAATGCAGGAAGCCCGTTCAGGGCAGCCAGGGACAAGGCCAGCGATGAGAATCCCCAAAGCTGGAGCCGGCGCTGGAAGAGCAGTCAGTAATGGCCGTGCAGGGAGCCGCCTCCGCTGCCCCTGCCCAGCGCCTCCCGCACAGCCCGGCCTCCAGCTCGGGACGTGCCCAGGACGGCTGCGCGCCCCGGTGGCCGCCTCAGCCGCCAGGGGGCTCCAACGGCCGCGCCAACGGTCCCAACGGCCGCCGCCAGAGGGACCCAACGGCCCCAACGGCCGCCGCCAGAGGGACCCAACGGCCACCCCAACGCCTCGGCGCGCTCCTGCACCGCCGTGGCAGCGTTTTGCACCGCCAGCCTTTAAGACCACTGCAGACACGGTCTAACAGTGGGGCAGGAACGGCGCGAGCCTCTCCGTTATCGGCAGCCGCGGCCCTGCCTTGGCGCAGCTCGGGCTGGCCCGCGAGGCACCTCGCGTAAACCCGGCCGCCTCCCCCGACAGCTTAAATAACGTTTAAGGACTTGACAGCCTCAACGCCCGTGCGCAGAATTGACCTAGATTTGTGGCCGCCATACAGGGATTGTAAAAGGCCTCCATTCACCAGCTTTCAGTTTTTATGGAAAATCTCTTTTGGAAGTGGCCTTCTTGATCCTATCATTCCTACAGTTTTGATAATGAGCCCCAGATCTCACAGCTAAAATAGCACAAATCACCCAAGCTAAAGGCATGCAAGTTGTAGCTTTATTTCAGCTTTCTGCTGTGAATAAACTCATTTAAAATACCATTTTTACATGTATCTCTATGTATCAGGCCCTAATGGACAACATTAAAAAAAATAAGTGTCAGGTGAATATTAAAGAGTATTTCACAATCCTCTGAATGTAGCACAACTCCAGCAGGAACCCCCCGATTAAAAATACTCCCTGCGAAGTGACATGTCTCTGTTTATCTGGAACAAGGAATAGATTATTCTGCCATGCAAAGTGAATTTTATTAACTCAGTTCTCTGTCTGTCACTCACGTTTCAACATCTTACATGCACCTGTATATATATGTCATGTTTATATCCATTTGATGAACTGTACATGTTTGTGTTTCTTTGATGAATGCTCTGCCATTTGCTTGCTAGTATGGCTCCTTTACAATAATTCATCATAGTACAAAATATTTTAAAAAAAGCTTTACATAGACCAAGAAAAAAAAGGAAAAATGGAACTAGAAACGGTTTCTCTGTTTCTGCCTTCTAGGCATCCTGTCTACTTGGATCACTAACTCCTCAGGCATGGATCTTTCACTATGTGTAAGTGGGCTTGGCACAGCGCCCATCGCTCATCCCAGTCCTGCTGGTCCTCCTAGAGCTAATCTAAACAGGAATAATGTTTTTTTTTTTTTTTTTTTTTTTTTTTAGGAGCAAGATTCACCTGATCTATCATTAGTTGTTCAACAGATAAGCATCTTCTCAACATTAATCGTCAAGGCCTTTTCATCAATCAGTAGGAAAAAAGATTATATATAGAGGGCAATTCATCTCATAGAGGACAATCCATCACCCAGCCTTAAGCGCTTCGGGATGAACTCCACATTTTATCCCTCAGCAACAGCTACAACCAGACATATTAAATTATTATAGCCCCCAACCTAAATGCTTGCCTTAGGTTAATTCAACCCAAATACTGCTAAAGAAAAACTAGAGTTTTAACAGGGAGGAAAAATGACTTCTGACAGATTTGAATTAGCCTAAATCATGTTCCCAAAACAAGCTTGTTTTTCCTCAAAACCTAAACCTTGTGACACCAACAAAATTATGTTACTCCTTCCCAATTCTCCATAATGAATTCTTACAAGCACAAGGCAGATTTCTTCAGGATCATAAACAGTTCTTCCGCTCAAAATCCAGTCTTTAGGTTGTTGTTGTTTTAATCTAATGACTGCAACTATTTCTCCATTCAGTATCTGACATTTTTCAGACTTAATGGTTCTCATCGTAAAGAAACACAACAAACCATAAAGCAGCTTCCAGTAAAAGACTAAAAGAAAATACATTTTAAAATAGTAGACTTAGGAGCAAAACGAAAACCGTTTCCAGTTCATTACTAGGCTAATAAATAAATATATATATATAAAAATGTAGATAAAATGCAGATAAATAAGAGATAAAGATATGATTGGCATCAACACTTCTGGTCATGATCAGTGCCTCCAAAGAGTGCTCATCAGGCAAAGGACCACCATGGAGCACGTATGGCTGCAGGCTCTCCAGGTGGCCCAACCATGCCAAATAAAGCAATCTGTGCAACACCATCACACAGGTCATGCCCTCAGCCTCCTCCTAGCTGGACAAATGACAGTTTTACTAGTGATCAAGTAAAATTTGCTCTAGACTGGACACAACAACAACAAAATAATACTCAAGAAACCAGCACTTCTATAGATCTGAAGTTTGAAAAATTGTATTTCTTTTTAATATCTTGACCTTGGTTGCACCCATCTTAAAACACTCTTAGAGTTCCAAAGAGAGGCACACCGAAAGCAACAGCGCTGCGAGGAGAGCATCTTGGAGCTAGCTGCTTATTCCAAAGTGCTCACAAAGCGCAGCACCAGCCATTCACACCATTCTTTTGGCAACCTGAACTTAAGCTAAATGCAGATTCCTTACAACTATTACTGCATGCTTGTGTTTGTGTGTTTTTTTTGTTTTTTTTTTTTCTCCTAACCACAGCTGATACCAGGGTCTTTCTAGCAAGTACCTCAGCAATCCATAGGGCAGGATGTCAGGCCCTTTTTTAATTCAAATTTATCACCACAAAGGCAGGTCATTGGCAGTATGATGAAGTGCACCTTGGAGAATACTCCAAGCGGTGAAAGGTCTCCCAGGATATGAGCAGCAAAGGTCACTCCAGACCCAGGCTCAAGGTTGTTTCTTAAGCACAGAGAGCTCAGACCATTATTTTAGCTACCAGCCTGTCCTGAAAACAAGCAGACGCAACCCAAATTCTGCAAAGGCCTACTGACAACAAAGCCTGTTACCCCATCACCACAAAAACACTTGATTCCTAATATTCCTAATATGATCTATCCCTTCTACTTGTGAAGTTATAGTAGTTATTGCTGGTTTAATTTCAAACACAAGGCTTTAATACAGCTGTATTACATAGTCAAAGATGAGCTGTGCTTGCAGGTTTGGTGCTTCTCATATTTGCTTTGGGCACAGGAGCTTGAGCACCCCTCCAAAAACATGAATATACTCAAAACTGCACGCTACTATTTAGGATCCTAGAGCCATCACAGCCTATACAGATGACAAAGGACCTTTTGGCCCCCAAACCGTGCCCTCATCTCTGCACAGCTGTTTGGAGCGAGGGCAGAGGAGCAAATCTTCTCCCCAGCCCAGCCAGGGCGGTTAATTAAGCGACACAACAGCAGCGCTGCAGCTGCGCTCGTTATCATCCTCAGGACCAAGTTATCATCCTCAGGACCATAATTAACATGGAGGAGCTTCCAGTGGGACCCAGGCTTCAATGACATCAGTGGCAGTAATTAAAGCTCCTGCAGCCTTGGCAGTGCTGCTGAAGAGGCCTCGGGCTCTCCAGCAATCCCGGTTCTCCTCGTTCTGCCAAAGGCCCCTCAGAGGCAGCTCCAGTTCTGTGCTTTCCCTGGACGTGCCGAAGATCCCAGCTGACAGAAACCTCAGAGCTAACGTTTTGCTTCTACACAGCCCCTTAAATATATTCTCCCTTTAAAGTCTGCAGCTAGACTGGGGTGGGGGGCAAGGGCCCTCTTCCCTTGTCCTGCCTTCCCGATTTCTTGGTAAATTCCATCACTGAAGGAGGCACAAGATCATAGTGCTGGCTAAGTATACTCAGCCTTGCTTTATATGCACCATTTGGGCTTTATTCTCCCAGCATCCACACTGCCAATGTTTACAGCTCATACCATGCAGTTTTCTACAGAGGTAAACCCCTCAGCCTCACATCCATCCCTCAATTTGCCCTGATTGCCCCCTGAGTTTTGCACCACCTCCCAAAAGTCACTCCATTTTTCTCAAGTCTCTCTCATCCAGCCTCTGTCTTTGGTACTTCCTAAATGTTAGGAGGGGTGATTTTTTAGTTTAATGTTATAGCTAAGCTTAAATCAACTTTGTTAGGGACAAAGATATTCACACCGATGGAAAGGTAATCCAACACCTTAATCCAAGGTGGCGACGCAAGGATTAGCTATTGTAGAAGAATTTTGAACTGAGCCAGTTATAAACTCATCAGCAAAACCAGGGACCACACAGGGTCCCCGCGCTCTGGGTACAAGGCCCTGTTACAAATGAAGGACACTTATTACCAGAAAAATATTATTTCCCTTATATTTCTTTAGCAACACCCAATAAAATACTGATGGCACAAAACCCGAACACTAGACTTGAGCAATCTGCTATCATGGTGGATTTTTAAGGTTTATGCTTCACCTGGCGGAAATTATGCCATTTTCACCCTTGATTAACGCATCAACCCAGTGAGCAAGTTTTCCCAAATCCTTCCAGGGACATCAGGCTGCTCCTGGACAGCACTTCCTAGTGGAACACAACTTACTTTCCTCTAAACAAAACACAAAGAGGACATCCTTGATCTTTTACTGCCTAAGTGTTTCTGGTGCAATGATCTACTTGCAGCTGACATTTGAAATTTGAAGCTAAAGGGAATTCAGCAGATGGGGTTTGAAGGTCATCCAAACACAGCTTCCAAAGTGCTCCATTTTGCTCCCTGGTGCCGCCTCAATATACACCTCTGGTTGTAAGCTACCCTGTACCTTTTATCCTCCAAGATGATCATCTGGTATTTCAATTTATGATTTGTCAAGTAAGAGCAAAAAAGATTTACAGAGATGTTCTATTGATATTTTACTTTAAATCAGTTCAGCTAGAAAACTTGATTTTGTCTTTAAACTTAGACTGTTCAAAGAAAAATAAAAAAAACACTTCTCTTTTACTCTGCAATCACATGACTCAACCAAAAGTAGATCTGCATCCTGAAATGCTGCTATGTCTTTTCAAGACACTGTTCTGGAGATATGAGATATTCCTTGGATTATCAAGCGGCCTTGAAAGAACCTGAATTTGTAATTCAGAACTGTTCATTTTTGTACCTACCTCCATTTGCACAGAGAGGCTATGTTGGCATAGAAGGCTCCCTACCACCCCACATACAGGATTGGCCCACATCTGCATGACACCAACGTCCTACACAACGAGCCTATGCAAATATCGTTAATGTTCCTCTTGCCTAAACGAGCCAGCACCACTCTGGATTAGATAACGTGAAACATGCTCAGCATGCTGTTTTCCCTCCATTGCATGGCACCTTGGTCACTGAATTCAAATCAAAAGCCAAAGCTATAGGTGACAACTGATTCCTGGGCAAACTCAGTGGAGGTAAAACACAAACAAGGCAAACTCAAAATATGCTCCACGATATTCCACCATTCATTGATTTTAAGGCTTCTGCACCCACAGGATCCTGGTGCACGTACCTCTCGAAGTGCCTGCTAACTAAACATTTTCAGTGAACGTCACCAACAACAACACAAGTGTAAGCACGTTTTCTCCACGAGTCTCTGCATGGACTGTGTGGTACTTACCTCCCATAGTGTGGGTTTCTTAACTTCCTCCCCTGTACATGCAGGCGAGGAGACGTCGCACATCGGTTCCCACTGTGCACCTGGAGCGTTCCCAGGGCGGCTGCCAGGGAGGCGGTTGTGCAGCTCCCGACAACCCCCTGCGCCAGCCGCGAGGCTCAACCCTCCGCTCGCTCCTCCGCACGAGAGAGGCCCTTGTGCCAAGCGGCAGCGCCGGCCATCGGGAAGGCCGCTTGATGGGCAACCCCAATAGACAAGCTCCTGCAGTGCTAAAGAGCTTGCTCACCAAGCAGAGGAACACTCGAGCAGTCCCTCAACTGTACTGCATTTTGCAACCTTTAGTCATCAAAACTTGGTAAAATGGTTCAATACAGTTGTGAGCAGCTGTCCAGCACAGAAACCAAATGCCAACAGAAAATAACACCACTAGTGTTATCTAGACTACATGTTGACAAAATGAAGATAGTACCTAAAGTTACAGCATCTGTAGACCCACTAGACTTCACTCTTTCCAGCTGTGCCACATAAGGAGAAAAGCTCAACCTGAGGCTGGGCAACAGAGTGGCAAGAAATTAACAGCAACGCAATGAAACAGGATGACGGAATGTTAATAACAGTCCCAGGGGCTTGTCCAAAAACAGTATCAAAAGCCTGGCCATGGCAGAGTACCAATGTGTGAACCCATCCTTAGCTTGAGAACTAGCAACACTTAAATCACAGCAACATGGTGATCATCTCAGGCCAATCACCAACACCTGCAGAGTCTCTCTGTCCACCCTAAGCACCAGCCCGCTGTGACTTCTAGCTAGCCAGATGATGCCTATTAAAGAAAGTAGAAATACAGTTACATAAGGTAACACCATTTCCTGTACTCAACATACAATTCACAAAAAAAGAAGGCTGTTTATAACTTGGCACACAGCGAGATCTAGCATCTCTAGCAGGGCTCACCTGGAGGCGGCAGGAGCAGCCGGTCACCCCGCAGCCGGGCTGCATTCCCGGGGCTGGGAGCTACAGCAGCACAGAGCCAGAGGCAGAGCCAGGGAATACGTGGCGCTCCCAACACAGCCTCGAAGCACAGGCTGTGTCTTGGGCTGTCTGCAGGTCCCACATGCCCTGCAGAGCGTGCTGCACGACCCAGAGGGAACCGCTAATTACTTGTTTCAATTGCAGTTGACTCAGACCGAACAGAAGCGACGCGCTGGAAATTATCTGGCTGGTGCCCACTTACTTGCCAGGCAAGTTACCCCAAACACTGCAGTCACGTTCACACCAAGCTTCCTCAGACTGCAGAAAACCACACCAAGTTTCTCAGTGATCTACCAGCAAACGGCCACCTGGAAGCCCAGCCCAGCCCTGTGAATCTTTGCCAATCCTGCTGCGGTTCCTCTGGAGTTGGATCTCAAATGTGGCCCCTGCTTTCCACAGTGTTCCACTTAACGCAGCTAACGCGGGTGACTAAAGCCCTGCTCGGCGCCAGATGGCCAAACGTCAAATAAATTAAAATGTAACCATTGCCAAATCTCTGCTAAAAAAAATAGAGAAGAAAACAAAAGGAATGAGAATTTAACATCAAAAAAAATATATAATCAACATGCTGATTCACTTTCATATTTTACTTTTATAAGGTAAAAAGTAATAAAAGGACACAATGAAGCTCTGGCCCCAACCACCGAGCAACCTCACAGCTCTCTTCATGCTGCTAAGAGTGTTTGTGTCCTTCAAGAATTGAATGCCACCATGCTCTAAGTTGGACTTATGTCCCCCATGCCACTTCAGGCACACAAGCCCTTCCAAAGAGGCATTAAAACTAAGTAACAACCATGGCTGGATATCACATTTTCTCTAGAGAAGATCATGTTTGGAAAACAGTTCTTCCTATCCCACCAGGCAAGAACAACCAACCACATACTTGCCTACAGTTCAGCTAATCCTGACACCATGATCACCAGCAGCTGATCAGCCACACATACACCACCCACCCGGATACAATAATTATTTGCATGCACCTAAAATCTGCAGAGTTACTCGTGTTTCCAGCAATTTACCCAGGTAGCTGCCAGGGTGGCCAGGGAACTCATTAGTGCTACTCAGTTCAGAGCAGGCTGTAGCCCAAAGGGAGGGAACGAGAGTGAGCAGTTTTTTGGTTAATTTACAGACTGGAAAAAAAAATTAGGAATAGCACCAAGTTCCAGTTTTGCACAACTTCTCATCCCTACATCAACCTACATCTGACACCTGACATAGCACCCTAGAAACATCTAAAAGCAGTCTTCACACCTTCTTTCTAGAAAACTATGTGATCTAGCATGTCCCACATCAGATTAAACAGACAACTGTGGATGAAATGCAGATTTTACACTAAGTCTTCTAACTGTTAGGATAAATTATTCCCCCTAAATCACTGGTTTTCCTACTTTCATTTAGAGGGAATACTTATTTAGCTTCACATAGCCGTATATAATTAACAGTCTTCCATACATGCCAATGGATAACTTCAACTTTGTAATTAAATAAAGCACTAAATAACTATATATAAACAAGTCGAGGCTATCTGTGCTGCTGTCATACTACTTTTTTTTTTTAATAAAAAACTAAAACTACAAAATTGGGATTAGGATGAGCACAGCTGAATAAGCCCTTAGATCCTATAGCACAGAACCCTAGAAGTCACAGAATACTATAGCTGAAATAGCTTGGAAAAGGAACATGTCTCTTCCTGCATTGTGGCAGGATGAACTATTCCCTCTGCTCAATGTCTTCTCTGCTTTGAATCATCACCAAAATCCAGCCAATTCATCTCTCAACTGACATAAACCTGGAATTACTCTGCTAGACTCCACCATTGCAGGTTATATTCTAGGTAAATTTCAGCTTTACACAACCCAGTAGGGTATAGCTGGTCTTCAAAGAGCTCTGCCAAAAAAAAAAAAAAAAAAAAAACACCACCACCCAAAAAGACATTTTGTCTTCAATATACTTCTTTGCCCATAAAGTAAGTGTTGCAGGTTCTAAATAGCCATTCAGCCCTGAATTAGATTGGAAAACACATTGCGATTATTTTTAAAACACTTATGAAAAGAAAGATCGAATTGCTCTCTCTGTCTCACCCTCTGATCTTGCAGAATACTGGGCTCAAGTGGCAGCAACACTATAGACTGACATTTTCAATATGTACAAAGCAAGAAAATAACCATTTTAGAAAGGCTTTTTACTTCAATCTCCTACTGGAAAAATGAAATTGGATCTGAACCTTTGCACTCTCAAGATGAATGAGCAATATTGGAGTAACACACCTCCAGAACATACCAACATTAGCAGTAAATTATGGACAGAATTAACATCGAAAGTTTTCTTACCAGGTTATCTTACATTAGAGAAGTCAAGCAGGGAGGCAAAAAGAAACTTAATAGATTCTAGTGGCAACAAACTATTTCAATCTATGATGAATATTGTTTTTGGAATACAGGCTAGGCAAAAAGAATATCAATAAATGCATTACTAAGAACTCCGCTCTTGAAAGAAACGTTGAGCAGACAAATGGACATGCATTTTAAACAAACCCAAAGTCTCCTGTATTGGTCTGACCAAAATCTTGTCGCACAGATTTCCTAACATTATTCTTCCCAGAACCAAGAAAAGCCTGAGACACTCTAATGTATGAATCATTTGTCATACTTCAATACAATATTTGTTGCTGGAAATCAGGGAACTAAAACATACTGGATAAACTAAGCTATCCTGCAGGAACAGAGGAAAAGAAATTCTGACTAAACTCTTAAGTCTGGAACTGTTAACACCATTACTAGCATGTAGAGAGGAGTGGTGACTCTTGTAGACTTTATTCCAAACATTTTTCCCTGTCTTCTCAATTTAATTTACTTACTTAGAATGTGTTTTGCAAGTAGAAAAACTAGTTGTTACCTTTGCAAGAAAACAGTCTACTCTGTCTGCATCATTAAGACTCTTCAGACACATCATAAAGCAAGAAGACTCCTTAGATGATCTCATGATTTATCCCCTCGCAGTGAGTTTTTATTGGGCTTCTGTTGGCATCCTTTGCAGTAACTTCCCCTGCCCCAGCCAGAAGGTGTTTCCTAATTGCCCCTCATTAGGAAACTTCGTTAGGGAGGTCAGAGAGCTTGCACCTGCAGTGCAAACCAGGCCTCCTGGGGAACATGCCCAAGGAGAACCATGGGTTCTGCCTTTATGCAGCAACCAGGCTGGGTTTTGCTGAGGAAGCGCAGCAGCTCTGGTAGCCCTGACTCACCAAACACCAAGCTGGATGTTTTGCTCCTCAAATATCATGTGCTGGCGCGAGCTCTCCCGCCTGCCTCCTTTCCTGGCTCTGCTCTTGTGTGAGGGTGCTAAAGAAGCGCAATTTCCAAAGTCAGGAATAAACCTAACTGCTTAAGGATCTGATCCGGCAGAGCCAGGCACCTCGAGGAGCTTATGAAAAAATTGGAATTTTTAGGCAGCTATGATTTTTTTCTCAGATTATTAAAGAAAAAGAAAAACAAATAAGCAAGAAACAAAAGAAAAAAAGAGTTCCCTGCACACTCTCTAGAAAAGCATCAAACATCAAAATATTTGCAGCATTTCAGTGGATAGTTTACTCCTGAACACATTCCCCTAGATACACTGCTATTATGTTTGAGGTGTCCAGGGGAAAAAAAAAAAAAAAAAAAAAAGGAAAACAACAAGAGCATCAGCACAATTACAGTCACAACTTTCACAACTGATGTCTCTGCACCTGAGCTCTCCAAATGTTCAAATGTTCTCTACTTCCAACACGTTCATTCTAAGGCATTTTTTATAGTCAAGGCCAGATCTCATCTGCGTGTGTATCGTCTCAAAGGAAGATCCCCCCCACACACGCTCTGCTCACTCTGCTTTTAAGCGTTCCCTTTTGCTCCCTGTTCCCTGGTAACCTTGGATTCTGCCTCCACTCTCGGCAGTCCTTAGTCCTCCCTTACCCCACTGCACTCATGACTTCGCAGTCTCTACAGGAAATGTGCAGAAAGCAGATTTCAGACGGGCAGAACAAGGTCAATTTTGACCTTCCTCCCTTAAAAAATAACATCATAACCTGCATGAGTAACAGAAATCAGATCCGTACATATGGTGGGAAGATTGAGGCATGGAATCTCAATATCCCATAAAATTGTTCTGTGCCCCTCAGATAATCTGTCAGGAACATGTATCAGGTAGAAAGAGCTTGAATTAATTCCCTCCCTTCTTCTTTCTCTTCCGCAGTGACCACTGATGACTGTGGCATGTTTGTGTGTAGAGGTATGTGCATATGCATATGTAATGCATATACATCACGATCAAAACCATCCAAATGGTCTTTGCTGTTGTTGGTGCTTCCCTGCAACCCCAACCACGGCACTTTTTAGTTTCAGCTGGCTGCCTCCTGAGTTCATCCACGCAGGACTACCCTTTGGCATCACTGCCAACAATGTTTACTAAAAATACCTCCCGAGCATCACAAATAGCAAGATGGGAGGAATTCTTAATCCCCCCTAGGGCACACAGTCCTTTTGCTTTTGGTAAATACAGAATGGCAACAATGCACAGAGAATGAAGTGTGTCTTATAGACCTGGCCTGTTAGTCTGTTTGCCTCGCAGGACGGAAAAATGAGAACTGCCAGTATTTGCAAAAACTGTCACCAGAGGAGAAGAGGAGGAGGGGGGAATTCCTAGCACAGAAAGTCCCCAAATCTCCCAAGTCTGGAACGTCCACATGTTCAGCACAATAGGATTTAGTGTCCAAGCCACAGGGCCAGCATATTAAAGAGCACGGCAGCCCTGCAGGTTGCCTCCTCCAGGCGATGCAGCCACACGGAAGACACAAGAGGAGGAGAAGGTCGAATCTGGGGCCACTTCAGCTTCTCAAGCACCTCACAACATTCCCAGCAAACAGGAGTGCAGGCCTGGTGCCGTGGAGAGCAGTACGAGCCTCTTCTGCAGCATGGACACTCCAAACACAACATTGCAGCATCCCTGCTAAACAGATCCACCTACAGATTTTAAAAGATCCCTGACAGTATAAAGGGCTTGTGAAGGAACTACATGCAAGTGTCCAAACTATAATAAGGAGCCTAAAATCAACCGCCATTGACTATGTTTTCAGCTGTTTTAATTATTAAGTAAATAATTACTATAGGTAGTACATCCTACTACAGGTAGAATTTCAGAATTCAGAATTGTGAGCTTCGATGATCCATATGACTCTGAGATTAAAAAAGAAAAAAAAAATACAAGTCCCAATTTATAATCAGCAGAAGGTTGGGTAACTTTTCTTCACATTCTTCTTTAAGTTTTGAAGTATATTAAACCTAGAAATTAACTACCACTGTTCAGCATCAACTCTATAGGAAGGTCTTTGCAAGGGTACCATAAATGAATTTAGGAACCTCTTTACTGTGTAAAAGCATGTAGCAGCATGAAAAGCATTCACAAGCATGTAGCAGGATACAGTATCACTACAGGGTCTATAACAGATTCACAGATATTAGCCATTTACTTTAAGATTTTAAATGACATTTTCAGAAAGACAGAAACCTAGATAACTGCATCTTAATCACAGCATCACAACTTCATTATAAATTAATCTTATATTATATATGAACATAATCAGTTAAGCAGGACCTCTTTCTCCAAAACATTAGACTACAAATGTGCATTGCACATGTGCACACAAAATATTTTTGTCATTCATCTCAAATATCAAAACATCTGGCAACAGAAAATAGAAAAATATTTATAGACATTTTTGGACAGAGGTTACTTCAGGTCAAGTCAAAACACATCCCGAGGCTGCAGTCCTCAAATTCTTTTATCAGTTATTCTGGGTTTACCCTGTGTTGGAGAGATGCGACACAGGCTTTTTATAGCAGCTGTTGATTCAACAATGATCAAAGTTTTATCCTTCTTCTCTAGATCAAAGAGCAGCAATTTAGGATTATCTCCAGCTCGTAAAGTAGAACAAACATTAGTTTTAGACAACTACATTGTTATATAACTATATTGTCTTCGGGTTTCTTTTTTACATATGCCATATGATTTTAATATAGTGGCTGATTATCATTAAGCTGTTTTATTGGCTTTCTAGAGTAATATAAAAATATATATACACAACAGCAACAAACGGCTATAGAAACATTCAAATGCTGTCCTGAGTTTCTGCATTCTTATGAAGAGAATATTAACAACTATAGATGAAAATAAATTTTAAAAAATTAAGCTAGGCACAATTCCTGTGAAAGCCACAAGGTCTTAAAGCTCTGCTCATTAAAAACCACTCAAGCACCTGTGGGTCAACATCAACATTCGCCCAGCCCTTAGCAGGGCGTGTTCATGCATGTGCAGACTGGGCTTTCAGACTGGAGGAAAGGGAGTCCCCAGCACCGAAGTCAATGCCCTTGGAACTGCGTCAACTTCCAGCAATAGGCACACAAAATTACACTGTGGGCGTCAGCACGATTCCTTTTGCAACTGTATCTAATTTTAAAGGTGAAGCTTGTGATGCTTCCATCTGTGCTGAACATGCACAGCCAACATCTCAGTTAAGATGTCAGGAGTCCAACTGAAGAGCCTCCGTGATGGCTTGAAGTGAGAGACTATGAAGTACGAGCATGAAAGTCACCTGAAGAGCCCAAAATTTGCATTGGGGGCAATAACGAATTTCTCAGTTGTGTGTCTCACAGGCGCTTGAATCAGCAGAATACCCAACTCAGGATGTCCAAGTTCTGGACAACCTTTGAAGAAAGAAAATTCTGTAGTTTTCACCCTATAGAATCAAGAAAGGAAGGTGTTTCGTTCCTGTTTTAATTCAGTGGAAACTGTTGATTTCCAGATTCTCTACTGAACAGAGTTAGGCTCAACTATATTCTTATTAAACTAAAAAGTAAAGATTTACCATCTTCATGAGTTGCCAAGTCCTAGAACCATCTGTTCTTATACACTCTAATTCTATGAACTTCATTCATCCTATATAGCTTTAATTAAGGAGAGCTCTTCCACAGACACTGCAGTTATACCAAGTTTCAGCACTTATCCATCCTGGTTGATTCCCAGAATATTTAATGGCAAAAATAAACTAAAAGCTTTCATCACTAGTTAAAAGAAAGCTGTAATTCGAAGAGCAGTTTTGCTAACTTCTCTGTTGATCAAAGATGCTTCATAAGACCCTGATATGGTAGAAACAATCAGCTTTATAATAACAGTAATCAAAGCAGAGTCCTTTCATTGAGTGAAATCCCCCAGTCCTTACTCATACAACATTCACAGTGGAGAACACTACTTAAAAATGAGAACACCTTGGCAATGACTAAATTAAGGTCTCAGATATAGAAGAAAAAAACAAATAAACAAACAAAACTAGAAACTTTTATAGTTCACCTGCTTGCTACCTTGGATTAAAATGTGTCCATTTCTCTGATGATACTTGTTGGTGCCATTGTAGAAACAGAATATCATCTAAGAAAGAAAGCAGTAAGCTAAAACTTACCATGCTGTCCTCTGAAAGCCTGCTGTGATTAGGCCACTCATTTCTCTGACATCTACCTCCAAAAAGAGCTCAGCATAAGTCTAAGTGCTTCAGTGAATCAGAACCTCATAATTCAGTGATTTGCTCGGACTGTTTCTCTTCTACCCTCCTCTAAACTGGAGATGCAAACAAGCCTTGGGCAAAAACACACGATTTCCCCTCACCTTTGAGGGCTCTGTCATGTGGTTCCTCCAGGCCTCCTTCCCGAGCTCAGCCGGAGCTGTGTAGAGCAGCTGAGTGTCCTTCACATCTCTCATCCATGAGCAATGGAGCAGCAGAGCTCTCCTGAGGCTGGCAGTAGACCCAGGCCACCAATCACTGGGGCCCTGCACGCTCCAGCCTTTCTTCTTAGGAACGTGACAACAGGCCCTCCCTGTACAGCCTAGAGCTTTCATGAACAGATTCGTAGTTTCCAGTAAGTGTGAATTGCAGCCAATCTTTTGTAGGCCCTGGGCTTACATAACTGGTAAACATAGTAGTAAACAGAGCAAATGTAATGCTCAGTGTTGGACAACTTTTAATTGGGTTTCATCTTCTAACGAGCAAGTCCTTTCTCAAGACATGATACAAAAGGGCTGAACAACAACAAAAAGAAACAGTCACTGGGTTTTGTATAACATCTAGGAGCAACTGAGCAATTTGGATCTGGTTTTAGTTAAGAAGAGCATCTATTCATAAAGGCATCACAGCCTAAATAGTTTGCAATTGAAAAAAGGGTCTACCTGCTGGTCTCAGAATTTACAGCTCAACATTTTGGTTGATTTCAACATCTCAGTCACAATCTTGAGCTTTCTACTCATTTTCTGCTTTTACACTGCAAAATATAATATTATAGCAGTCGTGAACTAACTATACCTCTTTTATTATTTTAAATCATTTAAAGGCTTGACTTAAAACTATTCAAAACATTAAATTCAAACCCATTAAAATAAATCCTTCCCAATTATTTTTCAGAGTCTGCAAAACACACGAGCTTCTGCTATTCTTCCACTAAAGGCAATTAAGTCTGCTTTTCCATCCATAAGCTGATGCTTATTTTCCTTCTGTGCAACTCCATTCAAAGTTGAGCATCTAAAATAGATCCTGCCTCATTGTCCCAGTTTCCTCTTGCTGTTGCTTTTAGCCTCTGCAACTTTTTCCATGCAGTCAGGGCTAGTTTTCATTAATCCTAAAAGTAAAACAGCATAGGCTCCAATCTTGTCTGGTGGGAAAAAGATAGGAGAGAGGCAAAACTCACACAAGAATAGGTTAAAAGAGATTTTATTCTTTAAGTCAGATACCTCAATAAAATATTCCTCTTCCCCATCAAAACAGCAGTTCTACTAGGCCTAAAGATTAGGTTGCAGATTCTCATGCACAGACAAATATATCTTTTGGGGACAATCTAGGTCTTGATATACAGCTATTTAAATCACTAAGATGAGGTTCAAGCTCTGAATGGAAGTAACTAAGGGGAGGAAAAAAAAACCAACAAAAAAAAGACTACCTATATTTGGAAGAAACAAACAGAAAGGATAGTGGGGATTAAATAACAGTATGAAACTGATACAGAAGAAACTCTGGATGAAGACTAGGGAGAGTTATGGAAATCACTAAGCCTGCACAAAGTACAAAGCCTCCACTGCTATGGAGCTGACAGCAGGAATGTAAGAAATCTGAAGTTAACCCCCAAACCCATGATCCTCCTTTCGAGTCTTTTTCTCTTTGGTGAGAATGTGTCAGTTATCAGTGACACCCGGTTTCAGTTCTTCCCTTGCAGAACTGCAGGGTTCAGGGAAACTACTTCGTTCTCAAGATGATATTAGTAAATTTTCCACCCTTCTCCCACGATGGGTTTCTGCCCACCCCGCTCATCAGGTCTCTCAGCTGAGTGTTTTGTGACAGACAGACACTAGTCGCATGGCAAACAGCTAGTTGGGAGGGCAGCTACCAGTGGGAAAAAAAAATTCTTCTGACAACAAGTAGAAAAATACAGCAACAGATTTCAGAGCAGATAGGAGGTGGTGATGATGGGCCTAAGTGGCTAGCTCTCTGGTATGAGCAACGCTAACTGTGAAAATTATAGATCAGAATAAACATTGACCAGAAGCTCAGCAGCTAGTGAAACCATCGCTGTTGGAGGAAACCAGAAGATTTCATAAAGAAAAAGTAATTTGTGGAATGAAAGGTTCAAGTCTTGGTGTTTAATTTCTCTTTAAAAGACCCATGGCTTCCTCATGCAAAAGCTCAGAGCTGTGGGACAAATGAATCAAGTGATGTGCTCAATGCCTATGAAAAAAGGACTGGTTTCAGTGCAAAGCATAATGACAAAGATCTTCATCTTCTATTAGGATTCACTTAGCAGATGGTACAGGTACAACCTGGTAGTCTGAGACAGGAATTCCTCTGTTCTGACCCTTCCTCTAAGACACAGTGAAAAACAAAAAACATTTCAATTCTTGTCTCACTTTGTCCTCGAAATGAGGACAAAGCCTCCCTCCCACCAGTATTATGGTAGTTTATTTGTCTGAGATGAGAAGTGTATGACCTACATTTGCTAGAAAATGGAAAAGGTAAAGACAAGGATCGTTGCATAAAATAAATCCCCAAACTAACTAAAACTACTGCTTCAACTATTGAGTAGGCTAAAATATACAATTATCTTCTTTACAACACCCACACTCCTAGCACCAGAGTAGCACAACGCAACCTATTAAACAAGAGGAATATTTTTTAATAGTGATTTCTGTCAAAATCTAGCGATTTCTGTTATGGCTCAAAAAAGGCAGAGAAGACAACAATGTTGAAAAAATTCATATTTCATGTGTCTTTGTTTTCCTGAAGACGATGCTCACTGGACTAAAAATAGCTAAAAGTAGCAAAAAAAAATTAGCAAAGATCTTATTTGACCACACCAGCCCATACCACCAGCGATGCCTGTTTGCTCATGCACAACTAAAGATTATGGGAATTAAAAATAGCCATTTTTCCATTAACAGAGATCGTCATGATAACGAGTAGTTTTGACAGTTTTCAAGCAGTTTGAGATAACATGCACAAGTAGGTCACCGAAATACTTGTCTTTAAGAAAGTCTTTTATCCAGAGAATTTACAGCTCTCTACAAGCAAGCCCTTAGGTCAGTAGCAACCTACTAGGCTGACTCCAACACCCAAACTCAGTCAGGGATGAGTCCTAGCAGGGGCTACATAACAACTCCTAGTACCTTTACAGATCGAAGTTGAGCACAAAGACCTTGGCAGTCTATAAAGCCCAAGAGTGCCACTGAAGTCCATGGGAGCCCTCCTCGACTCCAGCAGACCTCCAAAAGAATCCATGGAGTGCTCTGGGAAGACCTCCAGCTAGGCAAGAAAGCAAGAAGGGATTTCCAGAGTTCATTTCACCTCCTAGTTAAATCACCCCATTTCCAAAGTGATGATTCATCCAAGTTTCTGCAAATACTCAGCTCCTTCATTTGACATTTGGTCAAAACATCAGCTAGAGCTGCATTAGGAGGAAAACAGCGAGGGAATGGCCTTACGTTTTCCTGACAGTGAGAGGTAGGCGGACAAGAGCGCTGGACTGCAACTACTTAGTCTGTGGAGAGTGGTAGGAAAAAAAGGAAAACTCCAAAAAAAATTGATCTTAAAACACAAGGCAACCACTAGTCCTCAGAGCAGCCCCTCCGAGAAGTTAGCTACCACCATTTCCATTGCACAAGCAGGGAAGTAAAGGACTCTTCATCCACAGTTCCATGTAAGGCAAAATTAATTACTTTAAATTATTTGCTATACTTCTCATTCTGTGTTACAGTTTATCACAATACCAAAGACTCTGTGGGTATTTATGGTTGGAAAACCAAGGAGGACTGGAGCAGATGAGCTAAAAGGACTCGCCCAAGAGTGCAGGGCTAGTGCTGGGCTTCAGGAGTTCCTCCTGTCACCTGATGGAGTCAGTTCACCAGGCCATGCTGCCTCCTGGAGCAAAGGTGATGAACGGAGAGGAGGAAACCACAGCTGATACCACCCTGGTTTCCACTGCGTGCTGGGTATCTTCAGCAGCTTGGTGGTAGAAAGGGCGTGGGTAAAAGCTTAACTCTTCGGCTATTCTTGTTAAGAGCCAAATAGTTATTCTTGGTGTATGATCAGTAGGCTCTGTCTCTGACACATCCAGAATAATAATGGTCCCCTCCCAGACAGTGAGCGCAACATAAAATATTAACAACATTAGCTGAATATGCAGAGCCCAATGATACAAGAGCTTTAATGAGACTCTGCACATGAGGTACTCTGCCCCAGTGGGGCAAAGAGGCCATTCCTGACATTTAAGCAAAGCCCAGAGCCACATTTCTTATTTGAGCTCCCCACTTTTGCACAACTCCATTAAATAAAGGTAAATACCTATGCAAGTCTTTAACAGTAGTAGTTTTCAATAAAAATGTTCTATACTGCTTTATACAAAACCAGCCTTTGGTTTTGAGTAACTCCATGATTTACTTGCACAGACGTGCTGATTTTCCAACAAAGTCCATCCATTAAAACTAATTTGTATCGATACAAATTAGTGTCCTAATCTCTTTTATGAATCTTATTCAGTACCGCTCTATGAACGTGCTCTGTCTCTCTCTCTCTTTCCCCAATTAATTACTCTGAAAAGACTCCACAGCGCTGGAAGGGCTGAGGAAGAACTGGCCGTTCAGCTCTAGCAGGATCAAGCAGGCAGCAAAGGAATGGGCGGGTGAGATACAAGGGAGGACAGTGGGGTGAGGAGAACCGGAGCGGACAGCGAAAACGTTCCCTGGGTTCCCATTCTCGGCATTTCAGTTTGGGGAGTCACCTGCAGAGTCACCTCTCGAAGGCAACAAAAATAATCTGTATTGCAGAAGTCTGCTGAGGTCAGCAGTTTTTCTACAGGTACCCTAATCTAATTGGACCTCTCTGAGAAATGGGTTCTTTGGATCCCATGTCTTCTTAAAGCAAGAATTCTACCGTGCCGTGAGGAGTTATTTTAGCTAATGCCATTTATTATTTATATCTAAAGCGGGTGTGGTGCTTCAGGACTATGGTCCTAGCCACAAAGCACTGACAGCCTTTGAGCACTGCAGCCCAATGCTCAATTAGACATCAATAGAAACCCAGGGAAATAAGAGACCTGCTCCATTCTGAGCAATACACCTGAAGATGCTGAGAAATAATGGGAGAAAAAAACAGGATGCAACCCTGCACTGGGAGGTTCATTCATTTCTAAGCAGCATGGTGACAAAGTACTTTTCAATTTGGAGATAACTGGGCAGTGTTCAACTTAACAGCTATTGTGCAAAGCGTTTTCTCCTTCCAGAAAAAAAAATTATAAAAAAGGTTATTAATATTTGTACTCTATCATAACAGCGTTAAGAACACGTTTAATTGCGAGTAAGGCAATGGCAAACGCACAAACCGACCCCCGCCGTCCCCAGGCCGCGGCCGCACCCGCTCCCCGCACGGCGAGCACAAGTTGGGGCCGGGCGGCCCGGGGCCCCGCGGGGTCTCTGCTCCCCGCAGCCCGCACGGACCCGCACGCGCGCCGCAG